>NW_024412707.1:0-48581 GCF_014898765.1 Herpailurus yagouaroundi | reverse complement strand
GTGTGTGTGTGTGTGTGTGTGTGTGTGTGTGTGTGTGTGTGTGTGTGACTTCACTGTAACCATTCTCAGAGAGTTAAGTGTTCATTTCTGTCCTGTTGGAGTTAGTAACCAGGATGGGGAGAAAAAAGGGTGCTTTTATGCTCAGAAGCTGCTTCACTTACTATATATTCTTGGCACCTGAAGAGAAGTACAGTGAGCTTATTGGTAGGTTCCTTTGGATAAAACAGTGTGTATTATTTAAAATAAACTTTCGGGGTGCCTGGGTGGCTCAGTCAGTTAAGCGTCCAACTTCGGCTCAGGTCATGATCTCGTGGTTTGTGAGTTCGGACCCCGTGTTGGGCTCTGTGCTGACAGCCCTGCTTCAGATTCTGTGTCTCCCTCTCCCTCTGCCCCTCCTCTGCTCACACTCTGACTCTCTGTATTTCAATAATAAATAAACATTAAAAAAAAAAAAAGTAAACTTTCTTGGGGCACCTGGGTGGCTCAGTCACTTAAGCGTCCGACTTCGGCTCAGGTCATGATGTCACAGTTCGTGGGCTCGACCCCCATGTCAGGCTGTATTCTGAAAGCCCAGAGCCTGAAGCCTGCTTCAAATTGAGTGTCTCCCTCTCTATCTGCCCCTCCCCCACTCTGTCTCTCAAAAATAAATATCATTAAAAACAAAAACAAAATAATAAACTCTTTGGGGTGCCTGGGTGGCTCAGTCAGTTAAGCTTCTGACTTTGGCTCAGGTCATGATCTCACAGCTCCTGAGTTCGAGCCCTGTGTCAGACTCTGCTGACAGCTCAGAGCCTGGAGCTTGCTTCAGATTCTGTCTCCCTCTCTCTCTGCCCTCTCCACGCTTGTGCATGTGCACACGCTCTTGCTCTCGTGCGCGCGCGCTCTCTCTCTCTCTCTCTCAAATATAAATAAATGTTTAAAAAAATTATTATTTTTTTAATTTTTTTAAATTGTTTATTTTTGAGACAGAGAGAGACAGAGCATGAACAGGGGAGGGGCAGAGAGAGAGGGAGACACAGAATCTGAAACAGGCTCCAGGCTCTGAGCGGTCAGCACAGACCCCAACACGGGGCTCGAACTCACGGACCGCGAGATCGTGACCTGAGCCGAAGTCGGACTCTTAACCGACCGAGCCACCCAGGCGCCCCCCCCCCCCAAAATTATTTTTAAATAAAGTAAACTTTCTTTGGGGCGCCTGGGTGGCTCAATCAGTTGAGCATCCATCTTTGATTTCGGCTCAGGTCATGATCTCGTAGTTCATGGGATCGAGCCAGCTCTGCACTGACAGTAGGAAGCTTGCTTGGGATTCTCTGTTCCCTCTCTCTGCCCCTCCCCTGCTTGCGCTTACTTGCTCGCTCTCAAAAAATAAATATTCAAAAATAAATAAATAAACTTTATTTTTCTTCTGTTTGCAGAGAAAATGCTGACTTTGTCTTCTTTCTCCATCCTTACAGGTTGGTGACATTGTGAAAGTCACAAGAATGAATATAAATGGCCAGTGGGAAGGCGAAGTGAATGGGCGCAAAGGGCTTTTCCCCTTTACGCATGTCAAAATCATTGACCCTCAAAACCCTGATGAAAACGAGTGATTGCTGTTGCCTGTTTCCTGCTGCTTCGTTGTTCTGCCTGTCATAGTCTCTTTGAAGTGGGAAAGCATTCTCTCTCATAGGCAAGTTACACTGCATTGCCGATGTCCAGCTTTCTGCAGAGTGGCGGTCTCTCACACCCATTTGGAATGCACACAGTGGCTGCCTCGGCATTTGTATCATAGTCGTGTTGTCAAGAGTAGCCGATTTTAGAGTTCTTTTGGATCATAAACTGGAAGTACTGGTGGAAGCACACAAGTGGAGAGAAGTTGACGAGGAAAGGGTCTGTCTTCTCATCACTGCCCTGTTTGTACTTGTGACTGATTGTATCATGTTCATCAGATGGAGCTTGAGGCCATGACGAGACATTGCACATTGCTGTTCCACAGAGCAGTGGCTCAGTTGCCATTTTGTTTTTCCTTTGAAGAACAGAGCAAATGAACCTTACAGAAGAGGGAATTCTGTCCTTAACTCCCCAAATCTGGCTCTCTTTTTTCCTTTTGGTTTGGTTTTGGAAGACTTAATTAGATTTGTGTGTTCTGAACAGGTTTTTAACTAGAGGGTTGGATTTTTGTGGTATTGTAAGGAATGACTCGTGCCTCTGAGCTTCCAAACTGAAGCTGCTGTAACTAAAGGAAAAAACAGCCCTGAAGCAGAGGCCTTTATTGTCTTGGTTGCCACTTGTACCTTGTTTTGCCATATTGCAAACAGCCCACAAAAAATCAGTCATAGCGTGCCAAGCTGTGTGCATGGCCTCTTGGATTATATTGTCCCCAAAAACATCAGAGTGAGGGCTGATTTGGGGAAACCTTTGCTTACCTTGTTTGCCAGTGACAGGAGCAATGTGGAGGGGCGCACTTGGCCAATTTTCTGTCTACCGTTTCAGTGAATGCACCCCTTTAAGGTATAGGAATTAAGTTTCTTTAAAAAATGAAGTTGTTCATAGAATCATTGAAATAATTAATGAATCTTTAAATTCTACCCACTGAGGCTCACTCCTCGCCACCACAGCCCAAGTTCACAAGGCTGCCAGAGAAAGATGGTGCTGCTAATACTGGTTCCCCAGTCTGTATGTCCCTGATGCCCTCAGGCAAAGAAAATGTAAGCTCTGGAAATTGGTTAATGCATTTAATGTCTAAGATTTTAGTCACTAGGGAGAACCATTAACCATATAGCAATTTGATGTTATTGTTTCCTTGTTAGCTAAAAAAAAGGTCTGTTCATACAAGCCCGCTTGATACAAATGTGTGGCTGATCCCTCGACTGGTGCACATAGCAGATTAGGATTCTGGAACCTTCATGCAGTTCAGTCTGCTCTCCCTTCTGGAAACTGGTGAAGACAGGCCTCAGCTCAGAATGAATACAGAAGACCTAGAAATGTAGCAGCCACCTAATGAGTAACTGCATCATTTGCTGAGCATCTGCTGTAGCCATGGCCCTGTGTCCCAAGGGTCTTAGGTTTGGAGGGCTAGAGCGATATATTCTGGTGACGGAACCAGCAAAACAACCATTTTTTCAGTCTGTCTTTAAATCCATATTTCATTAGGCTGGTATCTGCCATATGGAAGAATCTTGAAAGTGTTCTTGTGATAAAGTTAATGATCAGTTGGGAAAAAAACCACTGGCTGCCTGTCTGTGGTCTTCCCAGAAAAAAATGCAATCTGCTCTCCCTAGTCAGAGAGAACTGTGGCCACTTCTTGCTCTGAAGGTGCCTCTCCGTTGTAGTTGCCTCATACTCATTTCGGGCCCAGCCTAGCTCCCACAGTAAGTGGTACATGTGTGGCAGCATTCCTGGTCTCTGTCTGGACGCAGCACTTGCCTTGGAACCAGTGACCCAGTACTAAGGGGGTTGTGAGCATTATATGTGCCTTGTTTAAAGAAGGCACAAACCTTAAGACTTTTTTTAGCCAAATTTAGCTGAGGGGCTTGGCACTTTTTGGTGACAATAGTTGGTTCAGAGTATAAGAAGTATATGGCCATTTTGGAAAGCAGGGTTTCCTTTCAGCTATGTCTGCTGGCCCATGGCAAGACCCACCTCGTGTAGAGCACTTCAGAATCAGAACACCCCACAAACCTACTTTGGCTTCATAATAAGTCTGCTTGTCACTTCAGCCCACGTACATATCTCCAGGGCTGCCCAAGAGATTGGGAGCCTGAAATATGGTGAACCTTGAGTTCTGAACTCTCAAGATACGTGCCAAAAGTAGTACCTTTTTGACTTAGGACCTTATTAGTTTTCTCATCAGGCAGGGAAGTTCTCTTCATCACACTAAATATACAGAAGACCGCATCCTTGCCTCAGCTTCATGCCTGGGTTCCCCAGTGATTGGGAAAGACTTCCTGTTTCAGAAAGCAATGCGAATCTTCCAGAGGAGCTGTCTTCCCTTCTTGGTTGGTCTCCTTTTAAGATTGTTCATTATTGCTACTTGGCTCTGCTCTACTGTGTGTCACCTAAGAAGATATTTGGATATTAAATTAACTCGGGAACTGAACAAATTATGAAGGGCATTGACAGTTTGATTCAAAACTTGTTTATCCTGAAAAGGACCTCCCATGCAGGAGTTGTTCTTGTCATTTCTTCATGGTGTGGTACCACCTGATGGCATAGTTAGAGAGGAGCACGCGTTGACTAGCTGCCATTTGACAACTTTGGTCACCCAGACAAGACACCTTCTGTGCTCATGTTGGAAAACTGAAAGGGGGGAAAAGACAGCTGCTCCCTCCTTGGAGCTCAAGGATCCCTGGCTCCGTGCTGACTTTCTTTTACAGCTGTTTACAGACAAGACAGGCCGAGGCAGACGGCCACTGCTCTTGTAATGTTTGCTCAGAGGAATATGACCATTTTATTTTTGAAAAGGGATGATCTGTTTTTTTTGCCAGGTGTTTATAATTTAATCCTTTAATATTATGTTCATTAACCTGTTAAAATGAGTGACTTTTGATTGTTTTAACACAGTACCTAAGACTAATGCTTTCTGTGGACACCACTGAGCTCTGCCTCAAACTCCACCCTCTGGGACCAGAGACCTAACTCTGGTTAACTGATATCAGTGTGGTAACTGAGCTGGTTGTATATTCTAAAGGAGTAGAAGGACAGTTCCCTGACACAGGGTTGTTGTCTCTGCAGGACGAACAGTGGCCTTGCTTCTAGACGGTCTTCACTGTGTGTTTTAAAATGACAACAACAACAACACAAAACTTTTGACCTGTAACTTAAAGATCATAAACTTCAGGCAATAATATTTTCTGTGTAAGCTTTTAAAATTATTTTTGGGGATCATAGCTTGTTTTATTTTGTGCTATAAAATTAACAGTATTAAATGACTTATATTCTTAGAACATTGAGTGTCTTTTCTTAACAGATTAGTGCCTTTTTATTTTTGTATTCATTTTACGTTCCTGATCCCGGCATCAGAACCCTTGTTTCCATGGCCTGTTTGTACATTGTCTCAATAAAACTTGCATCAGCCGGTGGTGGCAGCAGCGGCTTTGGTGTTTCGGTGTCTCCTCAGTGCTGCCTGGAGGCTCTCAGCCCATATCAACCTCCCAGTCAGTTTAGCACCTGATGAATGCCTGTGAAACACAGAAACAACTGGTGCCTCTCCTAGGGTGCGTCTTGCATTGGCCCTTCCCCACACTTGGAGCCCCCTACAAAAGAGAAACAGCTGGTTCCCAATGCGTGAGCACAGTAGGTGCTGTAGGGGGCTGGTGCTCAGTCTTGGCCTTCTGAAGATGAAGCAATAGTTGCCACAGTTTACACCACCAAGGTCCCTTCTAGGCACCTGTATCTGAAGACGTCTGTTAAATATTTGTTCAGCACAAGCTACCCAGGGTTGAATGGTTTCAAGTGGAAGTAAGTCCTAAAAAACAAGCAGCCTCTTCTCTTTCTGTCTATATATAGCCTTCGTGATGAACTCCAGGGACCTTCAGGTAGACAGCTGGAGGTGGGGGTAGGGATGACACTTTCCTGACATCCCCTCAGTCAGAGCCCTGTTCTCACACATAATTTGTGTATGTATTGAGAGGTCCACATTTCTTTGTAGTAAAACCTCCAAAAGTGAGTTTCAGGAAGTGATACCAGTCCATATTTATGCTGCTTAAATGTACTCCCTAGCTTCTACTTTCAGGGTACTGCAGAATTTGAAAGAAAAGTTTGCCTTGAATGGGAATACAAAACTGTTAAGTCATTCTGGAAGACACAGTGCCCTAGAGACACCTTTGAAGAATACTTGGTTTGAAAAGGTATATTTTGAGCAGCAATACTGAGCTGGGTACTACCCTCTGTGGCAGGAAAAACCCTTGGAAATGGGACCAGGTGAGGGTGGCTGTCCCTCCACCTTCCTCTGCTGAGTTAGCCTCAGTGCACACCAGCAGAGAGGCCAGTGCCCAGATCTTGAAACCTCACTCCACAGTAAAAACTGTGACATTGCTGCGCTTTTCACATGGTCTCCTCCTGGGTCCTTGTTCTGGGAGGCTCTTCTCTTGCCTAGGCATGGGCCCTCTTCCCCAGCCCTTTCTCGGGATCTGACCTTGATCTTGCGGTCTCCATGCACACCTTGGTTCCCCAAGTCTTCGCAACCTAAGCTGGAGGGAATCCCTGCCCCCGCCCTGGAGAGCTCATAGTGCAGACGTGGTGAAGGTGGCTCGAGACATTGGGAGCTGCTGTGGAGCCCTCGGTGGGTTCAGGATGGCTTCTTGGCTGCTTAGAGGAAGAGAAATCAACGAAATCCGGGTGGAGGGAACAGCTCAGGGCTGGAGAGTGCCTGGCTTTGTCATAGCCCCTGGAGACCTCAGGTGACCTGCCCTTCCTCGATCCCTTTTTTTTCAAGTTCTCCAGGGGTTTATGCAGCCAAGTTTGAGAACTACTTGTGCCACTGAAGCCCCTCACTCCTGCGCCTCCAGCTCTCCGAAGTCTTGGGCCAAGGGGCTGTGGTCTATGTTCTGCCTGTGCTAGGAGAGCAAGACTGGAGTCCGCCGGGGCGAGGACCCAAGCCCAAGCCCACGGGAAGACTGCCAGTTGCCGTCCCGCCTTTATGCGAAAGACCCCGAGGGTAGAAGACCCGGACGCCTTCGGACAGCAGTGCGCAGGCGCGGCCCACACCTGGTACTCCCAGGAGTCCTGGGCTCGAAGCCCGGCTGCAGCACGTACTCCGGCGCGGCTGCGTCACCTAGACTCCGGTTCTCCGCTTTTCGGACCGGCTCTGGGGACCACCACCACCGCGTCCTTCAGACCCTGCCCACCCGACCCCGCCACTCTCCACGCCTAGATGCGGCCGTCGGTCCCGGGGGCAGCCGCCGCTGAGTCGGGGGCAGGAGGACAATCACCCGGAGGGATGGAGAGGAGGACCCCGGGAGGGGTGAGGGTAGAGAACACAGTGCACTGGGGCCGCAGGAGGCTCCCTCCCCGCTCTCAGGTCCCAGAAAGGGTTTGCCCTTTTCCGGACGTTATCCAGAGTGCATGGCTCTCGGGTGAGGTCCCCGGCGGCTGGAGAGATCGCGGGCTGTGGGGTTTGGCTAGCCCGGGCTTCCTGGTGGCAGGGCCGAGGGCCAGGTAGGGTGACAAACAGAAGGCGGGGAGACCGAAGAGGGGACCGGTGGCCGTCAGCGCTACCCTTTTCCGGGGCCAACGAATTTGCCCTCGCAGGGCTCCTGGGCTCGGGGCCCTACGAAACCTGTGTCCTGGCGGCTCCGGAGGGCAGGGCTGGTGTGTCTCAGCTTTGCCTTCTCTGAAATGGAGGCGGGCACAGGTGAAGGAGGGGCTGGGGGCGTGGCTAAGGCGGCGCGCTTTGAGAGCAACCTACACCCTCCCGCCCGAGAGCCCCGCGGAATGTGCTGTGCAGGCTGAATCTGAGGAAGCGGCTGGGTGGGCGCGGGGGGCGGGGATGTCCTCTGAGTGGGCGCCAGGAGCTGCCCACCAGCCGAGTCCTGGAAAGAGGGAGTGAGTGAGTTACTGGGAGTCTGCCCCGTAACTGCGTCCAGGACGGGCACCAAGAGGAAGAGAGACCTGGGCAGGGGCTGTGCCAGGCCCAGTGACCAGAGGAAAAGGACCCAAGCCCCAGTGTCAGCCATTCGCGAATAGTGGTTTGAAGCCCACCGAGCTCCCCCAAAACAGCTCTGAGGAGTTTGGGGGATTTGACTTTGGCTTCAGCGTTGGAGGAAAAACATCCATAGGATGCAGCATTCAAAATACGGGTATCTGAAGAAGCACATCCCTTCCACTGTCCATTCCACTACCCAGGATCTCCCTGTTTCTAGTTTACTATGTATTATATATTTGATAATATATTAATATAATTATGTATATTTCCAGAATTTTTCTATAACATACAAGCAAATATACCTCTGTAAATATCCTTTCTAAATGTTTTCTGTACAGAAAGGTAGCATAGATTACTTACTTACTGTTCTGTACCTTGCTTTATTTCCCCAGTCTGTTTTAAAGATTATTGTGAGTCTTTGTTCTTTTTCACCACTGTATAGTACCACATGATATAGATGTACGGTTACTCATTCAACAATCCACTATTGATGGACATGTATGTCTTTCCAAGGAGGTCAGGTGCATTAAAATGAGCTGCTCCAAGTGGGATTGCTGGATCAAAGGCTCTGGGTATTTGCAGTTTTTAGAGGTGTTGCCAAATTGCCCTCTGTAGGGTAACTTACACTTTCACCAGAGATGTATAAGAAAATATTTACAACATTTTTCCAAACCCATTGTAGACCCGTTTTATGGTTGAACAGTATTCCTCCACGTGGCTGAGGTAGCTTAAACCAGGACATTTGTCACTGAGGGTGTGGAAGTTGTTGCCAATCCTTCTGATGATAGAAAATCTTCAGGTCTAAGTAAGGGCCACAAGGGCATGGCCCACCTTCCAGCCCTCAAGCTGACTGTGGCTCAATCCTCACCCCAGGTGCCTCCTGACCTTCTGGTCCCTCTGCCCCATTCCAATCCAGTGCCAGTCCTACTTGTTGGTATGTTTTTTTACCGAAGACACATGGGATGAAAACCCCTCACCCAGCTGCTCTTGGGCCCTGTAACATACCTCCATGCTATGCTCCTGCCCAGAACTCAGCACCCAAGCCAGGCTGGGCTGGCACATTTTGTATTCCCCAGAATTTGCCATCATACCTCCTTGCCTTTCCCCGGACATTCCTTCTGCCTGGATGCCCATCTCCTCTCTGTTGAACTCCTAAGGGCCTGTCTGTCCTCAGTCCTTGCCACCCCCTAGTAAAACCCTTCTGGCCTTTCTCTCCCTCCAGCAGGACTAGAATTAGGACTAGGTACCCCATAACCTGGAAACAGGACAGTCCTGGCAGCAAGCCAGCAGCTTGGGGAGGGCCATGGTGGGGCTGAAGAGGTCAATAGGAGCTGGAGCTGGCCTCCACAGTCAGAGAACCCAGAACGGTGTTCACACTGTGTAGACCAACCGGGCTGGGGGGAGGATAGGCTTCAGTAGCTACAGCAAGTCAGGGATGAGCCTGGGATATGGGGTTTGTCTCAGGCTCCCCGAACTGGGGATCCCCTAACTTCTGTTTCTATATGAATGAATCACCCTGTAGCTGTGGGCACAGCTGGCCTTAACTCAAGCGTTGGCTGTGCTGTATCAGCCCCCAGTATTTCATGGGAGTCAGTTAGATAAACTTAGGTCTCTGTATCTGGAAATCCACCTAAGTCTGGCAGGGAAGAGGCCTCTACTGTCTCAGCCCATGGCTGCCCTCAGAACCCCAAAGCTCAGGTAGGCCCTGCTGACCCTCAGACCTGCCTCCAGGGGGCGCCAGTGTCAATCCCAATGTTCAACATTGCCTCTATCTCATGTTCCAAAGGATCTCCCTACACACCTTGGCGTCCAGCCCCTAGTCTGAGGGGAATGGGGAACAGGAGAAACTGACAGGAGCTGGTAGATGGAAGGAGAACAGAGACAGGCTTGGACAGGGATCACCTACACACACACACCCGCTTCTCAAACCTTGGCAACCCCCTCCCTGCCTTTGGGGTGTCTGCTGGGTCTAGGGGTCTCTCAGCCACTTCAGGTCACCTTACTACATCTCAGCCTGGGGTTCCATTTCCCTCTTTGCTAACATCCCATTGGATATTTTCCAAGCCAGATGTTATGGTCTTGCCCTGCCACATTTCTCCTCCAGGCCTCAGCCCCTCACCCACCTGCATAAGTGTGACCCATGCAGGCCCTGGTCCTGCCCCTGGGTGAGACTTAGCCTTCCGAATTCACCCATCTGTAAAATGAGGGAGAGTGTTGCTTGTCCCCCTGGGCAGGGTGGGACATAAATAAAGGACGTTCTCTGAAGGCTGTATCTGCCTGGCATAGGTGACTGTTACTGCTGTTGTTTTTGTCCTTACAGGAAAGCAAAGTCCAAAAGGGGGAGAGGTGGCAAAAAAAAAAAAAAAAAAAAAAAAAAAACCCAACACGAGCCACTAAAGGAGCACTAATAAGACACAGAGTTGATGGGCCCTGATGTGTTTAATGATAGATGTGACATCACTTCCCCAGAAATTGTCATTCATTCATTTCCCACATAGTCACTGAGTTCCAGTTTGCGGGAGGTACAAGCTCTACCTGAACACAATGCGAAGATCAGGACAGTCAGGACAGTGAAACAGGAGGTAACCAGGAGCCAGGATATCAGGGCCTGATCAAGTCCCAGTCTGGGGAGGCTGGTCAGGGAGGGCTTCCTGGAAGAGGGGACATACCGTCAGGGGGCATTATGATTTATAGGAATCCAGGAAGTTCTCCTGATATAATGACAGATGGGAAAAAGAAAATGTAATAGAATATAATTTAAAATAGACCGTATTAAGTGTAGGGAGAAGGCAGACCAAGGAGACTGAGCCTCCCAAGG
Source organism: Herpailurus yagouaroundi (assembly GCF_014898765.1). NCBI lineage: Eukaryota > Metazoa > Chordata > Mammalia > Carnivora > Felidae > Herpailurus > Herpailurus yagouaroundi. The sequence goes on along the minus strand of NW_024412707.1, from coordinate 38,139 downwards.
GAGTCAGGTTACCTATGGGGTAGTGGGAAGTGATTTGGATTTTCCTTCTTGGGGAGCTTACTCCGGGTGATTCAACTCCCACTCCCCACGTCACTCCGCTGCCCACGATTCGAAGACTTAGGAAAGAAAGAAAAGAAGCAAGAATCAGATCCGGTGCGCTGCCCAGCTATGCGCCCCTCTAAGGTCCAGAGGATCCCTGGGAACCCAAACCCCGCCGGCGGCGTCCATGGCCAGAAGGGCCCCCGAATGCCTCCCCATACCCCGCGACCCTCTGTGAGGACTCTGAAGCCACCGGCCTGACCCCTAACCTGGAACCGACTCCCAACTACCAGCAGGGACCCGGCGGGGCGGTGCTGGGCGCCGCGGGCTTCCCGGCCGCAGTGTCGCCGCAGCGCCGGCCCCGCCCCCCCCCGCTCCCCCCCCCCCTTCCCCCTCCCCCCCAGGCGGCCGCGGCCCCGAGCGGCTCCAGAACGGAGGCCCGCGCCGAACCCAGGTGAGTGCCCGCCCTGGGGACCCCAGGCCCCAGACCTCTGTCCCCGCCGTCCCGGCTCGGCTGCCGGGTCCCGGCTCCACAGTCCCCGCGACCTGGGCTAGCTCGCGCGCGCTCTCAGATCTTGTACCCCGGGCCGGCGCGTTGGGGGGTGAGGTCGGCAGTCGGGGAGAAGAGACATGCTGGAGGCTGGAGCGCCTCTGTTCCTTCTCTCCTCCCCCGCCAGGCCCTTCCTCGCTTGCCGCGGGGCCCTGCGGTGTACCCGTCCCCCTTCCTGGGCCGTCCGGTTTGGTGAGGGCAGCTGGACCAGCGGGAAGGCTGCAGGAAAGATCTTCCCAGATAGAGGGAACTGCACGTGCAAAGGCAGGGAGAGTGCACGGGAGTTTTGCGCCTGAGCCCGGCAGGGGAGCAGGTGAGGGCAAACTTGAATTCCATCCCAAGGAATGCTGGAAGGCACTGAGGGCCCCAACTGGACAGCAACCTCCCCACTGCTGTTTCTGTCTAGCCTGCACTGGCTTAGGGGAGGGTGGTGTCCCTGTGAACCAGGACACAGGCTCCTGGTGGATAGTTAGCACTTGGGCACTGTTACAACTTTTCAGCATTGGGTAGTTTGTAGGCAAGGGACAGCACTCCACAAAATCTTGGCGGGGGGGGGGGGGTCGGGGGGGTGCAGGGCCCCCTCCTGCTGCAAGAACCTTTGCCCTTGAGGCAGCAGGGCTCCAAGCCAGCGTGCACAAGGTAGGCCTGCGGAAGGTTCAATCCCCAGCAAGTCTGTTTCCAGGCCCAAGGCTCTGGAGGATCTGAGACACCTGGGCACCTGGGAAGGGAGAAACAGCCTAGACAGGTAACTGGCAGCAAGTGAAAGTTCCACCTTTTCTGACATCTGTGGCCCAGCAGATGAAGCCTAGGCCAGGCAGGAAGGAGGTAGGTATGGCTGAGCCAGAGGAGAAGCCAGGATCTGGGGAGGGGCCCCCTTGTGCCCAGGGAGGGGACAGGTGGGGCAGGTGGTAGCCAAATCTTACAGACTTGCCTTGGTGATGAGAGGGTTAAAGGGCATCGGTATGCCCAGGTGACCTTTAAGTACCACCACCTCCTGAATTGTAATGGGTGCCTCTAGTGCAGGTTACATCAGATGCCAGGCAGTAGATTGTCCTTCCCAACTTTTCCTCCTGTCTTCTTGCCCCCCTTGCTCTCAGGCACCCACTCAAAGCCCTTGCAGGGATGTGGGCAAGACCAAATAGGTGCCAGCCCCACCTCCAGTTAGACTTCAGGAAGAACTTCCAGGGAAAACAGAAAGGATGACAGTTGGATGGACTGGGGGAAGATCATTTGTAAACAGGGCAGCTTTGTCCCAGGCCTTCCAAAGTCCAGTCTGTAAGCTGAATCTTCCAGAAGGCCCACCCTGTGGCCTTGAGGACTTTGGCTGCAGGGATCTCTTTGCTGACCAGGTGACCTCTCCCCATGGCTTTGTGGCTTGCAGGGTGATATGGGGGCTTCCTGGGTCCCCTCCTATCTTGAAACTAACCAAGGTGGGAGGGAAGTGGGAGGCCACCCGGATGGCCCTGCCTGCTGCCTGACCTTGGCAAGCCCTTGGCCCCTCAGTTTCCTCATCTGCTGTTGGATGTGATCTCAGCACCGTAGGCCTGGAGGACATTTGTGAAGGGGGGAGGTGCACAGGGTGGGAGCTCATGACTGCTGGGCCTGGGCTGTGTGCCTGGCCTCCCTTTCCCCCAACCCCATCAGGCCTGGGCTGGCCGCCCACTTCTATTCACCATGGAGCTGGGTTTCCCTGGGGACAAGTAGCCTGGCCCAGCCCACCCCCACCCCACCCCCTGACGCACGCCCCCAGTCTCTCCTGGCCTAACTCACACTAGGAGGAGGAGTAGAGGCTGGGCAGCCTCTTGGACCCCTGCCCCACCCCACGCCCTGCCTTCCAGGGCTGGTCCACCTCTGGGCTGGGCCTGGAAGAAGAAGCTGTGGCTGTCCCTGGAGGAGGTGGGTATCCAGGGGCTGCCAGCTGGGTGGGGGCCAGGGCCTGAGAAAACTAAACATTACCCCCACTGCAGGAAAGAGAAACCCCTGGACCAGGAAGGCTCTGATCTGCCCAAGGTGCCCTGGGGTTTGACCCCAGGCATTGTGGCCTCCCTAGCTGCTGGATTTTGAGTGGGTTGCAGAAATCAGGATTTACTGGACAAGGCAGCTACACCTAAAAGAATGGCTGAGGTTGGAGCAGAGGGGCTCCCCAGGCAGTAGGCACAGCAAAGATGGGAGGGGAGAGTGAGGCCTCAAAGGGGAGGTGCCACCAAGGTCCCCTACATGGTTCCTAGCTCAAATGTGCTTGTCCTCCAGAAGCCCCTCCCCTAGTCTGTCTCTATCTCTCTGTATCTCTACTCACATTCCCCATCAAAGCCCTGGTCCCTACAGATGCCTCTGTCTCCCCTGCAGGTCCTGGAGGCAGCTCCTGCTGGGATGGCAGCTCCAGCATCTTTAAGGGCCACGGGGGGTCCAGCCCCACCGGGGGCACCCTAGGACTCCCACAGCCATCTGTGCACCTGCCCCCCACTCATCTGTGGGCCACTCACCATGGGTGGGTGCTTCTCCAAGCCCAAGCCAGGTACCTCCTTTCTTCTTGCCTCATTCTCCCCTTCCTCCTCCTCCCTCCTCCCTTCTCCAGCCACATCCTTCCTCCTCCCCCTCCCCCCTCTGCCTCTGAAGTAGGTCAGGCCAGGCGGCAGCCGGCTCCGAATGTTAATTCCCTGAAGGCTGGAGGGAGTGGGGGCTTGGAGCCATTCTCTTGGATCCCCTCCAATGGGTCCCCCTCTTTATTTGGGGATTTGGGTGTTTGTGGTGGGAATAGCAGCTGAATCTTTCTTGAAAAGTAGAAGTTACCCGTTCCTCCTGCCCTGGGGGAGGGGAGGGGGGCAGTGTCCCCTAGGGTTGGGGAAGAGGGACTCTGAGGACATCCTCAGCCACTGTGTGACCCAGGGCATGCAAGTTACCTCTCTGAGCCTCAGTTTCCCTCTCTACAAAATGAGCCTGATCTCTCAAAGTTGCCATGAGGGTGGAGTGTTCACCTCTTCTGATGTCCTGTGTGACCTTGGGCCGAATTTCCCCATTTGTGCATGAAATCCTGCCCTGCCTGGCCCAAGAAGTTCTGGCCAGAGGTGGGGGCCTCACAGATGCTAAGGGAGGCCCAGGTCTGCTCTCCATGGAGACCCCTGTCTGTTGGGCTCTCTCTCCAGCCCCTATTTTCCCTCTTCTCTCTTCACAACACTCAGGAAGGCAAAAGAATGGAGGCATGTTACTGGCTTCTCTAGTGTCTAGTCAGTGCCCCCGCCCACCTGCCACCCAGGCCACCCTGCCCCAACCAGCTCGCCCCAGCTCCCCTTACCTGATACCCATCAGCTCCATTACCTTGGAACACATGAGCCTATTCTCCCTTTCCTGGGTCTGAGGGAGAACTTGGGGCAAGAGGAGACCTTTGATGCCCTGCCAGGCAGAGGAACACCCCATTCATCTGCCTCAGGAGCCAGCTCTCCCTCCCCCCATGCCTATGCTGTGGGTACCCAGCCCTGGGCCTGATCCTACCACCCTTCCTGCTTCCATGTATGACTTGAGCAAATGATGTCCACTGTCTTGACCTCAGCCTTCCTCCATCCGAAGTGGGTAGAAAAATGCTAGCTGGTCCCAAATCCGGCCCCTATAGGACTACTGGGCTGGCAGGAAGCCAAAAGCAGAGGGTGCCATCTGCAGTTTCTTGTAAAGGGCCTCAACAGGCTGGCCTACCTGAGGCCCCTGGCCCCAAGCTCCCAGTTCAGGAGCTGGCCATTCTCACCACCCTAGAGGCAGTGGTAAGAACTTGCATTCTTGAGCCTAAATTCAGCCCTGCCCCTTCCTGGCTGTGTGGCCTTGGGGAGGTGACTTCACCTCTCTGTGCTGCTGTGTTCTCATGTGTAAGTGGGGCTAACCGTTTTGCCCCCCACCTCCACCCCCTCATGCAGACTATTGCGCTTAGCACAGGGCCTGGCACACAGGAGGCTGTGCAGAATGTTACTATCCCCTCTTTTAGGAGCTAGGTTCCCTGCTTCCAGGACTCCCCTGTGGAGCTATGGCAGAAGGGCACGATTTTAGACCCCAGGCACTCAACACTGGGCAGGTCAGGGGTGAGGCTCAGGGAATTTCAGGGTGTGGGAGTGAGAGCATTTGGGCCATAGAAGTTCAGCTGGGGTCAGCAGGGGCTACAGGGAGACCACAGCAAGCCCAAGGTCTTTGTGCAAATTCTTCACCTTCTATCTTGCTTGACTCTGACTTGGAGCACATCAGCACACATTTCCTGAGCTCACTCTGTATTCCTTGTGTTCCATTGGCTCTGTGTTCCTGATAGGAAGTATTCCAGGCCAGACCCACACTAAGCTCAGAACTAGGAGGAAGTGCAGCTCTCTTGGCATCTGGTCACTTGCCTTTTAATAGGACACAAGTGCTACCTAACAGCTTTCCCTTTTTGCCATGGCTGTCAGGAAGCTCAGAGCTCACCAATAAAATGCTACTACCCAGCTTTATCTGTTGAGCTTCTGCTCTGGGTTACATATATTAAATCCTTCAGCATTGACTATCACCAAAGAGGTAGGCACTGTTCTCTGTTTTATAATGAAGGCATCTGCAGTCCAAAGGGGCTAAGGCAGGAGCCCATGGTCACACGGGCACCTGGGAATCATTTGCTAGGGTTGATCTGGCTCTATGGGTGAGCAGAGACACCCTCTCCATCCACCTTTACACTACTGTTCCTGACTTAATGGCTTCCCATTAGACTGCGTCAGCGAGCTCCTTGGAGCCTTCTGGAAGGAGGTGGAGGATGAAAACAGCCTGGCTTGGTTGTTATCTGGGCCCCTGCCAGGCTGTTCCTGTGAGCTCCCGCTCTACAGTTCACATAGCTGGTGTCAGCTGAGTCCAGGAGTATTTTCCTTTTTGATTCTTCTCAAAACATTCTAACATTATTACATAAAGTATGGAAATGGAGGCACAGAAACTACCCCACCCTAAACCCGCCCCCCGCCCCCTTCTCCCACCTGATACAACAGCTTCAGCTTGGTGGTGTGCTCCCTTCCTGCCCAGCTGGAATCATGGAGGGACCTCAACCACCCCCCTTCCCCTTCCCTCCCCTCCCACGCCTGAGCCAGGCTAGGGGCTGGGACTTGAGGATAAGGAGGGGGAGGGGTTCTACCTTCCCAGGCTTCAAGCCAGTGGGGGATTAGCTCTGCCAGAGAGGAGGGACACGCAGGGAGTGGGCAGCCAGAGGAGGCATCACCTGAGCTGTTCAAGTGGATGGGCAGCAGTGAGCCAGGGCAGGGAAGAATGGCAACCCAGACCAAGGAACTGCCTAGGCAAAGGCCCAGAGGTGTGACTCTGTTTATTTCTGGAGTGTCAGGTCTGGGGTGGAGGGGAGAAGAGGTGAAAAGGGGAGAGGGCTGGAGGCTCTGGTGCCTTGGGACTTGGGACTCCTTGGACTCCTGCTTCCTCATTGGGCCCATGCTGTGCCAGGGGCTTAGCTTCCATCACTCAGCCCAGGAGGCCAGATTATTGCTGCTAAAAATTCTGTTTATTGTTTCCTTCTAATTAGAAAAATACCCCAGGCACATTGTAGGGAATTTAGAAAATGCAGAGAAATATACAGAACAAAATGACAGTCTCCGGCTAACTGACTGCTTAGAGTAGTCGCCACGGGCACTCTGGGGAAGCATCTGCCCCACAGAAGCTTCAAGGTGGGCCCCACGCCCCTCTGTACAGTCCCTGTGCACCCATCCCTTTGGGTACAGTTCACCCCCAAGGCCCCACACCCTTGCACATGAAGGTGTTGAAAAACCAGTGCTTGGCAAATGATGGATTCTTAAACTGGTGAGCATAGCTATTTTAAGAAGTTGAAAATACAGTGTGTACACTTTTTTTTTTAATTAAAAAAAAAATCTCAAACCTATGGGAACATTGCAAACAGAACAACAAAGCCTTGGTTTCCCATTACCCAGATTCACTGGCTGGAAAAATGAGCCATACCCAGGTTTGAACGCCCTGTTCTCCCTGGAGTCAGACCCTAAACATGCCCCTGATCCTTTAGGGATGTCCTTCTCCATCAGGGACCGTGCAGTTGGAATCAGAGCAGGATTCAGGCCACCAGGGTTCTTCCCCCCACATAAATTCTTAGAGAAAAGGCAATTTCAGGGTCAAAGGAGCTCCATTTGTGGGCCCCTCACTAATTTGTTACTGAAAAAGAAAACATGCAGGAATGAAATCAAGCCAACCCAGCTCACCTCCTGCTGCCTCTGTTCTGCTTCGAGCCTGTTTTTTTTTTTTTTAATGAAAAAAAAATTTTAAGTTTATTTATTTAGAGAGAGAGCACGCGTGCAGGCGTGCACACACGATTGTGCTTGCTCCTGAGCGAGGGAGGGTCAGAGAGAGGGAGGGAGAACGAGAGGGAGGGAGAGCGAGAGAATCCCAAGCAAGCTCAGCACTTATGAACTGTGAGCGTGGGCTCGAACTCATGAACTGTGAGATCATGACCTGAGCCGAGATTAAGAGTCGGGTAATTAACCAACTAAGCCAACCAGGTGCCCCTGCTTCTTGCCTGTTTTAAGGCTCTTTGCTGATGTTGCAGATGGCTTTCTCGAGAGGTGGAGGCACAGGAGAGAACTCAAACTCAAAGGGACCAGCCTGCCCAGAGCCTGTGGCGTGGGCAAGGAGGTGGGCAGGTCTGGAAACTCACAGTGCTGCCCTGTCTACCCTACAGTGGAGCTCAAGATCGAGGTGGTGCTGCCTGAGAAGGAGCGGGGCAAGGAGGAGCTGTCAGCCAGCGGGAAGGGCAGCCCTCGGGCCTACCAGGGCAATGGCACAGCCCGCCACTTCCACACAGAGGAACGCCTGCCTGCCCCTCACCCGTACCCTGGTGCTCAGGACTGTGTGGAGGCCGCCATCTGCCATGTCAAGGACCTTGAGAATGGCCAGTGGGTGCTGGGTCTAGTGGGGCAGGGAGCAGTCAGAGGGCCCAAGATGGGAAGGCATGGTGCAGGCCATGGATGGGGTGGGCTGGGAGGCCTGGAGGGAGCCCTTGACGAGCACCTGCACCAGCCACCACCAGTGTGGCCTCTCCTGGTCTGGGCCTGCTCCCCAGAAAGCTAGACTCTGGGAAGAGGTGCCCACCAGAGGTGGTGCCTGGTGTCTGGCCTGATGTCTGAGTGCAGCCCCTCCCCAGGATGCGGGAAGTAGAGCTGGGCTGGGGGAAAGTGTTGCTGGTGAAGGACAACGGGGAGTTCCACGCTCTGGGCCACAAGTGTCCACACTATGGTGCACCCCTGGTGAAAGGTGAGCTGTCCCAGTACACACAGGAGGTGGGGTGGGACCTCCCTGCAGGGTGCTTGGCCACTGCACCATCACAGGCTGGCTTGGCTCTTCCCTGGACCTCCAGGGTCTCATCTATTAGTGGGGGTCTCCTGAGCTGTGGGGAGGGGCGAGCAGCTGCTGGAACGCAGGGGAGGGGAGCTGTTGCCTGTGGCCCCAGCCCAGCACTGCTTCCCTTAGGTGTGCTGTCCCGTGGCCGGGTGCGCTGCCCCTGGCATGGTGCCTGCTTCAACATCGGCACCGGTGACCTAGAGGATTTCCCTGGCCTGGACAGTCTGCACAAATTCCAGGTGGGGCCAGGGGGGCAGTAGGGTGGGAGCCTGGGGGTGCAGGGCAGGGGATGGAGCCCCCCAAAACCTGGTCCTGAGCAACACAGCCCTTGCAGGTGAAGATTGAGAAGGAGAAGGTGTACGTCCGAGCCAGTAAGCAGGTGAGGGCGTGGCTGGGGCTCAGGCAAAAAGGAGAAGTGAGGAGGGCATCTTGGCCCAGGGATCAGCATGTGCAAAGGCCCTGTGGCTGGGGACAGAGTGAAAACTGTGCAGTGGGGATGAGGCTGGACTGCAGCAGCAGGACCTGGCCTGCTGGGATGATGGCATAGGGAGGATGCCATTCCATGACTCTAGCTCCCAGCTGCCTCTTGCTCTCCGGACATCCCCAGGCCTTGCAGCTACAGCGAAGAACCAAAGTGATGGCCAAGTGTATCTCTCCAAGTGCTGGCCACAGCAGCAGCACCAACGTGCTGATTGTAGGCGCAGGTTGGTGGTGAGGTTATGAGGGGTAGGGCAGGGTGGGGGAGAGGTGGTCCCTTAACCCACAGCACCATCCCCTCAGGTGCAGCTGGCTTGGTATGTGCAGAGACACTGCGGCAGGAGGGGTTCTCAGACAGGATCGTCTTGTGCACACTGGACCGGCACCTCCCCTATGACCGGCCTAAGCTCAGCAAGGTGGGAGGAGGGGCAAATGGGAGCCCAGGCAGGCCCCAGACCCCTAGCTCTCTGGGCACAGTCAGGCCCTCTCAGCGCCTTGCTTGTCACCCCTTGGGGGTCTGACCAGCTGCCTCTCTGCTCAGGCCAGGCCTGTCTGTGGTACCCTATAAAGATGTGGGTTTGGTGAATTCCATTCTGCAGCCCCTTTGTGACCTGGGCCCAGCCCTACCCTCCCTAGGCATCGGGTCCTCCATTGCAAAATGGAACACTGGCCACCTGGCCTTATCTCAAGATAGCTATCTCCTGCAGTCCCTGGATGCACAGCCTGAGCAGCTGGCCCTGAGGCCCAAGGAGTTCTTTCGAGCCTATGGCATCGAGGTGCTCACCGAGGCCCAGGTATGGGGCCAAGACTAAGAAACAAGTCTGGGGAAGACTTAGTGAGAACCACAAATGATGTGAGGACATGCAGGCCCCTGGAGGTGTGTGTGGTGGGGGGAGGTGTTCTGCCCTCTTGGCCCTGATGTCTAGGCCCTCCCAGGGGTGCTCCAGGCCTGGAAGGCAGCACTGGATATTCTTCCAGTCAGGATTGTGGGCACATGCAGAAATCTGTTCAGAGCTGGGGCCGGAGAGCATAAGGATGGCTTTGAGGGGAAGGTGATGTCAGAACCTTAAACAGTAAGGAGAAGCCAGGTGAGGGAAAGAGGACCATCCAGGTGGCAGGAACAGTGCCTGTGGAACCTCCTGTTCAGAGGGTCTGGCAGGAGCTCGGAGGGGCAGCCAGGCCCAAGTCCACGGCCAGGCCCACCCTCTGCCCGGCGGGGGTTGCAGGTGGTTACGGTGGATGTGAGAAACAAGAAGGTTGTGTTCAAGGATGGCTTCAAGCTGGAGTACAGCAAGCTGCTTCTCGCACCAGGGAGCAGGTAGGAGGGTGTCTCCCCCTTGTACCCTGTTGGCACTTGGCAGGGCACCAGCCAGCATGCGAGGGATTGGGTGCCGGGAGCCCCTCACTGATGCTGGCCACATCTCAGCCCTAAGATGCTGAGCTGCAAAGGCAAAGAGGTGGAGAACGTGTTCACCATCCGGACACCTGAAGATGCCAATCGTGTGGTGAGGCTAGCCCGGGGCCGCAACGCAGTGGTCGTGGGAGCTGGCTTCCTGGGTGAGCAGCCGGGGCTGGTGGGGGCAGTGGTCAGGCTGTCATGGCTGGTCCCAGGGTGCAGGGTGCTAGACTACCATGCACCACCCCTTAGGGATGGAGGTGGCTGCTTATCTGACTGAAAAGGCCCACTCAGTGTCCGTGGTGGAGCTGGAGGAGACGCCCTTCAGGAGATTTTTGGGGGAACGTGTCGGTCGTGCCCTCATGAAAGTAAGCCCACTCTGACTCTCGGCACCTGGGCTGTCAGAACTCCAGGCACCCAGCCCAGCCCAGCCCCTGGCTATGCTCTCATCCATGGCCTTCTTGCCCACCTTCCCTGACAGATGTTTGAGAACAACCGGGTCAAGTTCTACATGCAGACAGAGGTCTCTGAGCTGCGGGCCCAGGAGGGAAAGGTGGGCCCTTCTTCCTGCCCCTTCTGCCCTGTTCCCAGGAGCTGGGCCTACCTGCTAACCCACCCCCTCCCCACAGCTGAAGGAAGTCGTGCTGAAGAGCAGCAAGGTTGTGCGGGCTGACGTCTGTGTTGTGGGCATTGGTGAGTGAGTGGGCAGGCAGGTGCAAGTGAGTACCTGCACATGCTCCAGAATGACCTTGGGCCAGTCTCTTCCCCTCCCTGGGCCTTGGTTTTCACATCTGTAAAATGGGTACCCCAACCATACCCACTTCACCAGGCTATCAGGGAATGGGTGTTCCACATTTAGCCAGGGCTTGGCATGGAGGATGCTCCCAGTGACTGCTGCCCACAAATACTCGACTCCACAGCCTGCCCCATGTGGGCTGCAGAACACAAACAAGCCTCAAACTGCTCCAGTTGAGGTGCCAGTTTGGGAAAGGACAGAGCTGGGAGGTGGCAGCCTAGGGGCTGGGAAGGTATGGCATGCTGACCCTACCAGGGGCTTCATGGAATTTCTCAGAGGAGGTGATACATGAGGCCTCATGGGAGGCACAGGGTCTGTGAGGGTCCAGGCAGAGGGGACAGGATGCATGAAGGCTGCAGGATGGGCAGCCCATTGGATGAATGGTCTGGGGCTGAATTGTGGTGAGTGAAGGGTATGGGTCATGGAGGACAATGAGGTGGGAGAAGGGAGGGACCAGGGAATGGACATGGTGGCCCCTGTCTTGTCAGGTGCGGTGCCTGCCACGGGCTTCCTGAGGCAGAGCAGCATCAATCTGGATTCCCGAGGCTTCATCCCTGTCAACAAGGTGGGGCTGGGGGATGGTGGTGGCGGAGGCAGGCAGGGTGCTGGGCCGGGGGTAGTGGCATGTCCAAGTCAAGGCCGCTGTGCCACCCACAGAGCCCTGGGCCCTCTCCCCACAGATGATGCAGACCAACGTTCCGGGCGTGTTTGCAGCTGGCGATGCTGTCACTTTCCCCCTCGCCTGGAGAAACAATCGGAAAGTGAACATCCCACATTGGCAGATGGCTCATGCCCAGGGTATGGCCAGCCCTGTGGCAGGATGGGGGATGGGAGGATGTCCCAGGGTCTCAGCTTCCCCCAGGCCCACTCCTCAGTTGCTGGCCTTGGGTCCCAGTCTCTGGGTTAGACATTCAAGGTTTTGTGGTGGCCTGTCTGGGAGCCTCCTCCAGGTGATCAAGCCAGATGACAGGGAGCCTGGGTGGCTCAGTCAGTTAAGCATCTGACCCTTGATTTCAGCTCAGTTCTTGATCTCAGGGTGTTGATCTCAGGGTTGTGAGTTCAAGCACCATGTTAAGCTCCTCACTGGGCATGAAGCTGACTTAAAAAAAAAAAAAAAAAAGCTACCTGACAGAGCAAGCCCTGTGGCCCATCCACAGACGCCCCTCCAGTGCCCTCAGGACACCCCACCCAACTAGCCACAGTGTCCCACCCCATCCTTCCACCAGCCCCTCCTTTCCTTTCATCCTCACCAACCTGTGCAGTCACCCAGGGAGAGAGAAAGGGATCTAGTAAGGCACGGGCCACCTTCCCACTCAGTGCTTCTGTCTCCCTTGGGCCACTCGACTGGCTCTGTGAACACAGTTGTTTCATGCAGGCCCCTGGGAGGCAGCCATTTGGGCCTGGAAACTTGGGCTCAGTGGAGAGCTGTCGTGCTCTATGAGGAATAGCTCATGCCCTCATGAAAGTAAGCCCATTCTGACTCTCGGCACCTGGGCTGTCAGACACCATGCCCCTGAAGCCTCATTTACTGTGAACACCTGGTCTGAGTCCCTAAGATGTAGGTACAAGCAAGTTAGCTGCCTCGTGGGGAGGACCACCAGACTCCCTGCACTCACCTCTCCTCTCTCACTTCACATTATCTGAGCATCTGCTGCCTGAAATCCCACTCCTGGTACCAATATCTGCTCAGGTTCAAGGTCTAAAGTTGGTGCTGGTTTTAAGGAACCAAAGACCACTCATCAGCCAAGTACAATTAAGGTTTAACTGGGAGGGTCTAGGAGGCTCTCATAGCCCTCCAACTACAGGGTCCAATGGGGCCTGGGAATATGAACTGGGAAGCCACCCACGCTATTCTCTGGGGCCCTGGGTGTGGCTGTTATCCCTACTTCCCTGGGCACTTGTGTCCCATTCTTCAGACCTGATGTGTCCGATTATTGTCTGGGTGCACACCTGAAATGGAGGCAGCCCAACAACGCCAGGAAACAGACCTTCTAGATGTGGGGCACTTCATTCAAATTCTCTCGAGAAGCAATCTAAGTGACTGGCTTTGAGCCAGGTGTCTCCTCTGCAATTGAGTGTGGGCAATGGGCTGAGCCATGATGCACCTGTTCACCTCTGGGAAAGCAAGGAGTAGCAGCTCCACATGTCAGAGGTCCCCAGAGAGCCCCGGCAGGCAGTGTAGGGGTGGCCGGGGCTAGGGTCGGGAATCTCATGACCCTGAGTCTTACAGGGCGCGTGGCGGCCCAGAATATGCTGGCGCAGGAGGCGGAGATCAGCACCGTGCCCTACCTGTGGACAGCCATGTTTGGCAAGAGCCTGCGCTACGCTGGTAACAGATGGCCCGGGCAGGGGCGGGGCCAAGTGCGTTTAGGGGTGTGGCTAAGGTGTGTGCGGAGCGCAGAGGTGGAGCTTGGAAGTTAGGGCGGGGCTATGAGCATCCTAGGGGCGGGGCCGCGTCAGCTGTAGGAAGAGTGAAAACTGATTAGGGGTGGACTAAAAGGACCACCTAAAAGGACAAAGGGAGCAAGGCCTGGTGGGGTATTCAGGGGGGATTTAGGAGGCCACAGGACGCTGACCCGGGGGAGCCCCATCCCCTCCTGTACGGCCCACAGGGTACGGAGAAGGCTTCGACGACGTCATCATCCAGGGGGATCTGGAAGAGCTCAAGTTCGTGGCTTTTTACACCAAGTGAGAGCAACTGGGTGGAACGTGGCAGCCGCCGAAGCAGCGGGAGCTCGGTCGGGAAGGGGAGCTTCCAGAGGGGAAGGAGCTCTGCTCCAGAGGAGGGGACTTACCTGAAAGATGGACCAAGTGGCCAAGGGAGGCAGCTAGGCAGGAGACCCACCAAGGGAATGTGAGGAGGTGGGGCAGTAATAACTCCAGCAGCCACGCACTGAGACAGGACATTTTATCTTCAGGACAGCAATTTGAGGTGGGTGTTGACTCCTGCTTTGACGCTGAGGAAAATCACACAGGTAGAGAGAGAGAGTGGTGATCCCAGGACTGGAGCTCAGCTCTGGCAGGATCCTAAAGCCCATGCTGGGCCAAGCAAAGCAGGGAGGGCTGGGTGCTCAGAATATTTCTGTTGTCCTGGGTAAGATCACTCCCTGGGCCCCAGTTGAAGAGGAGTACATCAGGGTCTCTAAGAAGAGAGGCCACTGCTGGGCAGTCCTCAGGCTCAGTTACTCTGTCCCTGCAGAGGCGATGAGGTGATTGCTGTGGCCAGCATGAATTACGATCCAATCGTGTCCAAGGTGGCTGAGGTGCTAGCCTCAGGCCGTGCCATCCGGAAGCGGGAGGTGGAGTGAGTGTGGGCTTCAGAGATATGGGGGGGGGGGGGGGGGGGGGGCCCCCTAAGGGACTGGTCCTTGGTAGCCAGCCACCCCCATAGCCCTACAGAGCCTTCCCTCTATTCTTGGTCCGCATCAGTCTATGGAGCATCAGGACTATGGGGTGGTTGGGACAAGGGTTGTGCTTTGTGAATGGGCTGGTTATTTGTGTTCTTGGGGGACAGAAGGGGAAAAAGCTGTTGTCCCAGGGCAGGCCCAGTGCTGTGGGGAGGGGTCAAAGCCCTTGGTCAAAGCCATTGCTTAGGCAGTTACCTGGCATGGGACACCCAACAGGACATGGTTGTACTGAGACTGGCAGAAGCTAGGGGGGTAAAGGCAGCTAGTGATGCCTCTGGGGACACCCTACATAGAGTTGTTGGGTGGTTTTTTTGGTGTCTGGGAGACACTGGATGTCAGCTATTCCCCTCACCCCAGGCTGATGCCAATGGGAGTCACCCTGTAGGCTTAAACTGCCTGCAGAGAGGCCCCCTCCCCCTGCCCAGGGACTGGGGAAATCCTGGAGGCCACGGGACAGGGGTAGGCCTCAGGCTGGAAACAATGGAGAACCAAGAGGGAACATGATGAATGACATGCTCTCTTCCTGGCCTTCTCTCTATCTCTCTCTCTCTTGCCTTCGAAAAGGCTGTTTGTGCTGCACAGCAAGTACGTGGTTCTCTGTCCTTCCTGTTGACCATTCTGAGCCTTTCCCACCTAAGCCCAGAGCCTGTACCCCATGGTCTTTCCCTCTATGCCTAAGTACCCATTCCTGCTGGGCACCAGGGCCTGGCACAGAGCAGGCCCCCTGCTGTCCTCAGCGATCAGCTGTTCATGGTGCCAAGTGGGGAACCCTCTGTCTTCTACCCTGACTCCTCCTCCCCTCATTCCTGCAGGACCGGCGACATGTCCTGGCTCACAGGGAAAGGATCCTGAGCTCGCATGCAGCAGACTTGGGCAGGCACGCTGGGGCACCAGGGACAGAGGCCAAGCCTTGGGGGCAGGTGCCAACCTCCAATTTCCCAGGATCCCCCAGGGCAGAACCTGAGCCTGCCCAGTGCTTGCCTTCGGTTGCCTGGCTCACCTCCAGAGAGGCTTCTGCTGCCTCCAGGAGATGCTTACCCCCCAAGGCCTCAGCTGCCACTGATGGCTGACAATGGAGGCAGGACAGGCTTGTCCTCTTCTCCCTTTCTTGAGACTGGTTCCCTACAGGACCCTGCAACATATTAGATATTATCTTAAAATTAAAACGCACACGTTTGCATATCTGTGTGACTTCCATTGTAATCGGACAGATACTCATGGAGAAAGCACAACCACACCAAGGAAGTTTGGCCTATGAGCACTCAGAAGAGGTAGCAACTGATGCTACCCCTAAGGTTAGGAAAAGCTTCTCTAACCAGTGTGTTGGATCTGGATTTTCAAAGAATGGCACTCCAGGTAGAAGGGACAGCACATGCCAAAGGTTTGAGATGGGAAGTGCTTCTTCAGGGGTCAGAGGCAGCTCGCACTTGGCAGTTTGGGGGCATGTGCCTACTTGGGGCTGTAGGGGCTGGGTCCTGAGACAATCCATGCTTTTCATGGCAGCCAGAGCTTCAGGAACCCCCATTTCGAAGGTAAAGAAGATGAGGCTCTGCTATTAACTAGGAACGAGGATCTAGAGCCTCTGTGCTACTCTGCCTCCTAGCCAAGGGGAATGTTGAGGGCGAGACGCGGGGGCCAGAAATGAGACAGCAAAACGGAAGGAGATAGTCGTGCTCCCTCCTAGGCCGCTGTGAGACCGGAACCCTCCACCCGGGATCCCGGGAGCGGCGGACGATCAAGGCCGAGACCCGCGCAAGCAGGGCATGCCGGGAAGTGTGGCCTATCTCCAGGCGGTGTGGGTCGGGCCTGCGGCAGGGCAGTGCAGTCCAGAAAGGGCTGGGGACTAGACGCCGCCCTCACTGGAAGGGGGAACTGGGCGCGCGTACTTGGCGGTAAATGATTCCCAGGGGGTTACACGCTCTCTGCAGGGCCCGTTCCCGGAGGCTGTGCTGGCCCGCGGAGTCAGGAGGAGCGCTAAGCTGGCCGGGAAGCGCGTGCAGGCGGGAGTTCGGCGCCGGCCGGAAGTGTGGTGCGGTTGGCACAGTGCTCGCCGGGAAACGTAGTCCCGCCCGGGGCGGTGGCCTCACGTCCCGCGGACCCAGTGGCCGAGCCGGCGTGGACCCGGGATGGCTGGGCCGGGGGGTTCGGGGGGCCCGATCGGAGCCGGGGCCCTGGCAGGCAGCGCACGGTCCAAGGTAGCTCCGAGCGTGGACTTTGACCACAGCTGCTCGGACAGTGTTGAGTACCTGACACTCAACTTCGGGCCCTTCGAGACAGTGCATCGTTGGCGGCGCCTCCCGCCCTGCGACGAGTTCGTGGGGGCCCGGTACGGCGGAGTTCAGGGGTCTTGGAGTAGGGGGGTGTCTGAGGAGGTCTTGGGCGGGGTCCAGGGACCGAGGCCGGGGCGTGGTGTCCAGGAGCGATCTGGTGATGGGGGGTGGGGAGGAAGTGGTGGTGTCCAGGATGATGTCCAGGCCATGGGAGGGGGTCCTGAGGGAGTCCTGGAGCAGCGTGGCCTGGGGCAGGTACTAGAGTTAAGCTGTGTTTGTGGGTCTGGAGCTGGGGTCCCGGGGGCTCTGCAGTGGGGTGCGGAGTCCAGAGAGTCCCAGGGCAATGTCTTTGGTTCCCATATACAGGGTCTTGGGGTACAGGTGGAATTTAGGGATCTCTATCAATCTTGGCAGTTGAGAGGTGTTACCTAATTTCTGCACCAGCCCGGGTGCTTAGTCTCATTCCTTGGGTGCCCCCAGGAGGGTCCTGGACTCACTGCCACCCACCCATTCTTCCTTTCCAGGCGCAGCAAGCACACAGTGGTGGCCTATAAAGATGCCATTTATGTATTTGGTGGAGACAATGGGTGAGTGAGTATGAACATGAGGGTGTTTGGACCAGGGAGGGAGGAACATGGTGGTTCGGATGAGGTTAGCTAATCACTCCGTCTCACTTTCTCCGTCTTTGAGGTTACCTGGCCTCAAGGTCCTCAGCACAGCATTCAGTGGATAGCACATGCTTGGGACACAGAAATGTTCCTCTTGTTCTGGGTGGACACAACCTTGAAAGAAACACATCCACCCTGGCAGTCGCTCTCACCAGGCACTTTTCCCTTCACTGAACTCCTTTTTGGGCCTTATCCTCATGCTCACATGGGAGTGTTTGGAGGACACAGTTTTATTTATTTCTCATATTTTCCACTTTTTGGAAAGGTTTTCTCACCTGCCATAAATTTCTGGGAAACAACTTTCCTGACACCGACCTGATGTTTTTGTTGGTGGGCACACCTCCATCCTATGAACTGTTCCCAGTTAAGTTGTGGTTGGTCTCCTTTGGTGAGAGATAATGGCTGAGGTAAACCTTTGGTTTGTGCAGCTGCTTTCTTCTGGTGGTGTTTCCTTAAGACCCATTCCCAGAGGGAAAGAGCTATTTTAGCTCTTATCATGAGCTGGGCCATGTTAAGTACTGGGTGTGGGCATAGCTGGCCATGCTTGCAGAGGAAAAGGGGCTCTGATCTGGGCAGGGAAGCCCAATCTGGAGGGGTTGATGGCCTGAAAGATAAGTAGGAGTGACTCAGGGAAAAGAGGAAGAGGGTTCCAATCGGAGGGATCCGCCTGGGCAATGAATGACCCAGAGGTGGGGGAGTACAGAGTGGCACCAGACCTGGAGTTTGGGCAGGGCATCCCTCCTCCATTAATTCATTTATGTCATCAGGAAAGGCCAGGGATGCTCACCAGGGGTCTGGGAGGCTTGGGAACCTGCTAGATGTGGGGCTGAAGCTTGGTCTCCCGGATAGACCAGGCTCAGTTCAAGTTAGAGCTTTGTGGCTTTGAGCTCAGGCAGGTTTGTTAAGACCACTAATCTGGTCTCCTCCTTTGTATATGGGGTGGCCATATGCCCTGCTCCTGAGGGTCAGTGAGCACAAACCTGTGAAAGACTCAGGACAGGTTTTGCTGTACTGAAGGTGCGGTGTTTGCATATGACCGATTCTGCCCATGAGTCTGTCCCTGCCTCTCAACCACAGGACTTGGCCTGAAGCCCAGAAGGACTGGCCTCTGGTTGGTTCTGCAGCCTTGGTCCTTCAGGACTCCCTCTGCGGGGGCTGACCTGGAGCTAGTAGGATACAAGGACCCCATGAGTACCTGCAGACTAGACAGAAGGGTTTCCTTGGGCGGGGCCCTGGCTTCTAGCCTGTCTCCCCCACAGCCTGTTTCCCTATGAGCAGCCAGAGGGATCCATTTGAAATGCAAGTCTCAGTGTGTGCCTCCTGAGCACATAATCCTGGGATGGCTCCCCTCTCTCTGAGTAAAAGCCCAAACTGTCCTGGCAGTCTGAGAGGCCTATACACTTGTGCCTGCCCTGCTCCTCTGCCTTTGTTTTACACTGGGCTACATCACTGCCTTGCTGTGTTCTGATTGAACCAAGCATCCTCCTGTTCAGGCCCTTGTACTGGCTATTCCCTCCTTCCCAACCCTTCCTGCCTCTCTTCCGAACATACTGTGAGGGAGGCCTTCCTGACTGCCTGGGTCAACTGGACTGTGGCCCTCCCGTCCCCTTCTGCACCTCTTACTGGCTCCATGGTAAGAGTACAGACCACATAGATTACCTCAGAGTTATTTTTGTTTGTTACCTGTCTCCTCCACTGGGGAGAGACCTGAACCCAGCACCCAAACAATTCAGTAAATGTGTGTCACATGACAGGATGAAATAGGAAAAGGCTCACAGGTGTTCACTGCAGGCTTTATGAGAATCCCCCAAACCAGAAAAGGCCTGATGTCCAGTCCAGGGCAGTGGGTGGGCACATTCCCAGGAGTGTTCTATAGCAGGTAGGGTTGGCATGGTAACTGTGTAGCAATAAGCAGAAATATCTTTGCTATAATGTGGCATTAAGAAACAGGATTTGTCTCACTCTGGTTGCAACTTTGTAAAGATTGAGTACAAAGAAAGATGGCGCTCCCTGGGTGGCTTGGTCCCTTAAGCAACTTTGGCTCAGGTCATGATCTCACGGTGTGTGAGTTCAAGCCCCTCATCTGGCTCTCTGCTGTCAGCACAGAGCCCACTTTGGATCCTCTGTCCCCTCTCTCTCTGCCCCTCCCCCTCCCCTCTTCCGCTTGCTCTGCTTGTGCTTGCTCTCTCTCTCAAAAATAAAAATAAACATTTAAAAAAGAAAGAAATAGGGGCACTTGGGTGGCTCAGTTGGTTAAGCGTCCAACTTCGGCTCAGGTCATGATCTCACAGTTCTTGGGTTCAAGCTTCATGTCAGGCTCTGTGCTGACAGCTTGGAGCCTAGAGCCTGCTTCAAATTCTGTGTCTCTGGCTCTCTTTGCCCCTCCCCCACTCGCACTTTGTCTCTCTCTCTCTCTCTTTCTCTCTCTCTCTCTCTCAAAAATGAATAAACGTTAAAAATTAAAAAAGAAGGAAAGAAAGAAAGAAAAAAAGAAAGAAAGCCTCCTGCAGAATCTGAGAGGGGGAGAGAGAGAGCAAGGAGGGACAAATGGGAGGGGAAAAATTACAGTCACATCTCCGCTTCCCAGCTCCTGGCTTCCAGGCTGCATGGCCTCAGGCAGGCCCTTTATCTCCCAGGCTGCTTCCTCTTTTCTAGAGACAGGTGGAGTGTGCAGCCCCCTGGTGCAGATTGAGGGAAGGGTGCAGGGGGTGCCCCATACAGGCCTGGATGCTGGGCTCCTATTGGTTGACTCCCTTCTTCCTTCTTACTGACAAGGGCTGGGCAGTAACTTGCAGGTTTTAGTGGGTGGCCAGTGGATTTGTTTTCCATTTTATTGTGCATCTTTAATGTAGTTACACTGGCTTTGCAATAAAGAGGTGGAAGGAATATCAGAGAGGAGGAAAGGGGCCTCCCCTGGGAAGCTCTGCATTGTGGTGGCACAGCCTCCAAGAAAGAGGTGCTGAGAAATGGGAGTGGGAGGAGGGGTTCTAGAGCCTGGGGTGAGGTGTGAACCCTCAAGCCAGCTGCTGGGTAGCTGGGATCAGACTTTGGACCTGACCCCAGGCAGGCGGGTCCCTGGCAGCCTGGTAGCCTGGTACCCGCACCAGCTGGGGAGCTTTCTTTGTGGTCATCACTCTGGTCCCTTGGGAATCAGCTGGATTCTCTAGGGAATCCCTAGCCCTGGTTGGGTCCCCACAACAGTCCCCACCCCTATCCCTGGGCCGCAGTGTCCATCTCCTGGGTCCTGGAGAGCAGACCAGGACTGACCCCACTTCTCCCTGGCTGTCTTTTAGGAAGACCATGCTCAACGATCTCCTGCGGTTCGATGTGAAGGATTGCTCCTGGTGTAGGTACGTGGTCTCCGGGCCCCAGGTCCCCCTCTTTCCCCTAGAGGTCTGTAGCACCATGCTGGGCCCTGATTGCCAGTAGGGTCATGCTGGGGAGAGCTAGGGAGAAACTGCAAGGAGACAGCTGTGGTCCTTAGTCTTTCCCTCTCTCTCCTGGGTTTCTTTTCCAGTCCACGACTTGGATTGATTATTCTGAATCCTGTTAGGTAAGGGGATCTGTTTGGTCTGGTTGCTGGTCCTCAAATTCTGCCTCCAGAGAGCCCTTCAGTCACTGGGCCTGTTTCCTGGGCCAGCGGCTGTCCTGGGAGCCAACATGGGTGGGGGTGGGGAACGGCTGCTGGGTCTTTTCAGGACTGACACTGTGGGGCCCGTCTTCTGCCCGGAGACCCCACATGGGTAGTGGGCAATACAAGAGCTCTGGCTTCCTGCCACGGATGGCCCTCGCCCCTGTGCAGCCTTGGGAAAGACATTTGCCCTCTCTGAGCACTGCATATTTGTGCCCATCTCCTCCAGTCCAGCCCTACCCAGGGGGAAGCTCACAGCTGAGGGGGAGAAAGGGATCCCAGGATTAGAAGATACTGGGTGTTCTGAGCTCTACCATCTGCTCGTGCAGGAGCACAGACCCTCTGAGTCCCCTGGGTGCCCCACTCTGCAGGAGCTGTGTGTGCAGCCCTCCGTCCCTAGCAGTCCTCTGGGGAGGGGGGGGTGTCTCACCACACCCCTTTGATGGAGGAGGATGTCCAGGCCCAGGACCCATACCTGCCAAGCCTGGAAAACCAGGGTGGCATCATTGTGTGCCACCCACCCTCTGCCCAGGAGACCTAGGTAGTGCTGATATTGCCAAAGAAATTTGTTATTGTTCCTCTCACACTTAGTTTTATAATATAACCAATAGTTACAGATTAATGTTTAAAATCACTCTAAAGACTTTACAGTCCTTTACTAATAATTGCTTAAGCATAAAAGTCTGAAAAGGAGCAGCCCCAGGGAAGCAGTATAAATGGGTTTTTAATTCCATAAATAAAATGCATGGACTACCTCTGTGGAACACAGTGCAGCTGTAAGAACACAAGTATAGCTGATTGGAGAGTGGCAGGAAGACCTAGTCACAGTTTACTGTTAAGCTGAAAAAGCAGATATTACAACATATCTACCGCGTGATTCCATTTTCATAAATTACTCGGAGGCATAAACATGAATAGGAAAGGTGACGGGGTGGGAGGGTGGTGGCCTCAAGGTATAAAGGGTAGTTTCTGGCAAAGGGATTATATACAAGTCTTAATTCTGGTTTTGTGTTTTTTCCTTATTGGCAACTTTTATTATACGTTTCTATATAATGACATAGGTATTACCTACAAAACACAAAAATGAAAGGAATCAGGGAGGTGGCAGGGGCTGCCCTGTGTGGCATGGACTGCACATCTGACCCCTGCTGACACCCACTCTCCGTTTCCCCCCCACCAGGGCCTTCACCACAGGCACCCCACCAGCCCCCCGCTACCACCACTCAGCCGTTGTCTACGGGAGCAGCATGTTTGTATTTGGTGAGCTGCCTCTTCTCTCCTGGGCACTGTGCCCTCTTCTGGGCTCACAGCACCCTTGTCCTGCCCCAGGCCTGGGGCTCACATGCTGTGCATGGCCAACTTCTCTCTGTCCATGCCTTGTCTTTCTCTGCTTGAGTCTTGAGTTCCTGCACTGGTTTGGGGGCCTCTCAAGGGCCCCTGTGGCCCTATGTGCCCCTTTCCCTAACTGTCCCAATTTCCCAGGTTTAGAATTGTCTGCCTCTGTGACTGGGCTGGAAGGTGGCTCTCCTCCCTCCTCTGTCACCCCACCAGGAGCAGAGCACAGGGTTCTGCTCATTTATGTGTCCCCAGAGCCTAACACAGTCAGGCACACAGTAGGTGTTCCCCGAAGTTTATGGAGGGAGTCCCAGAATACATCTTAAGTGAGGCCAGATTCTGCCCCCACCTCCTGGGGTTTAGAGACTCTGAGATGCTGCCTTTGGGTGTGACAGTTTCTCCCTCTCTCTACCCAGGGGGCTACACTGGGGACATTTATTCCAATTCTAACTTGAAGAATAAAAACGACCTCTTTGAATATAAGTTTGCAACTGGCCAGTGGACAGAGTGGAAAATTGAAGGACGGTGAGAGACTTTGCTGAAACCTTTCAGGGTTGATCGAGTGGCTACCGCATTGGGTCCGTGGTGGCAGCCGGCCTGGGATGTGGCCCCTATAGCATTACAGAAGAAGAGCCTGAGACTCAGAGAGGCCTGAGCTCTGCTCATTCCCAGCTGTGCCTGTTTGAGGCCTTTGCCCTGCTCTTAGATTCTCTCCTTTCAGAGAGCAGAAGGGACCCTGATGTACTGCTGATGGGCGCATCTCTCCTGTTTTGCAAGCATCCCCCTTTGATATTTTGGTGGTGGCTGGGAGAGGGCTTTACCCTGTGGGCATCTGAATTCCTTATCCCACTGCCCTGCCTCATGAGCTCAGCCTTATGACACCCAGATGGCATCCCAGAGCCCCGGTGTCAGCAAATGTAGGCACAGTGGCCCTGGGGTCCCGGCTGGTGTTATGGGGCCACAAGGTTCAGGTCTGTGCTGGGCGGCCTCGCTCCTCACCCCCTCCCTCATCACACTACAGGTTGCCGGTCGCTAGGTCTGCCCATGGCGCCACGGTATACAGTGACAAGCTGTGGATCTTTGCTGGCTATGATGGCAATGCCAGGTAGGTGGTGCCCAGCCCGTGTACCCAGCCCCTGAGCAGCCCTGTAAGTGTACCAAGGCCCAGAGCGGGACTTCCTGGCATGGGAGGGCTCAGGTGGGGGTTTCTCAAGAGGGTAGCGTTGTGGACAGGAGGGACGGGGTGGGGGGCTGGGGTGCCTGGGTGGCTCAGTCAGTTAAGCATCTGACTTGATTTTGGCTCAGGTCATGATCTCACTGTCAGTACGGAGCCCACTTGGGTTCATCTCTCCCTTTTTCTCTGCTCCTCCCCCACTCGTACATGTGTGTGCATGTGCGCTCTTGCCCTCTCAAAATAGATAAACTGAAAACAAAAAGGACTGAGGGGAAGAAGATGGGTAGGATGGAGGTGAGGGGCAACTGAGTGGAGCTCTTGCCCAACCCGACAGAGGTCAGAAGGCCTGGCACCCCTGAGACCCCTCCTGGGGGTATCTGAGGAGGTGGCAAGCCTGGCCCATTTTTGTGCAGCTATCTGAGGATGTGCTGCATTTTTCTGATTACAAAAGTAGCATGTGATCATTCCCCAAGACTTCAGCATTATAGAAACTCCAAGAGGTGGGGCACCTGGCTGGCTCAGTTAGAAGAGTATGTGAGTCTCAATCTTGGAGTCGTGAGTTCGAGCCCCAGGTTGGGTATGGAAATCACTAAAAAAAAAAATTTTTTTTGAAACAAACAAACGCTCCAAGGGATGCGATGTTAGTGGTGGTTTCTGCATGTGTTGCCTCTCTGAAGTCCTCTCCGAGCCCCGGGGGTCTGCCGAGTGGGACTGACCCTGCTACACTGGCTAGATGTTGTGCTTAAGACCATGTGTTCCTGTCTGGGCTGGGGGGATACCTAGCAGGGATTCAGTGCATCCCCCCTGGCCCTGACCCTGGAGCCCCCACCTCATGGCTACTCCATAGGCCCCTGATCAGAGTCCTGCGTGATGTGTCCTTCCTCCCTGGAGCCATCTCTCCCGGCCAGGCCCACCCTGCCACCAGCTCCAGCTGTGCAGATCCTGACCCCTCTGTCCTAATGCAGGTTGAATGACATGTGGACCATTGGCCTCCAGGACCGGGAGCTCACATGCTGGGAGGAGGTGAGGGGTTTGGGGGGCTGGGGCAGGCAGGGAAGGCAGGGGCTTGGGGGGCCAGGGTGGGGCCGGCAGGGAGGGGAGGGGCAATGGAGGGGCAGAGGTGGGGCAGGGGAGGGGCTGCTTTGTTCTCTTTGCCAAATCCTAGCCTGTCCTCAGCCTCACCCTCCCTGCTGACTTCCTGCCCAATTCCAGCAGCACTCACCTAGTGACTAAATCCTCTGTGCTTCAAATGGCAGCATGTCCTGGTGACTGGTGCCACTTAGGTAGAATCCACCCTCATTTGAACACAGCAAGTTCAGCATGCTGTCTGGTGTCCTGCTCCCTGCTGTTTCTGGGCAATCTGTCCATCTGCTCCATTCTTTCCCCTGGAGTTTCTTTCCCCCCATGTGTGATTTTTAGCCCCAGTTGTTAAAAACTGGGCCCATTTAGGTGGATGAGGTGGGGCTTTAAGCTGTTCCATAGAACTTAATCTATGAACCCTCATTCACAGAAGTTTCAAGAATGAAAGTAGTCCCAGTTCAGCAGTGTAAGTCTCGACCCTGTGAACCCGGTCCCATGAGGGCTCGGGCTGAGCTGCCTTCCCTACCCCAGGTAGCGCAGAGCGGTGAGATCCCACCATCCTGCTGCAACTTCCCAGTGGCCGTGTGCCGGGACAAGATGTTTGTGTTCTCAGGGCAGAGTGGAGCCAAGATAACCAACAACCTCTTCCAGTTTGAATTCAAGGACAAGACGTGAGTGTTCTGGTGGTGGCACCCACATCTGTGTCTGGAGCTGTCCTCGTGAGCTTCCGACACAGCAGGGCAAGTTACCCTTCCAGAGCAAGGAGGTGCAGGTGCCTTCATACAGACTGTGCAAGCAGGCTCCTTAGTGTGTGGCTACAGCTCAGCAAGATGGGGCTCAGCTGGCCTCTCTCTCTGTCCAGTGTGAAGGACGGCTCCTGCCCCACAGACGGCCTGGTCAGTGTCACCAGTAACAAATGTGGCTGGAATAGATCTCATACGATGGAAGAAACCTGGAGGGGTGCTCAGGCCCTGAGAGCGTCCAGCCTATGCTGTCCTTGACCAGCCCTCGTGATGGGGACTGAGCCCTGGAGGTGGCACAGACTGGGTCTTGGCTCTGGGAGTGAATGGAGGGGAGGGAACAGGGAGCTTCTGCTGTAAGCCAGGGAGGCTCAGGAGGGGACTTGGAGTTGCCCTGGAGCCCAGCACTGTCCATTCAGAAGGAGGAAGGTCAAGGCATCTGAGGCAGAGGGAATCCCGCTGACACCCACCCAGCTCTCCTGTGGCTCTCATGAGAGCAGCCGGGCTTGAGCCAGCCTGCCTCTCCATCCTGGCCTTGGTGCTTACAGCAGTGGGCAGCAAAGAGGGCTCAGCACCAATAGGAACAGACCTGGTGAGGTGAGAGAGCTTGGAAGTAGAGGCCAAGAAGGCTCAGATGTGGGGAGGGGTTGAAGGGCAGATATGCAGGCTCTGGATAGGTGGACAAGTGGCTAATCTGGGAAGGGTGCTCAAGGAGGTACAGGTATTGGAGGAGACGCAGGGCCTGAGGACTGTTCAGGGATGTGGGGGCTGAGGAAGGTGCATTGAGGGAGCAGAGGGCTGTGGGGTGGGGGACCCAGGCCAGAGATGGGGGGCAGAGCTGCAGCTGGGGGCAGAGTGGACAGGGGTAGGAAGAAAACCAGGGGAGGTATGGCCACCAGCACCAGCCCAGGCTGGGTGTTAGGAGATCCCGGGGGCCACTGGCAGCAGAGGAGTCCCACGGGGTGGAGTCAGTGTGGTGCTGCCTTCCTCGGGCTGGCCTGCTCCCAGCCCCCAGACAGCCACCTGCCCAGTGTCATGCCTGTGCCCTTTGCTCCCACACACACAGAGGTGAGAGTGAACACACCCTGGCCTTTAGGCTGTGCATAGGTGGGCAGATCCTGTGGTGTGGGCATCACATAGGGCCCATTCCCCATGGGGCCACAGAGGGCTGCTGGTGTGAGGCACTTAGCACTGGGGTCCTTACAGAGCACCTCTGCCCTACCCCATTCCCAGATGGGCATTCAGGACCCCTGCCACCTGGAGATGGGCTTTGCCCAGGCAGGTCTCCTGCATGCTGGACAACCTCCCCGCAGCAGGGGCACCTGTCAAGCCCAGCATGTGCCAGGTGCAGGGGTCAGCATGGAGCCAGATGGCATGGCCCACCTGGCCAGGATCTGTTTGGGTTCCAAAGAGGATACGTTGGAAGCTGTTGGGGATTCCTGGGAGGGTAGAGAATGTAGGAGCAGCATTGGGAGGTGGGGTCCTGGTGGCTCCCAGGAGCAAGGCCTTGGCTGTGGGGATCATCCCACATGTTGGAGTGGTGGACATATCTCCATTCCCCCAGAGAGTGGAATTGCCTCACCATACAGAGACTGGCCACCTCTCCTGCCTGCCACTGCTGCCTGGTTTATAGCTGGGAGACAGAAAAGGACTCGGGCAGGACCCCATGGTGGGCTGAGTGGACCTAGGCAGAGCTGGTGCCAGAGCAAAAGGGGATGCCCTGCAGTGCATGCCCTACCTTGACCCGGCTGGTCTCCCCAGGGGCTTCAGGGCACTTCCAGCTGGTGCCTGCTGTGGGGAGGCCTCAGAACCCAGGTGGAGGCCGTGGGGGAACAGGAGCCCCCACTCTGGCACTAGTTTACTGTCATGTGCCCTTAGGTGGACACGCATCCCCACCGAGCACCTACTCCGTGGCTCCCCACCACCCCCGCAGCGGCGCTATGGGCACACCATGGTGGCCTTTGACCGCCACCTCTACGTGTTTGGGGGTGCGGCAGACAACACACTGCCCAATGAGCTGCACTGCTATGATGTGGACTTCCAGACCTGGGAGGTTGTCCAGCCCAGCTCAGACAGTGAGGTGAGTGCTTCCGGGCACAGGTGGCCAGGGTTGTCCAGGCCTGAGGGCTGGGAGGCCTGATTCACCTGCTCCCACCACCCTGCAGCTCCTCACAGCCTCAGAGGGCTCCCAGGGCTCTAGATGGCCAGCAGGAGCAAAGCCCGGATGACTGAGGCCCTCAGCCCTGGACGCCTGCCTTGACCAGACCCTAGGCCCTGGGCCCTTGTTCTCCATCTTGCAGCCTACAGGCTTTTAACATTTCACTTCCCATCATATCTGCATGGTGCTGAGGATGTTCTCCCAGAACGTCCACCCTGACTGCTGCTGGCTCCCCTTCTCAGCCATGCTGCGAGCTCCCTCATCCTGTGGCTCTTTCCCCTCCCAAACCTGTCCCCAGAGCGCTCTCACTCTTGAACAGGGTCAGCAGGAGGCTGGTCTGTGGTGTCTTGCCTGGCCCTTGCTGACTGGTCCCATGCCCGCATGTCTCTCCCCTCCAGGTCGGTGGGGCTGAGGTGCCAGAGCGAGCATCTGCTTCTGAGGAGGCGCCTGCCCTGGCCTCTGAGGAGCGGGGTGGCTTCAAGAAGTCCCGAGATGTGTTTGGCCTGGACTTTGGCACCACCACAGCCAAGCCGCCTGCCCCGCCGGCCTCAGAGGTGAGGGTTGGCGCCCTCGCTCCTCTCCATCACTCCCTGATGCCAGTCCTGTGGTCAGCCTCTCTCACAGATAGGGAGACTGAGGCTTAGAGAAGTACTTGTTAGGGTCACTTATCTCCTCCCCTCCCCACCTCCACCCAGCTGCCAAGCGGAAGGCTCTTCCACGCAGCTGCTGTGATCTCGGACGCCATGTACATCTTCGGGGGCACCGTGGACAATAACATCCGCAGTGGGGAGATGTACAGGTTCCAGGTGGGGCTCATGGACCGACTGCAGGGGAGCCAGCCAGGGTGGATGGGTCCCAGATGATGGAAACTGAGGCCCCGTAGGTAGGGGTGGGACTTGTCCAAGGGGACCAGAGCCAGGGGTCTAGTGGGATGGCAGCCTTCCCGAGGAGTCTGGAAGACAGGGTGGGGAACTCTAGGCCGAGGGCAGTCTGAGGAACCTCTGTGCAGGGTGGGGTGGGTGGGGCAACATTGGGGGCTCACAGTGGAGCCAGTGGAGGCCGGGGAGCAGGCTTGGGCCAGTGGAGGGAGCTGGGCTGAGCTGGGCTGGGCAGTGTGGCTTAGAGGGGGGCAGAGCCTGGGCCAGTGCTGGCTTCCTTGGGCAACACTGGGTCTCCTCCCACAGTTCTCTTGTTACCCCAAGTGCACACTGCATGAGGACTACGGGAGGCTGTGGGAGAGCCGCCAGTTCTGCGACGTGGAGTTTGTGTTGGGCGAGGTGGGTGCCCTCCCTATGCCCAGCCTGTCCCCTGTACTGCAGGGTGGAGGCTGTGCCCTGAGGCACTGCTGGCCTACCCCTTGTGCCTGGAGTCCTAGAGCCCTTACCTGGCTGTCTGGGCCTCCGTCCCAGCCAGGATGAGGGTTCTGTGCTCCCCACCAAGGTGTCATTCTTGCTCCAGAAGGAGGAGTGTGTGCAGGGCCATGTGGCCATTGTCACCGCTCGGAGCCGCTGGCTCCGCAGGAAGATCATGCAGGCACGGGAACGGCTAGCCCAGGTGAGGTGCTGCCCAGTCCCTCCTGCCAGGACAGTGGCATCTGTGGGGTGCCCCTGAGCTCCCCTTCCTCTCCCTATAGAAGCTGGAGGAGGAGGCAGCCCCCGCTTCCAAGGAGGACCCTGGTGCAGCTGTCGGGGGGGGCCCGGCCGCCCCTGCTGCACGTGGCCATCCGCGAGGCCGAGGCCCGGCCCTTTGAAGTGCTCATGCAGTTCCTGTACACGGACAAGATCAAGTACCCGCGGAAAGGTGCGCTGGGGGTGGGAACAGGGTGGACAGGCACACAGCCTGAGGCCTGGCGGCCACCACCACTCATATCCACTGGTGTGGTTGAGTTGCCTGATGACCCAGACCCACACTCCTCTGAAAGAAGCCCTGGACCCTGTCCTCCCCTCCGCCCTGCCCCGCACCTTCTCCCTCTCTCCATGACTCTGAGGTTCAGGGAGCTCTTGGATGCAGGCCACGTGGAGGATGTGCTGCTCATCATGGATGTCTACAAGTTGGCACTGAGCTTCCAGTTGTGCCGCCTGGAGCAGCTGTGCCGACAGTACATCGAGGCCTCCGTGGACTTGCAGAACGTGCTGGTTGTGTGTGAGAGTGCCACCAGGCTGCAGCTGGGCCAGCTGAAGGTGCGGGCCGGTGTGCATGGCCCACCCCGCCTACCACAGGCCCCCGTCCCCTGCTGCCAACACCAACCCCAGGCTACTGACCCCCGCTGCAAGCTGCTGCCCCTGCCCTGCTGCTGCCAACCTGCACCCCGGGCTGCCAACTCTCGCCACAGGGCCCCCATACCCCGTTGTCAAACACTACCCCAGGCTGCCGACCCCTGCCACAAGCCCCCTGTTCCCTGCCCCGGCCCAAGTCCTCCTGCCCAGGCTGCTGCCCCATCGGCCAAGGCCTGACCCTGCTTGCCTGCTCCGGCTTGTGTGTCCCAGGAGCATTGCCTGAACTTCGTGGTGAAGGAGTCCCACTTCAATCAGGTGATCATGATGAAGGAGTTTGAACGCCTCTCTTCCCCACTGATCGTGGAGATTGTGCGGCGGAAGCAGCAGCCACCTCCCCGTGCTCCCTCAGAGCAGCCCGTGGACATTGGTAGGGATCCAGTCCGCATCCCTGAGGCAGCAGAACGGGATTGTATTCACCCTGGGTGGAGACCTGGGAGCCATGGAAGTACCTGCCAGGCCCTCAGGGTGGGGTGTGGGTACCGGGGGTGCCCAGAGCGCTCCTGGGGCTCCTGCATGGGCAGACAGGGAGGCAGGTCAGGCTCATTGGAAGGAAGAGCCCCTGACCTATGGGGCATCCTACCACAGCTGTGTGCCTGAGGGTGGAGAATCTCCTGAGCCCGTTTCCAGAGGTGAGCACGGGTCCCACTCTAGTGAGGGTACCTGCCCTGACATCAGGTTTGACAGCTCTGTTGGGAGCAGTGTGCTCAGGGTCAGTGACTAGTTGCAAGCTTCTTTTCTAGGCATGCCCACCCTTTGGGGCCTAGTGAGAGGTAAGCTCAGTCCAAAGACTTCAGACATTCCTGGTAGCTCCCTGTGCCCACCTAGTCCGGGGAGGGACATCACAATCTCCTTCATCCCCTGACTCTCCCTGGGGTCTGTGCTGCATCTGGCCATTGGCCCTGGGTGACACAAGGAGGGACACAGTGCTTGCCAGACCCAGAGGGGGCTCAAGCATAAGGGTAGGGAGGAGGGCTCAGTGGGCTGAGTTGGGGAGATCAGACTCTGGGGGTCGGGCAGGCCTAAGGGCCGTGTTTGGGGCTGAGGGGAGAAGGTAACAGGGCCTGTTAGTGCCTCAAGGGCCAGAGTGAGCCTTCTGGCCTGGGAGACGTTTGTTCAGGGCAGCAGCATGGGCAGATGTCCAGGAAGCAGTGCCTGGGGCCCTGAGGCCCAAATCCGATGGCTGAGTCTGCAGAGGGGCAGGAGGCATCTGCTCGGGGTCCCTCTACACCAACCCCTGCCCTCCCTACCAGGCACATCTCTGATCCAGGACATGAAGGCATACCTGGAGGGGGCAGGTGCAGAGTTCTGTGACATCACTCTGCTGCTGGATGGGCACCCAAGACCGGCCCACAAGGCCATCCTGGCCGCTCGCTCCAGGTGGGTGGGGGTGTGGCTACAGGGCAGGGCAGGGCAGTCCTGGGCACAGCTTCTGTTTGCCGAGAGCCAGGACTCGAATGCCCCTGTCTGCAGCTACTTTGAGGCCATGTTCCGGTCCTTCATGCCCGAGGACGGGCAGGTGAACATCTCCATCGGGGAGATGGTGCCCAGCAGGCAGGCCTTTGAGTCCATGCTGCGCTACATCTACTACGGCGAGGTCAACATGCCGCCCGAGGACTCTCTGCATCCTCCCTGCCATGGGTGCTCCCAGGTCACCTCTGGAGGTCCGAGTCCCCAGCTTAGGCAGCTTTGGAGCCTCGTGGGTGGGTTCTGGCCTAGCGATTTCCTGAGGATTTCCTGGTACCTAATGCTCTCCCAGCAGTTGGTCAGCAGGCACAGAGAGGTTGGCAGCTGGGAGGGATGGGTGGGTTCTTGACTCTCACAACTGCCCAGAGGAAGTGGTCCTGTGTTATAGGTGAGTAGATCACCGTGGAGTGATTCCTGGTCATGTCACTTCATGGGGGCCTGCACATGGGTGCAAGATGCCTTTCAGGGCTCTGTGAAGCCACAGTTAGTTCTGCAAATGTGCATATGGGTATTTTCCTGGGAGAGGATTTTGGGTTTTCTTTGGATCTTGAATAGGGCTTCAGAGTCCATGTAGAGAGCAAGTCAGTGTCCTGCCTGGATTGGAGCCCTTGTGCTGGTCCCTTGGGGTGGGGGTGGGGGGCGGTTTCCTTGTTCTGAGCACACAGGAGGAGGCAGCCACAGTCTCAGGCTTCCTCTGCCCCTGGTGCACGCGGGGCTCCAGCTGCACCCTCCCAGGGGAGATGCACAGGTGGCGGGAGGACGAGCTCCTTTGGCTGGCAGCTCCTTAACCAGCCCCCAGCTACCTGTTTGCGGCTCCCTACTATTACGGTTTCTACAACAACCGGCTGCAGGCGTACTGCAAGCAGAACCTGGAGATGAACGTGACAGTACAGAATGTACTGCAGGTAGCTCGGCGGGTGCTCATGGGCCTTCCTGAACCTGGGCGGGTGGGGGAGGGATGGGGCAGCACCTCAAGGAACCTGCCGTTCCAGATCCTGGAGGCAGCTGACAAGACGCAAGCACTGGACATGAAGCGGCACTGCCTGCACATCATCGTGCACCAGTTCACCAAGGTCAGGGCCCTCCCAGCCCAGCACTCCCTGCCAACCCATCTTTAGGACCCACTTCTGCCCGCGTTAGCCTTGGCCAGGTGTGGGGTGGGGGTGCGTGGAATCTGCTCATCTCCTGCAGCAGTGGTCCCTGGGGTTAGCCAAGCAGAGTACCCACCCACTGGCCATTTGGAGTCAGCCTGTGCCCTGGCTTGGTTGAGCTCCTTCGAGACTCTGGAGCCCACTCTGGCCCTCATGGGAATCTGGTTCCATCCTGTTTGGGCCTTTTGGTTGCCTCCTGCAGGTGTCCAAGCTGCCCACACTGCGCTCGCTGAGCCAACAGCTGCTTCTTGACATCATAGACTCCCTGGCCTCCCACATCTCTGACAAGCAGTGCGCAGAGCTTGGAGCTGACATATGAGGCCCCATGTGGTGCTGGCCCACTCGAGGAGAATAACCATGCCTGTTCCTGCCCTGCCCACTGCAGACTATGCTGGCCACGCTCAGGCCTCAGGTGGAGTGGTTGGACCTGCCAGCCGAGGGGCAGGGTGCCCAGAGTCTCCGGAGGGAAAGAGGACATGGGGGGCTCTGGATGCCCCATTTCACTGCTAAGGACAAGTCCCACAGGGAGTGATGGTAAAACAGACCCCCTGGGTGGCACCCTCTCAGTTGGAGGTGTGGGTGGGAAGCCAGGGCCCAGCAGTGGGGAGAGCCCATTGTGGAGCTGGTTTGAGGCTGCCCATCCAGCAGGGACTGTGTATGGCTTGTGGGTCTGGCCACTGGATCCTATTGCCCCGAGACCCCTGATGTGGGCTACATAGTACCACCTCACCTTCACTGGGGTTGCTCTAAGGGCCCCTACTGTCATCCAGAGCTTGTGGGTGGACAATAGTAACAGGCAGATGAAATCTGACTCAGGATGAATTTTGTGAAGGGCCCTGATGCCGAACTGGGCCTTGGCTTCCAGAGGGGCTGCAGGATCCCACTCTACTGTGTACACATCAGGAGTCCCCAGTTGTGCCAGGGAGACGTCGGTGAAAGTGCCCCCCCCCCCCAGGTCCCCATCTGTCCCTAAGTATTTATTCTTTGTCATAGACATGCCATTAAGACCATAGTAGTGCTACCTATTACACCTCATGGGTACAGGCCCCACGGGTGGACTCCGGCCCTCAGCTGTCCCTGAGCTGGGGATGGATCATGTGGCCCAAGTGCTTGAGACTGGCCAATCCCATCCGGTCTTCTATCCGTGTCAGCAACTCCCAGCCACATCTAGGGATACCCAGGGATATGGGGTGGGGAGGGGAGAGGGGTTGCAGCAGAAATCCTGAAGTCCCAAGGCCGCCTTGCTCCTGCCTAGGCTGGGAAGCTAAAGGATTGGGCACCATGTCCTTTCCTGCCCCCCAACAGAAGGCCCTGTGTGAGTCCACCCTAATACAACAGGCACTTCTGCCTCCTCTCTGGGAACGAGAACCCCAGGGACCCTTCTGCCCTGGCTGCCAGGAAGCCACGTTGGGGGGAAACAGTCCCCCTGTCTCCTCCCTCCAGTTGCATCCCCATGCAATGGCACTTGCCACTCCTTGGCCCTTGCTGAAGAGCCCCAGATGGTGCCACGTAGTTGGACAGGGAGCCCTGGTCCCAGGTGGGCATCCTTAGGCAAGAGGAGTCCATTCATAAGGCTGCCGGCAAGCTAGGAAATGGCCTGGCACAAGATGAGCCTTGGTGAACAACTGCAAACCCTGCTCTACAGTGGACCCTTGTAACTGGTCATTTGACTTTTTCTTCCAGACATATGAATAAATGAAGTTACACATCAAGGACCCTAGAAAGCCAATTTCACAGCATTGTGTGGCACTTTCCAGGACTAGAGAGAATTCAGCTATGCTCTTGGGGCTACTGTAGCCACGGCCAGCAGGGAGGTCATGTGTGCAGTTAATCACCCTGCACACTGAACCGTCTGCTACAATCACAGACTCAGGGAAGCCTACTTTCCAGTCAGCTTGAAGAAAAATGGGGACTCCAGTTGAGGCCAGGATTGCTGTCTTCATGCCTGCCTCCAAGTTTCCCCCACCTCTTCTCAGACCTCCGGGGACTAGAAGTGTCACTTGCTGGGCCCTTACTACTTGCCAATCATAGTAGCACTAGGTCAGAAATTGCCATCTTTGTCCGTTTTTCAGATGAGCCAGGCCCAATGTAAGTGGGTGGCTGGTCTGCAGGCTGGGGTTCAGATGTTGTACCCTACTGACTGCTGGGCAGATTAGGCTAGTGGATAAAAGCCATGCAGGTGTCCTTGTAAAGAGACTGACTCTGGCCTGGGTTTCAGAAATGTTTTCAAAGGGACTAGACTACTTTTGTCTGGGCTGTTTCAGGTACCAAGGAGAGGGTGCCTGGCACTGTTGCTGGCCTCTGCTCACACCATCCTGTCCCTCAAAACCCTGTGGGGACTGGAGTTGCATGAGGTGGGGTGGGCAAAAAGCTGGATTTTCTGCTCTTCACCGCTGAGAGCTTGGATAATTGGGGAGGGGCCCCAGCCCCTAGCTGAGCCACATAGCAGGGCCTCCTAGAATCCACTTTATTATGGCATCTGGCAGGTCTGGTGGACACAGCTCAGATGGGGTCCTTCTCCAGGTGGATTCTAAGGGGGGAAGAGGCTGAAGCCCTAAGAGGCAACCTCTCAAGTCAGCTCCGGGCCCAGCAGCCCCTCACTCAAGCCATGCTGTTGCTCAGCTGCATGGCAAAGTCCTGCACATGCTCCTTCAGAGTCTGGCGGGCATCTGCCTGTGCCCGCTTCTCCCGTGCCCGCTCTTGCTGCAGCTTGCTCAGCCGCAGCCGCAGCCGCTGCTCTCGCCTCTTGCAAGCCTGCAGCTGGCGCTGGGCCTTGTCCAGGGCATCGAGTGCGGCCTCAGCCCGCCGTTTCCAGAGCAGGGCACTGCCCACCTGGTAGCTGTGCTCATTCTGGATATAGGCTCCGGCTGGGGGTGGGAGACGAAGCATGTAGGCTGAGGGGGAGACAGGCCGTGGCTCAAGGGGGGATGGCTGCCGCTCTGGCTCCCGCTCCGGCGAGGGCTGGGCACTGCAGCCTGCTTCATCTGCCTGGGCACCCAGGGGCCCCAAGAGGTCTGAGAAGGGGCTGCTGAGGCCAGCCTCCAGCCTCCCAGTGGGAGAGGCAGGCAAAGCAGCAGGTGCTGAGGCCTCTTCCACAGGAAAGCAGGCGACATCAGCAGGTGGTGGTGGAGAAAATGGAGTCGTGGGCCCACGGCCCTCAGAGCAGCTGAGAGAAAAGAGAGACACACACTAATAGGCCAGGCCAAGGCCTTGCCAGACTCTACTTCACCGGCCCACCCTAGTCTACTCTACTGGTTTAGAACCCTGTCCAGCAAGACTGCTGGCACACATCCTAAAGCCCAGTCTCTCAGATTTGGGGTGGGAATGGGGCACCCTCCACCCACAGCACATACCGCTTCCTGCATCGCCGGAGCCGGCTGACGTCGGGGGGGCCAGGTGGGTAACTGTGCCCCTTGGTCTTGGTTGTCCGGCGTAACTTGGAGAAGGACTCAAATATCGTGGGAACTGCCCCCTCCTTCAGCCTGTGATACCCGCTGTGGGGAAAAACAGCCTGGATAAGGTGGACAATAAGCATTGCCCCCCAGGGCCAGCTGCAGGACACAGAGCTAGCATGCCCCCAGCACCCCAGATCAGGCTCTCCCATGCTAGCACAGTGGGAGGTGGGTAGGCATGTTGCCAGCACTTAGTTTAGGGAATGCCACTTTAGGTAGAATTACACCAATCTCTTTCCTGCAGGGCTCTTCAAAATTAGACGTGTAAAAAAAGACCGTACTAGAACTAGGCTGACCAGCCAAAACGAATAATTTCATTGTGGGAGCGCCTGGGTGGCTCAGTTGGTTAAGCATCTGCCTTCAGCTCATATCATGATCTCACAGTCCGAGAGCTCGGGCCCCGCACCAGGGCTCTGTGTTGACAGAGCCTGGAGCCTGCTTCGGATTCTTTGTCTCCCTCTCTCTCTGCCCCTCCCCTGCTCACGCTCTGTCTCTCTCTCTCTTTCTCTCAAAAATAAACATTAAAAAAAATTTTTTTTAAAGAATAATTTCATTGTGGATTTGCTGGGAGGACTGGGGTTCTAAAGAATAGCCTTTGAAAAAGCTAATGTTTTCCTCTCCTGTCTCTAGCACAGTTACCCTGAGGGGGTGGGTCTTACTGTCACCGAGGTGCAAAGCTGGGAAAAAGCAGCCACACCGCGTAACCAGGTCGTCCTGGGCTCCAGCCAGTGGCTTCAGGATCGTCCTCATCTGGCCGTACAGCTGCCCCAATCGGCCGACTACTCTGATGCTTCAAACCCTGCCCCAGTGACCACTGCCACAGAGGCTCACCTGATTCCCACCAGCTCAAAGCAGTTCTCCTCGAAGTGCTTGGAGCAGAAGTAGATGTACTCGGAAGCCGGGTCCCACAGGCCCTGGCCGCTGGGGTCCAGCCGCTGGCAGTTGGCCAGCCACAAGCCTCGCCTCGGGTTGTCCTTCTTGGGAAGTCTGCGGAGCCACAAACCAGTAAGCACCAGGGTGTCTGTAGCCCTGGGCTGAAGCTGCTCAAGCACTCCAGACGGCAAGGACTGGTCATGCACACGCCACCACCAGACCTCCCTTCAACCCTGCCAGGTAAACACCTCCCACCAAGGTCCAGATGAGGAAACTGAGGCCTCGAGGAAAGCAACTTCCTTAGCGTCACCTGGCAGGTGAGAGTCAGAAAGCGGAGGGACGCAGGCTGGTGGACCTCCCATGCTTCTTCTCCCACCTAGGCTCAGTCGCACCCGCCCCGCCCCTCTCCCCCCTACAAATACAAGCATCGCGCCAACCAGAGGAAAGCGCATGCGCAATCGTGGCTCCACGAAGAGGGTAAAACCGGCGCAGGCACACGTGAGCCTTCGCGTGCCAGCACGCAGGCGCGCTGACCTGTGGAAAGAGATGCCGCGGTTGCGCGTCTCGCGCGTGTCCCTTGTGCAGCAGCCGGCGGCGGAGCAGTGACGCGGCATCTGGGGAAGAGGCGGGAGCTTGCTCGTGGGCGGCTCTCCAGGCCCGGAAGGGCCTCGCGCCCCCAGCCGCCGTTCCGCTCCTGGCGGCCCTGGCCTGCCGGGTCTCCCCCGGCCCGATCTCGCCCGAGCCCCGTCCCAGCCCGTTCTCCTGACTCCCGTCAGCGGCACTCACGATCTCGCCATTGCTGCGCCGCCGAAGTCTCGCGAGGAGTGGAGCGCGGTGGAAGTTGATACCATAGAGACTCGGAAGAGCGAGGCACTCGACCCAGGGGCGGGGCGAAGCGGGCACCGGAAGTAGCGGGAGCGTAATGTTGCTGCCAGGTCTGCGTCGTCCCACCCTCCTTGAGCGCCTGCGCGGTAGTACACTCGGGCTCTTGGCATTTAGGCAAAACTCTTGGCCGTCAACACCTCGGCACCGAAGGAGCGGCGCCCCGGTCGTTGGCGCAGAGTCCCCGTAGTGTATGGGTCTGCTGGCGCGGCAGCGGGAAACCGGCAGGGTCCCGGGATCCACGCTGGCAGCCCGGGAAAGGCTAGACTGCAAAAAGGAAACTCCCAACTAGTAAAAGGGGCCAGAATACGTGATCAATATAACCCGACAAATTCAGTGCCCATAGCTTACTCCGGGAGAGGTGCCATGGGTGGGCGGTGATGGGCAGAAAGCCCTGTTACAGTTCCTTCTGACAGGCACGCGGCTGAGTTACAGGTGAAATCAAAAAACTTCAAGGAATGAGAGCCTCACAGTAAATAAGTTTGCACTGGGGCGGGGCTGCCTCCCTGGACCCTCCCACAAGACTGGGTGAAAGTAGCCACTCCACAATTTAGAAGACAACCAAATTACTATTCCATTCTTCAAAGAACATCAAGAATGGGTGAAGGATTTAAGAAATGCCTAAATTTAAAGTAACCAAAGCATTCTTCCTAATTCCTTCAGCCACGCCTTTTGATACTTTCTTTCTAGGGTTAAAGTGGTAACTAGACATACAGACATGCTTAATTTTTTGAGAGGAAACGTTTTTCCCCTGGAAATTCACCTGGAAAAGGCAGGAGTCTAGATCGGGAATTATGGCAAAAGCACAAAAGACATGATGATTCAATATACAAACTTTAATAGATAAACATATCTTGTAATGTTATCATGGGGATGATACAAAAGGATGGTTGCCAGAGGCACTCATTCAGTATTCTTCCCCTTCTTCAGCCTCCGCTTCCACGGAATCCACACCCACCTCTTCATAATCTTTCTCCAGAGC
>NW_024412706.1:0-5158 GCF_014898765.1 Herpailurus yagouaroundi | reverse complement strand
AAAAGAAATGAACACACTCAGAAGGGAGCACCTCAGTGAGCTGTATGGACTGACCCAGAGCCCACGACCAGCCCCCAGATCAGGAAGCCAGCACCCCAGGAGTCCCCCTCCTGCTCCCTTCTGGACCCCGTCTATCACGAGGTGGGGGGGGCAGTGGGGATTCTGACCCTGCCCCTCAGTGATCTTCTGTTATCAGTGCGGGTGCAGTTTAAACTGTTCACGAAGTGAGCACTTGTGATTCTCAGGTGTCTGTTCCTGAGCTGTGGCGGCCAGTGGGGCGGGGGTGGGGGTGGCAGGAGGCCCTAATGAGGTCCGGGGACCCCGAGCCCCCCCCCCCCCCAGGGCCCCAGCTGCACCAGCGCTCAGCCTGCAGTGCGTTTACTCTAATTGCATGAGGACGGTTCCCGGCTCCGCAAATTACAGAGCATCAGGGAGAGGGGAGAAGTGGGCCCCGGGGACCCACCTGGTGCACAAGGAGCCCTTGACACTGACATCGTGACCTCAGCGCCTGAGCCAGGGGCACGGGGACCCGGGGAGGTATAACAGGGCCCCGGCTGGCGCTGCGCCCAGAACACCCTCTCCCCGAGCAGGGCCGCGTGCAGCTGACGAGGTGGGTACCCCTGGTGGCCACGGGTGGGCGCCGGCCTTGGCTTCGGACACAGGCCGCTGGGGGGCAGGGCGGGGCCGGGCAGGCGCGAGAGGAGAGGAGAGTCGGAGCCTAGGAGAGGAGAGTCAGAGCCTCTCTGCTGGGTCGGTTGTGTGGCAGGAGCGGCCGGGACCCAGGGGGAGGACGGCTGGCCGCCTCCCAGCCCTTCGGGAGACGCGGCTTCTCTGTGCCGCACAGGAGGTGAGCCCGGGGGTCCACGCTGAGCCCGAAGCTGCCCCTTCCTCACGTGGGGCGGGGGGGGGGGGGGGCGTCAGATGGACGCCCAGGGCGGCTCACCCGGGTGTGCGCGCACGCAGTGACTCTCTGGAGTTTTCTCTCAGCTCGTGTGCACGTCCCCTCCCGGCCGAGGGGCTCTGTGCCCGTTAGTTCTGCCTTTTCGGCACTGGGCACGCTTGCCTGCTCTACTAAGATTTTATTTATTCTGATGTTTTTCTTTTCCAGCCCCCCCCCCAAATGATACAGTACATTATTATAAAGAATTTTTTTTTTTTTCTGAAGTGTGGGGACACATAGGAATACTAGTAGTCATTTTTAGAAAATGATTCTTTAATACTTTCTGGGCACTGACATAGCACCAAATCCTGAGCTGGTTTACTCCTGAGCTACAGAGTACAAAGGATCATCCCTAGTTTTTACGGGTGAGAGTTCTTGGGCTTGGAGAGGCCAAATTACATGCCCCAAGTCACCCAGACAGGAGCTGGGAAGGCCGTAGTAAACTCAGATCGCAAAGCTTGTTGTTGTGACCAGCGGTTGCCGTACTCGGATGGAACCGTACTTCTCCGGCATCTGGAACGTGCATAAGCGTCCCTACCATTTTCTACAAAACACAGGCACACAAATACAAAACAGAGCCAACCTTGACTTAACTAAACTCACACAGACTGCATTTTGTTCATTCGCAAATGATACAAGTAAGAAGCGGGTGAAAGCTGATTCACAGCTGTTTGTGCAGAAGCGGTGAGGAGGACATTCACATCTGCCTAATCAATGTGCAGCGTGGCTGGACTTTCGTCCACTCAGTGACAATGTCCACAGTGATAAGGGACCATTAAAGTCTACTGAGCTTGGAAAGATTAGAAATCTGAGTCTCCTGTAGAATGTTAAAGCCGATCTTCTTGTGTGGGGGGAGAAAAAAAATCTTAAGACGTTCATTCTTTTTTAAAAAAAATTTTTTTAGGGGCGCCTGGGTGGCTCAGTCGGTTGAGCGTCCGACTTCAGCTCAGGTCACCATCTCACGATCCGTGAGTTCGAGCCCCGCGTCGGGCTCTGGACTGACGGCTCAGAGCCCGGAGCCTGCTTCTGATTCTGTGTCTCCCTCTCTCTCTGTCCCTCCCCTGTTCATGCTCTGTCTCTCTCTGTCTCAAAAATAAATAAAAACCTTAAAAAAATTAAAAAAAAACTTTTTTTTAACATTTATTTATTTTTGAGAGACAGAGAGAGA
This sequence comes from Herpailurus yagouaroundi, assembly GCF_014898765.1. Taxonomy (NCBI): domain Eukaryota; kingdom Metazoa; phylum Chordata; class Mammalia; order Carnivora; family Felidae; genus Herpailurus; species Herpailurus yagouaroundi. The sequence goes on along the minus strand of NW_024412706.1, from coordinate 3,050 downwards.
CAGCGTGTGAGCGGGGGAGGGGCAGAGAGTGAGGGAGACACAGAATCTGAAGCGGGCTCCGGGCTCTGAGCCGTCAGCCCAGAGCCCAACGCGAGGCTTGACCCCATGAACCGTGAGATCGTGACCCGAGCTGAAGTCGGACGCTCAACCGACTGAGCCTCCCAGGCGCCCCTAAGTCATTCATTCTATTCATTAACAATGTGTTTTTGAATTAGTAAACAAATGTTCTTGTCATCCAAAGCTCTATTATGTCATGTACCTTTCACTTATGAAGTTGCAAGCCGTGTTGACTTAACTGAGGCAGGGGAACAAATAAATTAATCTTTAAGGAAAAAAGAAGCTTGGGAGAGCTTATTAAAATATATACATGTAACCTCCTCTCCAGTACCCTCCAGATCTGAAGGTGCAGCTTTTCCAGTCTACTTGGGATGCCCTTCAGAAAAGCCAAGACAAATTCTTTCTTTCAAAATCTGTTATCGGTGTTTCAGAGAGTAGAGAGGTGTATCGAGGCGGGGCGGGGGGGGGGGGGGTTGGAATCCAGGGAGAAGTAGGTAGACACAGAGATGTGGGAAGGAGAAATGTATCATAATGTACAGGTCTCCCAAAGGATGACCGATGTCATTCACTAAATCAAGGGAGGCTCTGACATTCAACTCACTTACCCATCTGAGGACACACTGAAGTCCCTTCTGAACGTGCTATCCGACGTGGATTGACTTCTCCATCTCAACCATCTCTCCAAAGTGGCTCATGAACCCGTCTGTGTGATTACCAGGCAGTTTTACAAGCATAACCATACGCCTCATTTCATCCTATATTCATAAACAACTTTTTGAGCGGTTGATAGCCGATACCGTGCTGGGTCCCGTAGGTACTCAGTGCGCAGACAGCACCCTCTCAAGTGCTCCGCTCCCCAGTGAAGGAAAGAAACAGGTAAGGGGCGAAGGCAGTTCAGAAGTGAATTTGGTGAGAAGGACAGGAGGCCAGATTGTGGAGGGCAGACACATTTAGAAGGAGGTTGACAGGTGAAGCCACGTTTTGCAAGAAGTGAAGCAGAAGGAAGATTGATGTTTCAAGATCTCATTTCGACTACGATGTAGAAAGAGCATAAACAGAGAGAGTGATGAGCGGGTTCTGTAAATCACAACGTGAGACAGCGGTGGAACCTAGGCCCGCAGGGTGGAGGCATTTCTGATTGAGAAAATCACCACGTTTGACAAAGGGGAAGAGGCTGAGTCCGCACGACGTGAGCCTTTGGCTGGATCCCATGGGGCCAAATCTATTTCTCTGATGAATTGCTGGGTGAATTTTCCTGATTTTTTATTTTGATTTGCTTTTTGATTTTGCCCTCAGGAGAAGTGGAGAGTGGGACCTGCACAGGCAGGGAGGGGGGCAGGGGGGTATCCCACCCATCTGGAAAGTCCGGAACACCAAGGTCACCAGAGTTAGCCCCCCTTGAGGAAAGGGGACCGGGCTTTCCTACCGCCCTTGGAGGAAGTGAACAAGCCACTAGACTCCCCTGTGTAAACACTCTCATTTAGCCAAGTACAATTCTTTGGAGACACTGCCACTATTAGCCCAGTATTCACAGTATCAGAGCAGCGGTAAGTGTGCTCGGGAAGAGCACCTGGGGGGTGGCGAGGCGGGGCAGGGGGTGGGGAGGGAGCACCAGCACACTCCTAAACAGTGAGATCATTTATTGGGAAGGAGTAGTGAAGGAGGAGGCATCCAAATGATACTCAGCATTACGGCTTGGAAATTGACTGAGTGCTGTGGCCCTTCGCTGAGCTGTTGCCCGGGAAGCATATTGCCACGGCCATTTGATACACGAGGGGTACGTGTACAGGGATAGAAGGACCTCTGGGAATGGCAGGGGGACGCTCTAGCGTGGGTTATACGAGAGATGTTTAGGCTGGATGTTTAAATTATAGGTGTCACCATCTTCATATCAACGGACACAGGAGAAAAAAGAAGACAGAGCGGAGAATGAGACCGGAGACATGCGAGTGACAGAACCATATACATCTACACACTTCGGAACTGAAAGTGTCCTTTTCGCTGGAGTAGACCCAGAAAAGCCCCGGACCTAAACTATGTCATCTTTACTTCTTCGTGTCTCTCCCAAGTCCTTCCTAGTTTTGTGCGTGAAGTCAGAAGATGATTTGGAGTAAGCTCATCTGGGGAATAACCTTGCTTTCTCTTACTGGACCCGGAATTGTGGGGAACCTCTTTCTATTTGCGGGACATGTGTCCGCTTTTCTCACGGGACCCGAGAAAAAACCCATACACCTTATCCTCGCCCAACTGGCTTTTGCAAATACGATCATTATTTGTACCAAAGGGAGCAAAGATATCACCGTATCTTTTCATCTCAGAAATGGCCTAGGCACTGCTACTTGCAAAACTGTGTTTTATCTGGGGAGAGTGGCCCGTGGCCTGTCAATGTGCACCACCTGTCTCCTCAGCGTGGTCCAGGCCATCACCATCAGCCCCAGGACCTCCTCGTGGAGAAAGCTCAAGCCCCACACCGCGTGGCAAGTGCTCCCCTCTCTCCTCCTCTTCTGGATCTTGAATTCCCTGATAAGCTCCAACTTGCTCTCCTACATCACAGCCGCCCAGAGCGCGAACGGGTCCGGGATCACACCGTCTGGCTCCCACCCCTATTGCCATATGCTGCCCTCTGGGCTGATCGTCAGGTGGCTCTTCCTGACTCTCATGGCGCTGCGGGACATCATCTCCCAGAGCCTCATGGGCTGGAGCAGCGGGTACATGGCTTTCCGTCTGTGCAAGCATCGCCAGAGTGTGCTCCACCTGCGGAGCTCCAGATCCCAGAGAAATTCCAGCCCAGAGACGAGAGCTACGCGGAGTGCCCTCCTCCTCATGGCCTGCTTCCTTCTCTTTTATTGGGCAGACTTCATTTTCTCCTTCTGCATCGGCTCCTTCTTGACCAGTGACCACACGGTGTTAAATATGAAACTGTTTCTAACGCTCGGTTACGCCAGTCTCAGCCCCTTTGTGCTGATCAGCAGGGCCTCCCACCGGCCTCCCCG
>NW_024412705.1:0-15693 GCF_014898765.1 Herpailurus yagouaroundi | reverse complement strand
TTCCTCTAACAGACTCTGTCCACCAGTTATGTTGCCCAAAACATATCACTATATAGCAACATAGAGAAGTATCTATGGTACATTTATACAGAAGGACACGCGTTCTAAAGCACTGCGAAGACACAGACGAGGCTTTCACACAACTGGGGGCCTCTCAGGTGCCACTTAAGTATGATCACTGGGTTATCTTATAGAGGACTCTCGATGGGCTTGGTCTGGCCACGAGTCCCAGGTCCCCAGAGAGGACTTAGTTAAAAGGGGCGAGTGTAACTAGGCCACGGTCATCGCCACACTTTGGAGGCCATAAACGGAAATAGGAGGCGCCAGGCTAAGCGGGACATTGCACGTGGGAAGCCACCACTTTCGCCACGTGGATTCAAAGCGATCCACAGCACACGGGTGCTGCAGTGTAGACGGACGCCCAGCCCACGTTGGCCGGGCTGAGCTGGCCCCGAGCAAGCGTACATCTGGGAGTAGTGCCAGCTGAGCCCCACTGTCCCTCAGGGCACCGCTGTCACTCGTGTGCTTTAGAACTGCTGAGGAGCTCCCGTGTGGGGACCACGCGTCCCATCCATAGGGAGCAGGGTCCTGTTTCCCCTGGGTGACCACGTGAGGACGGGCACTGAAGCGAGAAGTGGCCGTTGTGAGTTCCCAGGCCAGTGTGGCGCTTAGAAGCAGGGTCACAAGGTCCTGTACAAACCGTGCCTGTTCTGGGCTGCAGGGCCGGGCCGAGGGCACCCTGGCTGATGGTGCTCTGATGATGTTTTTGATGGTGCTCCTTAACCGCAGGAGAGGCCCTCTGCCTTCCGCCCTCCTGCTCTGAAGCGCTGTGGGCCTGGTGTGGGCGTCCTCGAGGCCACCCGCTCCTCCCGCTTCATCCTCCTCAAGTGGCCTCATCCGCCAATAAGGCCACAGCTCCTCTTTAAAAAACAATGCCCTGGGGTGCCTGGGTGGCGCAGTCGGTTAAGCGTCCGACTTCAGCCAGATCACGATCTCTCGGTCGGTGAGTTCGAGCCCCGCGTCGGGCTCTGGGCTGATGGCTCAGAGCCTGGAGCCTGTTTCCGATTCTGTGTCTCCCTCTCTCTCTGCCCCTCCCCCATTCATGCTCTGTCTCTCTCTGTCCCAAAAAAAATAAATAAACATTGAAAAAAAAAAAATTAAAAAAAAAAAAACAAAAAAAAAACCATGCCCTTAGCACTGGTGCAGTGCTTTTTAAGTACAAACGTTGAGGGTTTCCTTCTCCCAGTGTTTCACCCTGACTGTGGCTATTTTCTGTATTCCGTAAAAGTCTGTATTCAGAATCATTTTCCAACATTGATTCTAACCTCTAGGAGCCACACCAATACAGACCCACAGGAACTGGATTTCTTCTCCTGCCCGAAACCAGAAAGCAACTACAAACCACACAAGGAGAGGGAATGCAGATTTCCGAGACCCTGGGCATCAGGGTTCGAGGACGGCGATCCCGGACACTTGGAAACACACAGGCGGGCCGAGCCCTACCGTGGCTCCAGTGTGCTGCCCCGAGAGACTTTCCAAGCAAGGAACCGGGAGAGGAGACTGAAGAGGAGCCCAGTGGACCTCGTGGGGTCAAGGACACGGAGCTGAGAGTCCACAGGACAGTGTAGAAGGGAGGACAGAGCTGCGGAAAGCCAACTAGGGAGAACTGCTGGGGCGCCCAAAGGGTGCAGCACAGTCCTGCTCTGTGCCTCCCTGGGAGCCAACTCCAGCAAGTCGGGGGCAATCCTGTGAGAAGATTAGAGGCAATAGGGCCCAGTTCTCACAAAGGGGAAAGAATTGCTCATGAGGAGAGAGATCAATCCTTTGAACAGAGCCCAGAGCTGACCCAGATGTGAGAACCACCAAAGGAGGACATGAACACATGTATTCTAATCGTAGGTGTGCCTGGGAAGCTCGCTCAGTTGGGCTTCTGACTTCTACTCAGGTCACGATCTGGAGGTCTGTGAGTTCAAGCCTGACGACAGGCTCTGTGCTGACAGCTCAGAGCTGGGAGCCTGCTTCGGATCCTGTGTCTCCCTCTCTATCTGCCCCCCTCCTGTGCATGCATATGTTCTCTCTCTCTCTCTCTCTCTCTCTCTCTCTCTCTGTCTCTCAAAAATAAATAATCATTAAAAATGTGTTTTAAGTGATCATATTCCATCAGTTGAAAATGTTAAATAGATAATGGAAAACATAGAAAAGACCCTCTATCTTTAAGAGATGAAAATCATGGGGGTATCCGGGTGACTCAGTAGGTTAAGTGTCCAAGTCTTGCTTTGGCTCAGGTCATGATGTCATGGTTTCTTCATTGAGCCCCACAACAGGCTCTGCGCTGACAACTTGAGTCTGCTTTGACTTCCCTCTCTCCCTCTCTATTTTTCCCCACCCCCCCCACTTGCAGGTGCGCTCTCCCTCTCTCTCTCTCTCTCTCTCTCTCTCTCTCTCTCTCTCTCTCTTTCTCTCTCTCTCTCTCTCAAAATAAATAATTTTTTTTAAAAGGAACTCTTAAAAAAAGAGTGAGAGAGACATGAAACTACGTTGTCGGAAAGGAAATGTAGTGTAAGGGATTGGAACAATTAGAAAATTCAGAGGAATGTCTATACTACCTAAAGCAATCTACACATTCAATGCAATCCCCATCAAAATACCACCAGCCATGGGGCACCTGGGTGGCTCGGCCGGTTGAGCATGCGACTTGGACTCAGGTTGTGATCTCACAGTCCGTGAGTTCGAGCCCCACGTCGGGCCCTGTGCTGACAGCTCGGAGTCTGGAGCCTGCTTCGGATCTGTGTCTCCCTGTCTCTCTGCCCCTACCCCACTCCTGCTCTGTCTCTCTCACTCTCAAAAATGAGTAAATGTTAAAAATAAAATAAAATAAAATACCACCAGCCTTTGTCACAGAGCTAGAACCAACAATGCTAAAATTTGTATGTAATCGCAAAAGCGCTTGAAGAGCTAACTCCATCCAGGAAAAGAAAAGCAAAACTGGGGGCATCACGATTCCAGATTCCGAGCTCTATTACAAAGCTGTGGTCATCAAGTCAAGGTGGTAGAGGCACAAACACACACACATAGACCAATGGCACAGAATAGAAAGCCCAGAAACGGGCCCACAACGATATGGTCAACTTCTCTTCGACAAAACAGGATGAATATCCAATGGAAAAAAAGACAGTGTCTTCAACCAACGGTCTTGGGAAAACCGGACAGCAACATGCCGAAGAGGGAAGCTGGACCAATCTCTTGCTTGACACAGAAAGATAAATTCAAAATGGAAGAAAGACCTCAATGTAAGACAGGAAACCATCAGAATCCTAGAGGAGGACACAGGCAACAACCTGTTTGACATCGGCCAGAACAACTTCTTCCTGGACACGTCGCCAGGGGCAAGGCAAACAAAAGCAAAGATGAACTCCTGGCACTTCATCAAGATAAAAAGCCTCTGCACAGTGAAGGACACGATCGATGAAACTAACAGGCAGCCTACGGAACGGAAGAAGAGATTTGAAAATGGCGAATCCGATAAAGGGTTAGTATCCAAAATCCGTAAAGAACTTATCAAACTCAACACCCAAAATAACAGAGAATCCAGTGAAGTATGGACAGAAGACATGAAGAGACAGTATTCCAAAGCAGACATCCAGCTGGCTAACAGACACGTGAAAAGATGTTCAGCATCACTCATCATCAGGGAAATACAAAGCAAAACCATGATGAGATACCACCAGACATCTGTCAGAATGGGTAACATTAACAACACAAGAACCAACAGGTGTTGGTGAGGATGCAGAGAAAGGGGAACCCTCTGGCACTGCTGGTGGGAATGCAAACTGGTGCAGCCAGTCCGGAGAACAGTATGGAAGTTGCTCAGAAAGTTGACAGTGGAGCTACCCGATGATCCAGCAATGGCACTACTGGATATTTACCCAAAGGATACAAAAGTACTGATTTGAAGGAGCACATCACCCCGATGTTTATATATAGCCACGTTCTCAACAATAGCCAAACTATGGAGAGAGCCCAAATGTCCATGGACTGATGAATGGATCAGGAAGATGTGGTACATATATACAATCAAGTATTACTCAGCCCTCAGAAAGAATGAACTCTTGTCATTTGCAACACTGGGGATGGAACAAGAGTGTATTATTATGCTAAGTGAAGGAGGTCAGTCAAAGCAAAACAAACACCATAGGATTTCACCGGTATGTGGACTTTAAGAAACAAAACAGATGAACTTTTTGGGGGGCGGGGGAGAGAGGGAAACAAATCATAAGAGACTCTTAGAGCTAGAGAACAAACTGAGGCTTGATGGAGGGAGGGGATGGGCTAGACAGGTGATGGGTACTAAGGAGGGCGCTTGTTATCATGAGCACTGGGTGTTGTATGTAAGTGATGAATCACTGAATTCTACTCCTGAGACCAAGATTGCACTGTATGTTAACTACAAGAATTTAGATAAAAATTGGAAAAGGAAAAAACAAAAGTAAAAGCAGAGGGAAAGATTTTGATCGAATTGAATCTCTAGATCCCTTTGAGGAGTGTGGCCATATTAACTACATTCAGACTTAGGATACGTGAATACTGGAGGGGTTTTCCCCTTAGGTCTTCTTTAATTTCTTACAACAATGGTTTATACCTTTCAGTGCACAAGTCTTGCTTCTCCTGGAATCAATGTATTCCTCAATAGTTTATTGTTTTGGGTGCAATTGTAACTGGAATTGTTTTCTCCATTTTGTTTTCAGATTGTTCATTGCCAGTGCATAGAAGCACACCCGATCTTTGTATATGTTGTACCCTGCAGCTTTCCAGAATTAGTTAATTGACTCTGCTATTTGTGTGTGTGGATTATTTGAGAGTTTTCAACACATAGGACCATGTCCTCAGCACATAGAGACACAAGATGACCCTTGAACCCGGCGGGGTTAAGGGTGCTGACTCCCAAGGTCAGAACTCTGTGTATACCTCCTGACTCCTCCCAAACTTAACTACTAACAGCCAACTGTTTACTGGAAGCCTTAGCGATAACGTCGTCGACCCACCTATATTTTGCAAGTTATACGTATCACACACTGGATACTTACAGTGAAGCAAGCTAGAGAAAAGAAAATGTTACTAAGCCAATTCTAAAGAAGACGGGGTGCCTGGGTGGCTCAGTCAGTTAAGTGTCAGACTCTTGATTTCGGCTCAGGTCATGGTTCATGAGTTTGAGCCCCGTGTCGGGCTCCACGCTGACAAGGGCCGCTGAGGCTGCTTGGGATTCTCTCTCTTCCTCTCCCTGCCCTTCCCCAGCTTGCGCTCTCTGTCTCTCTGTCTCTCTGTCTCTCTGTCAAAATAAGCAACTCAAACTTAAAAAAAAAAAAAAAGATAAGCTGGAAAGGAAACAACCAGAAAGTGACAGAGGTCAAAATGGAGGTATTTAAGGCTACAACTGGGTCCTCTTTCAGTGATATTGAACACTTTTTCATATATTTATGAGTCATTTACTTGTCTTCTTTGGCAAAATGTCTTCTCATGTCTTTTACTGACTTTAAAAACCCTGTTGTTTCTCTTTTTGGAGTTGGAAGAGTTCTTTGGCTCTTGTGAATACTATTCCTTCATTCCTACAGTTCAATCTGAGGCTATTTTCTCCTGTCTGTGGCTTGTCTTTTCATTTCCTTATTGGTGTCTGTTGATGCAAAAGAGTTCTTTTTTTCCTTACACTGCTTTTTAATAAATGTTTATTTATTTTTGAGACAGGGAGAGAAAGCACACCCACAAGAGTGGAGGAAGAGCAGAGAGAGAGGGAGATGGAAGATCCAAAGCAGGCTCTGCCCTGAGAGGGGAGAGCCAGACGAGGGGCTCGATCCCACCAGCTGGGAGATCATGACCTGAGCCACAGTCAGACACTTAACTGACTGAGCCGCCCAGGCTCCCCACAAAAGGATTCTTAATTTTAAGCAACTTCAATTTCTTAATCTTTTTCTTTTATGTACTGACTGTCCTTTTGCTGTGGTGTCTTAGAACTTCTTGCTTAATGCAAATTTATGACAATTTTCTCCAGAATTCCTCTTGAAATTTTATTTTCTCTCTTTTATTTAGGTTTGTGATCCATTTTGCATTAATTGCTGTATACGGTGTTGCTGAGAGAAAATCTGTCTAAAGGCCTAATATTTAAGGGAAATCATGGTAGACTTCTTTCTAAGTCAGCATAATGGTGGATAAACTTTGTTCCAACCTGAAGGGTGATTTTTGGCCCACCAGGCATGCAGTGAGGAGAAGCATTTGTCATTAGTATTTCAATCAATGCTCTTACTCCCTGCATCCGTGATGTTAAAACTCGTGATTCCTGTGTGTCTATGTTGATCTATAATCTTTTTGAACTTTTTGTGTTGTCTCTCCCGATCAGATGGGGGCCCCCAAAATGGGGCGAGGATTGTGTGGAAGGGGCAGAGCGGGTGTGAGAAGGTTCACCTGAGGCAGGACAAAGGGGATGGAAGTTGACTGAATACACTGCAGGGACCAGAGGGCAGGTCAGCACAGCAGAGACTGTCTGCAAGGAGGCAGTGGGGGGAAGGGGTAGGGCAAGAGGCACAGCCCCATGTGGGATTTTCCCTCTTTTGGTAACCTTGCCTGTAAGTGGCCCATTGGTTAGTGAAGGCCTGTGGATATTTTGAGTTGTGTCCCTGCATTCAGCCAGGTGGTCACTGTGGGCCCTTCTGCCTTGATGAAGTTTCCATTGCTCAAGCCTGTTGTCTGAAAGTGGCCTCGGCATTTTTCAGGAATGTACTTGTGACCTTGATTTGTGGCTCTCTATGTAAAGCATAGGTAACCCTGTAAAAAGTGTTCATTCTCCGGAGCACTTTCTTCCCCCTGAGGATGGGGTTCCCCGGGCAGCTATCCTAATCCGGGTTTGAGTCAAACTCTGTCTTCTTCTTATATTAGAGTTCTTTCTGGTCAGTTGGTGTCGATAGTGTGATTTCAAGTAAAGTGCCATGGGGAGGCTTTGTCCTGATAGCTGTAAGAGAATTTAGCGGTAAGTTATGTTTAAGAGTTCATCTCCAGGCCAGGAAACGGAGACTTCATACCTCTGCACCTGTCAGTGATGGGCTAAATGCCCTGGGGTAGGGGAGATGAGTGAGGTTTGGTGGCCGTACGCCCCGTGTACTGTCAATCTTGCAACACTGGGTAGCAAGCGGTCCTCCTCCAAGATGTCCCTAGAAACAAAAACACACCAAAAGCAGGAGAGGATTCCACACAAAGGATAAAGGGGGACCAACAGGGACTCAGGAAACATATGCCTGAGGGATCAGGGCAGATGGAAGGCATTTCACAGACTTGTAAACATTTTTGCCAAAAAGAAAATAGTGGTGTGTGTGTGTGTGCGTGCGCGTGCGTGTTGTCTTGGAACTCATGAGGTGTTTAGATCAGGAACGTGTTGTTACTCCCCCTAAGGAAAGGAAAGGGAAATTATCTTGGGCCTTGCAGATCAAGAGCCATTCTGAGCCCTTAGAGAATCCTAAATGTTGCCTGACATTCTCCAGGATCAGTGCAGAGTCCCTATACATTTAAGATTTGTTAATGGGGCACATGGGTGGCTCAGTTGGTTGAGCATCTGACTTCGGCTCAGGTCATGATCTCACAGTTCATGAGTTCGAGCCCCACATCAGGCTCGCTGCTGTCAGCCTGTCAGATCCTCTGTCCTCTTCTCTTTGCCCCTCCCCTGCTCGTGCTGTCTCCAAAGAATTAAAAAAAAAAAAAAAGATTTGTTGTGTTTTGTATGTGCGGTCCGAGGTACAGTAGCAGACAAAAGTTGACACGCAGAGTACAGAAGTAGCCCAAGAAACAGAATATGACCTGGATATACCACATTACTTACCACCCTCACCAGTCTCACTGCACATGGGAGTGGGCAATGGCAATACCTGGTATTTAAGGCAGGTTATGGGAAAACACTGAGGGTATGGGCTAACAGTTCAAATTATTATGTCCTTGGATTATATTTGTTGGAAAGTGAGGACTCTGCTGAAAAGTTTTCTTGGCTCTGCAGGTGGAAAGGAGACACTAATGGAGAATGAAATTATACAACTCATTATTATTTGTTTAATGTTTATTTGTTTATTTAGAGCATGAGAGCAAGCAAGTGGGGGAAGTGCAGAGAGAGAGAGAGAGAGTGACAGGGAGAGACAATCCTAAGCAGTCTCTGAGCTGTCAGCACAGAGCCTAATGTAGCGCTTGATCTCACGAACCATGAGATGATTACCTGAGCCAAGACCAAGAGTCCAATACTCAACCGACTGAGCCACCCAGGCGCCCCTCAATCTAACTTTGATAAATATCTTTCACACTTCACATAGGTTTTCTGTCATTTTCTGTGATGCCATGGTCCCTTGCCGACGTCTAAACATATTTGCACCAAGAGGTTGATATCAAAATAAAATACAGGGGCCTGGGTGGCTTAGTAGATTGAGTGTCCCACTCTTCATTTTGGCTCAGGTCATGATCCCATGGTCATGGGTTGAGCCCCATGTCAGGCTCCACATTGAGTGTGGAGTCTGCTTAAGATTCTCTCTCTCCCTCTGCCCCTCTCCCCTACCTGCAGGCGCTCTCTCTCTCTCTCTCTCTCTCTCTCTCTCTCTCTCTCTCTCTCAAAAGAAAAAAGCAAATGCACACACAAAAATATGAAACCCGTATGACTACATTTGACAGTACTTATTCATAATGGTACTTTAGGCTGGTTTACTACTACATGTAGCTAAATTATGGCTGACTCTGAAGGCAGCCCCATTCTAGCTGGGTGCACACTACTCCTTGGCCTCACCTCTAGGTTAAGCAGTACCTCTGAACTGGCACCATCACTGGGGGAAGGATGTTCGTCCAACAGGTAATAAAAGGAAATGGGACAGGGTAGTAAAAAGAACACATGCTCCTAAGTGGGTTGATTCCACAGAGAACCATGTTCTTTCTTAGGATAATATACATATTATTGAAATATGAAATCTGGTACTAACTAATGAGCAGTGCTACAGATATCCCTGTACCTTTGCTCAGAGAGAGAAACTTAAATTCCTGCTGATGTAAAAGCTCTGCCTAAAAACGCCACCTAGACACTTTCTTAAAAATGTTTATTTATTGAGTGGGGTGTTCAAATCCCCCACTAGTATCATATTACTGTTTATTACTCCTTTTAGCTCTGTTAGTTTTTGCTTTTTCTATTTAGACACTTAGATTTGGAGGAATAAATATTTACAGTTGGCATACAAAATGTTTATTTATTTTGGTATAGAGAGAGGGGGGCAGAGAGAGAAGGAGAGAGAATCCCAAAAAGGCTCTGCACTGTCAGGGCGGGGCCCAACACAGGGCTGGATCCCATGATCCATGAGATCATGACCTGAGCCAAAATCAAGAGTAAGAGGCCTAACCAGCCGAGCCACCCAGGAGCCCCTCCACCTAGACAATCGGGGACTAGAAGAGAAACTGTGTTCCTTCTACTTGTTATTATCTCCTTTGGTGAGGCAGGCCTGGAAAAAGAAACATGCCCCAGTCAAGTTTCCTTGTAAGCATCTGGTGAGAAACCTGTTGACAAAGATACTAATGGTGGTTCCTATTGGGAGAGGTCTTCCCTATGGCATGCTGAGAGCAGGAAGTATGTGGCGTGTGGAGAACTCTTCAGGGAATCAAACGGAGACTCTGTGGATTTGTGAGGCCTCGTTCCTTGCAACCTGTCACATCAGTTATGTACGTATCAGCACGGGAGATGGCCCTAAACAGCTTCATGCTGTGTAAGTGACGACCTCGTACACCAGACACCACACGTGGTCGACTCAGGCCAGAACACGTCCTGATGTGGGAAAAAGGTTCTCGCAGATAGTGTTACTGGCCTCAGACTTGCTGTTGCATTGCTTGTGCCTCCCAAGTTTTTCCTCAAAACTGTGAGTAAAACGTCATAGCACGTAAAGCGTACCATCTTGGTGGGCTGACGATGCAGCAGCCATTATGGCCAAACATGTTGGTAACATGGCTTTCATGACACGTGGGTAGAATTAACCAAGCAGATAAGAAGTCCAACAAAGCAATTGTATCTTGAAAACATACGGCCACTTTTGAATACCTACAGCCCCATACATGGAAACCCAGCCTGTGTCGCCTGGGCACAACCTTGTATTCTTCACAATGTACATTCACGGTCTCTAGGATGCAGGCTTGCCCCTGTGCACACACATGCGCGCGCGCACACACATCCATCTACCCAGACTTGCAAGCAAATCAGGTAGCAGTCCTAGAGTATCAGGTCCTAGAGTCTGTGAGCAACAGAAGCCTAAACAGCAGCCACTGTCAAGCCTCATCCACAGGAGACAGGCCCCTTTACATGGGTTCCTTGGCTGCCACTCCCATGGGAATGATGCTCCCCCACACCTCTCCCCGCCCATCCCACCCTCCTGGCCAATGGCCTGCTGGCCTACCAGGCAGGAAGTGATGTCATTACCCTCTAGGTTCAGGCCCAGTGTGGATTCTAAGGCCTCAGGCCTTGGATGCTCCCTGGTTGTGAGACCGGTGTAGAAAAATAGCTCTTGAAAATGAAACCATCAATAGTAGGAATAAGAACAAAAACAAAAAGATTCGCCAAATATATGCCACGGATATATTCTAGAAGTCAGCCAAAACTTTAAGGGAACAAAATGAAGAAAGACCCAGAAGGTGTGTCTGGTAAGCACAGATACAAGGAGTGGGATTTCTGGGTGAAAAAGAGATGTCATGTGAGTCTCTCACTCGCCGGGGGTGGGGGGGGGGGGGGGGGGGGCGAAGGAGTGGAGACCAGCACCCCACAGTGTTGTGGGAGGAGAAAGGAAGGGAAGGGCCAGGCACCCATGTGAAGGAGACGAGATGGAAGGAACCTGCCAATTCCTCCTTGTGCTTTACCGAGACCGCCAGGCGCCTAACCGAGTTCGGCTTTTGCTACACAACACGGACAAATGCATTCTGAACAGCATACGTTTCAGTTGGATGGGGTGAGGACGCCTTGATATTGACTAATTACTAAAATGTAGCATCTCCTGAACGTGGCATGGGAGAGTCCTGCGACGTTGTAGACAACAGAAGATTTTGTGATGCTCTGATGTCACATAGCTGTAGATACGGCAACACTGTTTTGGGGCTCCATGTCTTCTTTTTGTATGTTTGTTTTGAATTTCATTTTTAGTAATCTCTACACCCAATCTGGGCTTGAATTTACAACCCTGAGATCAAGAGTCACGGGCTTACCAACGGAGCCAGCCAGGAGCCTCATGGGCTCCATATCTTCTGAGGTGATGGAGTTAGACAAGGCAGAAGAGCCCAGAGTGGCAACTTGGGGCTAGAGAGGCCAGGGAGAGGATCAGCGCCTGCCTTTGGTTGGGTCAAGAGAGAGCTCATCATCTGCAACTGAAGGCTTGGAGCTTCAAGCCCAGCTAGGAATACTGGGTTTTAAGTGATCCCAGGCCCTGGGAAGCTACATGTGTGCTACACATTCTCTCTTAACTAGCTTCTTTCTTAACCTTATCCTTATCCTTAATCTCTATCTTAAATCAGATGTGGAGAAAAACATCCTGCCTGAGCGCCTAAGTTTCATGTTAGTTACCAAGGGGGTTTGGTGGAGAGAGTGTTTTATTTTCTTTTAGTTTTTAAGATAAAAATCAGGTCTGGAGCCCCAGAGCCTAGGCATCTCCCAGACAATGTAACCTTTCTTCCTGAGGCTGGGTGTTTACAGCTACTCATTCCTGGAAGGCCGGTGTTAATTCCTTTAAGCCAAATTGCCAGGAAGACACCTCTCACTAAAGAGGTTGGGATTTTTATTGCTTACAGCCAGAAAGAACACACCCCAAGGTCTCAATGAGAGGATCTATTATAGGATTTGGGCTTTGGTTGGTTGATGTGGGTGGGGGCTGATGGAAGTAAGCAGGGTTTGTTCTATATCGAAGCCTATTAGCATTGGACATTCTATGCTTGTAGTAAAGAAGCGATAGCATTTCCTTATGAAAAGAAGATGTTGGGGACGTTGTAAATTTCACTGTGACCTGGCTGTTGTCTGGCCTGAACAATATTGTGAGGTAGCCTTGTTTTGTCTCGTTTTATTAAGGTCTCAAAGCAGTCTTATCTCAGGTTGGTATTCTGTATCTCAGATCCTCGCTTTCCAGCATGAGAACAACACAGTCAAGCCGGGAGTGCAGAGTTCAGGGCATTGGGGGCTGGCCTTGTTCTTTCTCCCTGGACATCCCTAACGTAGAGAACAAGAAAAGAGAGCACTCTGGCCTCACAAGCTGTAGGTGCAAACCTGGTGGCAAAAGTGTGACATTGACGAAGTCTCTTGAATCGTTCTGTGGCTCCATTTCTCATTTCCAAATGGGTCAAAAGGAATGTTCCTACATGGGTTGTCCCAGGTGTTAAATTGATAGAGTAGGCAGCTGGACGGGAGCTGGAGGCAAGGGTGGTGGTAGAGAGTGGTTTTGTGGTTTCCCGCCTCCTGGGACTAGAAGAGCAGGGACACGGCATGTGCCCTACTTTCTAGCTTGTGTCCTACAATGCCCGATGGCTTCATCATAAAATATTGACCCTGTGGTTTTGATCCCCCGGGAGGGGAAGATGACCATGACAGTTCCAGCAACAACCTTGTAGAGCCAAAAACTGCCCCTCCTGACCGATAGGACAAGTTCCTTAGATGATTGGAAACAACTTCAGTTGGAGACCACACCAGCTATGACCCATAACCTCTGCAAACAGAAGACGAAAAGACACCCGTGACCCTGGTGCTGTTGCCCCTCTGGGCCTGCCTGCATTCCCATCTTGAGAATGTGCTGTCCTTCATCTACTGGCCTACTGTCCTTCCACGGGCTGGTAGCATACTTTGCTTTTATTTTCATGTTATATTTTAAGTAGGCGCACCGCCAATGTGGGGCTTGAGCTTCCAACCCCGAGATCAAGAGTCGCATGGTTTACCGACTGAGCCAGCCGGGTACCCCGTCACTGTCTTCATTCGGGCACGGATCCTCACGTCAGTCATTCACGGGGAATCTAAGCACTGAGCTCTCCATTCACACAATGCAGAATCTCCCACTGGTAACACTTCTGGTGCCGTGATTCAGATTGCTTAAGGTAAGATAGTCCTCGCCCTCCTGCTGCTAGAGGACTTCTGTCAGATGAATTTCTCGGATGCCTGCTCTCTCATTCTCCTTGCAGGTTTGCTACCCCTGTGTGCTGCATGATCTCACATTTTCTGATCCAATACTCTCGTGGTTCATGCTGATTTCTCTACCTTACAGTATACATTCTTCTCTTATTATACATGCGATAAATATGCTCCAAGAGATACTGAAATCATCCACTGAAGCGTATGTGACATGTGGTCAAGCTGGTTTTGGAATCTGGGCCTGCTTTTCTTTCTTTCTTTCTTTCTTTCTTTCTTTCTTTCTTTCTTTCTTTCTTTATTTTTAAAATTTTTTTTTCAACGTTTTTTATTTATTTTTGGGACAGAGAGAGACAGAGCATGAACGGGGGAGGGCAGAGAGAGAGGGAGACACAGAATCGGAAACAGGCTCCAGGCTCCGAGCCATCAGCCCAGAGCCCGATGCGGGGCTCGAACTCACGGACCGAGAGATCGTGACCCGGCTGAGGTCGGACGCTTAACCTACTGCGCCACCCAGGCGCCCCGGGCCTGCTTTTCTTAAGGCTGTGCTTTTGTCGCTTCAGCACAGACCCTGGATAGGGTTTGTTTGGAACTATGTTTGGGACTAGAGATCGGTAAAAGGCAGTTGTTCCTGATAACTGTTATTTATCTGCTTGACAAGAATTTACTGAACGTTTTCCCTGGCAGGCTCTTAATGGAGGTGCTGCGGAGACGGGATGAACAGGGCACGCAGAGCGCCCGCTGTCAGAAAGATGATTTTCCAGCCCAGGAGATCGGTGTCTTATAGATAACCACATCAATACATTTTAATATCTGCTGTGATGAATTTTACTTAATTGTTGAGTTCCTTGGGCCCATTGTGTCAGCCAGCCTTGAAAATCAACTGAGTATAAACTACAGGCCTGTAGAGGTGTGACAAGGAACCGTCCCAGGAAAGGTCCTTGCGACATTTTTGTTTTAATGGGGGGCGGGGGAAGGGGTACTGATGTTTAATCAGTGTCCCTGAAATTCAGATGTGGGTTCCTGGAGGGTGTGATAGGAGAGTCCAAGGGAAGCTTGCGGCCAAGACACCTGTTGGTGTGTCTGCTGCCATCAAGTGATGAGGAAGTTTGGGAAAATCTCCTCATCTCTCAGGGCCTCAGTTTCTTCCTCTGCAACATAAGGTTGTTATTCACTTCTCCAAAGTCCCTTGCCGCTCAGTCTCTCTGAGAGCACGAGGGACTGAGGTGCCTGTTAAACGTGTTCTGGGGACTGCGGCTGAGACCTGACTTGGTCCCTTGTCTGTGTGTCTCCTGCAGGAGCCCGGCTGAGCCCACACTGGAAACAGAGGACCGAGGGAGCCTATGGAAGACAGAAAATCAGCAGGTGTGGAGCATGAGAATAACCCGGAGAAGGACAAGGTAATGGTGGAACGGTGGTTGCCCAAGGACCTGAGAATACGGGCAAGTTGAGCTCAGAACAATCTGGAGAAACTGAGGAATGCGTACAGTAGCATCCAACCCTGCAGGGAGCAGCCTGAGGTGAGCAGTGAGGACTGGGGGTGTAAGGCACTCCACAGTGAACGGTGCATCTGCCAGGGAGCCCCACAGGACGGACGGGGGTTGGTTTGCACTGCCGGGAAGCACCGTTTCTAAGGGTAGGATGGTGTGACCATGAGACTCTGCCCCAGTCCCCGAGCTTCGACGTTGGAGCTGCCCTGACAGTGGATGGCCTCCAAGGAAGTGTGGGTTTGGAGGGATCAGTGGCGTTTGGATCAGATTTGGAGATGTCCATTCTTACCACAAATCGTTTTGCCCTAAGGGCAGGAGGGGCCAGGAGAGGGGACCCTTGCATCTGAAGTCATAATAGGAATAATATTCTTCTGAATTTCTGGTCAGGAGCGTGGAAGGCTTTACACATAATATCTGTTGACCAGTGATTTTCTTGACTATTGGTTGAGTGCTTCATTTTTCTGAGGCTGTGTTCAGAACTTGGAACTCAATACGATTTCCCGAGGAGGACAAAGCAGTGGGAGAACGATGCAAACACAATGTGGTAGCTCTCC
Organism: Herpailurus yagouaroundi; assembly: GCF_014898765.1. Taxonomy (NCBI): domain Eukaryota; kingdom Metazoa; phylum Chordata; class Mammalia; order Carnivora; family Felidae; genus Herpailurus; species Herpailurus yagouaroundi. Next base: position 511 of record NW_024412705.1, on the reverse strand, counting down.
TGCACTGGGGTGTTGTGTTGTGACAGAGCAGAGGATTGGAGTGGGGGGCCAGGCCCAGGACATCTCTTCCCAATGACAGAGTGAGCCATTGGGAGGAATCCCCGAGGAGAACCCCGTCTTCATCAGAGCTCACCACAGGGCAGTGTCCTGGGACATGGAGAGGGTAGGGCAGGTTCCTCTCTGAGGGAGGGGATTCGCTACCTCTTGGGAGAAAGCACATTTGTGACTGGAATGGAGTTGAGATGGTCAGAGATTGGCAGCAACTTGTATTTGATCAGTGAAAGGAAGTCCCTGAGGGCCTCCTCAGTGCTTGGCTCGGTGCTAGGAACCCCGAATACAGTGGTGAATAACACATTCTCCCAACTGTCCTGGGGATCTCAGTCTGGAAACAGGAAGTCATGAGAAGTGTAGTGGTGGTGTGTTCCTTGGAGGAAATGGCCAAAGCTGCCTGGCGATGACCTCGGTGATTGTTCTGGTCTCCCTCTGTGTTTTCCAACAGCTGGGTGACCTG
>NW_024412704.1:42095-83527 GCF_014898765.1 Herpailurus yagouaroundi | reverse complement strand
GGTTTTCTGAGAGCCTTCTCGAATAACCACACAGAGGTGAGCCTGTGAAAAATTAGGGACTTCAACCCCATCCATTCTCAAGTAATCAGGTACTTGCTACCCTGTTTTCTATGTCTTGATCACTGGGACTGTGGAAAGGAGGCCTGCCCTTCCCACGGTCCTTGTGTACCCTTGCTTCTGGGCCCTGTGAGTCATAAATCCTGTGCCTCCATTTCCTTTGTTGGGGATGCACTGAAACGCCACCTTGAGTCAGGAGGGCCCCATGCATCTCATGTATCCAAAGCCAGAACTCAGATGCCTAGGGAGCTGCCTGTCCACCCCCTGAGCAATGGCTCTTGCCTATTCCTTCAGCAGGATACAGTCTACATGTTCTTAATTTTGTACAACAGATGGGGTCCCCAACACATTTGTCCCCAGGGATGGGATTGGGGGCCTAAATGGTGCCCTCCAACAATGTGTTAGCACTAAGAATGGCTGACTCATTCCTCACCCCCACATCTCAGCTGCTCTGGGAAGGAGCTGGAGCTTGCTGGTGGTCTGTAGCTTTGCTTTGGGCTGATGCCAGGTGTTGCCAGAAACCCCCACCCTAAGTTACCAGTGCCACAAAAGGTCAGACTCCCTGCAGAGACCAACAATCCGGCACCGTCCTGGGGTTCCAGAGGTGTGTATTTCCTACTCATCTCCAAGTGAGATATTGCTGGACACCAAGGACCATTTCCCTAGATTAGTGTCAAAGAACGCCAGCTGCTGGGTCCACTGTGTTGCAACCAGTACGCTGGTACTGTGTTTGCTTAGCCATGCCTACCTAGTGACAGAGGCAACTCTACCAGAGGCATCATGTCTCCCTGGGTGGAGGACATGACCAAGGCAACCTCTCCCTACTGGCTGCATTCCTCACTGCTGCTGACAATGGCTCCCTATTTAACAGGTGTTATCGGGACACCTCAGTGTGAGAGGCCTCAGCACACGTGTCTGGGAAGAGCTAACTTCTATCCCAGGTCCTCCCTGTCAAGACCACTACACCAACATATCCATGGACCACTGTGAAAGAGAGAAATGGTGACAGGCACTACACCATCATGAAAATGCAAGGTTTCCTGGAATCATTTGTTGAAAGGGAGGGAGACAAGGACATTGATTGGCTCTAGTGGGTCCTCACAATTGGCTCCAAGCTGTTGCTTTAAGCGCTTGACATACTACAGCTGTCTGGATTGGTCCAAGTCCTCAAGATTCATAAATCACTGAAAAGCTCAAGGTATCAATGGCCTGTTTACTTAGAGACAACCTACGGAGCCTCCAGTCTTTTCACTGTATCAAAAGCTATGACAATCACCCCAAGGCACATGGCAAGAGACACACACCAAGGAAAAAGGGGAAGGCTCTGAGGAAGAGGCTCCCTAGGGCCCCAGAGCCCAAAGAGGTAGGAAGTAAGAAGCTCTGATTCTCCAGACTTAGATTTTTATGGCATGACAGCACAGGCCCACTGGGAGAGGTCAAGCCCAGGTGATGCAATCCAACTCTAAGATAGAATGGGGACAATTCAATGGGTGTGGGTCTTGTGTTTTGTTTTGTTTTCTTTTCTTTTTGCCTTATGTCATGTGCCCATGAGCCCTTGTCCATTTCCACCTGGAGGAGAGGCACTTGACAACAGAATCTAAGGAGTTCTTCTTGAAGGGCCACTCTGATCTTAAGCCTTGTGCCAATACAATTCATGGAAATACCAATTTTAGTGTAGCAGGCATTAGCATGCATTCCATAGTCAGATGTGAAAAGGAGAATTTTCAAGAAGCCCAAGACTTCTTTGCTGCAAATGCTGATGAGATCACCACCTCCATAGATAGGAGCCCACAGGAGGGTCCCAGAAGTGCCCCATTCAAGGGGTGGAACTTCAACCCAGATCTCTTGCTCTAGAGATGAGGCCCACACTTCTCTTTATGCACAGCTCTGAGAATAGGGGTCCCTAGTGACTTGATCACAGGCAGCCCAAACACAAGTCAGAAACTTTGATCAGACTCTTTGGGATCTTCAAGAGAATGCTGTTCCTACCCTTCGGGTGGGTGCCATCACTTCTCTGGACATGACAACCCTGGTAGTGGGGAGCTGGGATCCCAGTGGGTGGGGAGATGCCAAGGCCTCTGCCTAAGGTCCTGGAGGTTTGTGGAGTATGTCCTTCCTCCTGGGACAACTGCCTGTATACTTCTGTAATTACACTGTAGGACACAGACACAGACAACACTTTATTTCTCTCATTGACCCTGAAGCCAAGGTACAGTGCTTCCCAGGAACCCCTCCAAATATAAGTGTGGTGCTCCTTAGCTTACTAGGTATAAAGGGAGGGATAGTAGAAGGGTCTCAACATCCCTTTGATGTCACTATTGGAAGAATCTTCACTGAATCTCTTTTAGCAACGGTGGCCCCTTTGACCCTGCATTGTCTGGTTAATGATGTGGATGCCCTCACATGCCATCAAGGCCAGTGGGAACAAACCCTGTGCCTGGCTTTCCTGGGGGTATCTACATATCAGGAGTCTGTAGGACTGCAAATTGCACCCCCCTACATCAAATTAAGACAGTATATGCACATCATATTGTGTGCAATAGAGGACTGAGTAATTGCACCCCATACTTCAAGATTTACTGAAGGAGTGGGGATATTAAACACACCATTTCTCCTTTCAGTCTGCCCACTTGACCAGCATTAAAGCTCTCTCCTAATGGGTGGCGCTTTACAGTTGACTACTGAAATGTAAATTCCCAGCTGTGCATAAGAGGCTCACGTTCCCAAGACTGTCTAGGCAGTTGAAAGTATCTAAAGTGCCTCAGGGGAGACTCTGTCATGACTGAGCTAGGCAGTATGTCCCATTCAGCATCGATGACCAAGGAATCCCAGCCACAGTCTGCTCTCAACCTATACATCTCTACCCTGCTGCCTTGGGAATTCCTAACAGTCCAAACAGTGCCAAGATGTTAGGCTGACCAGCTCATGTAGAGCCTGTCATGAGTTCCCACTGGTCTGGGCAATTGAGGGTCACTGTCACTGGTCAATTATCATCCATTCCTGAAAGTTTGTGAGACATGGGAGGCCTGAAGTCCTTCTGCAGCTATAAGGTGGGTTTTGTCACCTGACTGAGCTACTCCAGATTTTCAGTCTACTCTCATATGACTTGTGCTGTTAGGCAGCCTTACCTGGAAGTGGCTGAGCTACGCCAGTGGATGCACAGGTAGTCTGAGTGCCAATGAAGCATTTTGTGATCTGGAAAGTGTTTATGCCATGGGGGTTATGCTGGTGCACCTAGTGAGCATCTCTCACCAGACTGCCTTGCTATGTCACCAAGAGAGAGAACCCAGCACATGACTGTCTTTTTACAAAGGGAAATATTCTCTCCCAATACCTCACCTGAGCAAAGGACCATCCTGAAGCTTCCATCAAAGTTGTGGTCCCAATCAATGGAGTGGAAGGAAAGGCAGAGTGACATTGTCGTGCTGGTTGTGGATACCACACCCTTCCATTTGTCCATCCACATGGTGCGTTCACCTGCTTGCATTACCAGGAAATAACACTACTTTGGGGGCTTACTTGCTATCCTGATGTCAAAACAATTGACGATCATACTGATTACTTACTGTAGACGGGACTTGGAAAACTGGTGTAAGGGTCTGTATCTTACCTGCTGAGATAACTACACAGGTGAATAGGGCAGATGCAGTCTGAAGATAGACAGTCATAGAGGTTCAGAGGGAGAGCAGGAAATGTAGTCAGTCTTTTAATAGTGGGGGAAAGGGTAGGCTCCATTTTAAAAAGTTTTTTTTTTTTCCTGACAGGAAAGAGCCGGAAAATGAAACTAGGTGGAAATGCAGTTTTTTGATCCATGACCTACTATGTGATGCCATGTGCTTCTGGAGCCTGGGAATTGGCTCTGGGAATCCTTACCAATGGTCATCATGGGGATGGTCATCCACGGTCTTGATAATGGCGATCTGGAACTATTTTGGGCAGCTTGCGTGAATCCAGAAGAATCTTTCCCTAATTCTGATGGCAGTGTAGTCGGTTAGGAGTTCGTCTTATGGTCCTTCTCAGCGAGGTGGCACTCGGTGCTCTCTGAAGACCTGATGAGCATCCCATATTCTGTAGAAAGGGTGGCAAGGCTTGTCAGTGGCAGAGGCCATGTTCTTATTGTCTGTGGATGATATGACCCAAGTGTACCAGTTACTTTTTGGACATGGCTAAGCATGGCATCAACTTGGTCATATAAGTTATCATGAAGTTCACTCAATCAGTAAAGAAAGGGTTAAGTATTCCTTTCTAAAATACTGTTGCAAAGGGGTCAGTCCCTGCCTGGTATTTGGAGTATTCCAAATCTCATTAAGGGCCAAAGACAATGATTTTGGATATTCCAGGCCTGTTTCCAGGCGGATTTTTCCTGAAGGACTTTTGTGTCTAGATTTTCATGTTCCATATCTGCTCCCCTAATCCACATATCCTCATAGTCCACTTCTGTCATGATTAAGGATGATGTGGGGTATGAAATTCTAATTATCATCCCCAAGTCTTTGCAAGTACATAGTTTGTCTATGTGCTGAAGTGAGTTCCTTAGTCTGGCTAAATCCATAATGGAATGGCAAATCCAGGAACCATTTCAGGCATTACATTCTTTACCACAGTTGTGGCAATGGCATGTCCAGTCAGACAGCATCAGTCCATCCACCAAACATGCAGCCATTAACCAAAGAGGAAGACAATTTGTCAAATCCATCTGGAGAGCTCCAGTGGGCAGGGAGGGGCTAGAGGGACTCCCTGGGGCCTGCTGATATTATACAAAACTTGGAGAGATTTACGAGTAGTGCCCTGGGAAATAATTTAGTCAGAGGTTTAGTGGATGCCTGGGAAGAACCCACTGTCTCTCAGTTTCTTAATTATCCCATCCGATGGGGTTGGTGCAAGAACAAAGGAGAGAAGAAAGGGGCTTCAGGAGGCCCACTCAACCCAGATGTACAACCCATCTGATCATTATCTGTCCACCTGTCTTTTCCCATTGTGAGGAACTTACATGATAAACAATAGTCCAAGTCAGGGAAAAAGGCAGGCTTCTAAAGTGAAGGAAAGGACAGGGGCCTCTGATCTTGGCTGTGTATTTGACAGCCTTGTGAGCTCTGTCAGTCGCTGGAGAGATAGTGGCAGTCTTCTCATGGTTTGGGCTGGAGAGTGACTGTTAGCAATTTTAGCAGAAAGATCAGTTGCGTATAATAGGGCAGCAATTATAAGCCTGCTGGAAAAATGTCCTCTGTCCTCTGGTACTCATGGTGGTTAGGACCTGTGGGATTTCCAGAGGGTGCCAACAGCCATGAAAACTCCAGGGCAGGTCTGGAATGGCTGTGAATAGTGGCAGTCGTTCCCTTTGCAGATGTGCAAGCTTGGGAAAACCTGGGAGCGCAGTGGCTTAGACTGATTTTACAGCAGGCAGAGAGGATGCCTGGAGTACTTCTAGTAGGGACACTGGCCTGAGTGGTTCCTATGTTTCCCCTCATACAGAAGCTGTCACAAAATAGAAGTCAGGGAGGGGCACCTGTGTGGCTCAGTTGAGTAAGCTATGGATCTCAGCTCAGGTCATGATCTTGCAGTTTGTGAGTTCAAGCCCCACATAGGGCTCTGGACTTACAGCTCAGAGCTTAGAGCCTACTTCAGATTCTATGTCTCCCCCTCTCTCTGTACCCCTCCCCTGCTCATGCTCTGTTTCTCTCTGTCTCTCAATAAGAAATAAATGTTAAGGAAAAAAAATTTTTTAAATAGTACTCAGGGTTGACCACCAGATGTCCCAGAAACCATTCCTGTAGCTGAGGGCATCGTGTGGAATGAAGTAGGGTCTCCCCTATTAAATATTTTTAATGTTTATTTATTTTTGAGACAAAGAGTGTGAGTTGGGAGGAGCAGAGAGAGAGGGGGACACAGAATCTGAAGCAGGCTCCAGACTCTGAGCTGACAGCACAGAGCCTGATGCAGGGCTCAAACTCACAAACCACGAAATCATGACCTGAGCTGATGTACGATTCCCACCAACTGATCCACCCAGGTGCCCTGGTTCTCCCTTTTTAGGGAGGGGAGTGCTATAGCCCGATTTAAACTGTTAACATGACACAAGATGATGGAAGGGTTGGTCAGTGGCCTCCTGGTAGGTAGGTGGTGGGCCTGGAAATTACAAACTTGTCAGAGAGGAATACAGAGGTGAGTGAGGATCCTAATGTATCCAGACAGCAGCTGTGGGGGTGCAAGTGTGCAGTGGGGCCTGATGGCCCAAGGTCTAATTTTCATGGGAAGAAAATTATAGGACATATCCTAGAGGCACAGGTTGTCACAGGATACCTGCAGCCACTCCATTTCCATGGAATGAGAGGTGAAACATGTTATTGATATTCAGACAGTTGAGAGTTTGGGGTGTGCACAGAGCTAATATTAACACTTTAAAGCAGGTTAATGCCTCTGAAAGCCACGAAAAGAAATCTGTGGCAGCATCAGGTAGGGGTGAGGGGCTCACACAGACAGAGCAAAGGCAGTAAAGTTAGGGGTCCTTGGGAAGCAGTAGCCAGATTTCCTTAAAAGGTTATGCAACTGCATTTTTGTATCAGTGAGAGGGATGTGAAAAACTGACAAGACACTTTGTGGGGAGTTTTGAAGCACTGTGACATAGTCCTCTTAGGCAGTAGCTGTTTGCAACTGTGGACATTAAGAAGACAGGAGGGTGCATGGCCCTGTCTTCCTGGTGCTTTAGGAGGGTGGCGAGTCTGCAAGGGCTCCCTGATTCCTTTGGTAATAGACTGACAAGTCACAGACATACGAAACAAGAGTGCAGCCTTGGGTGAAGGCACAGAATGTAAGTTGGCTTCAAGAACTTGGAGTAATATTGAGCCCAACTTAGTTGCCTCCCCCAAGCATACATGAAAAGAGAACTTGTGAATCAGAGTGCAATGGCATTGACAAGAACGTTGAGCAAATGTTCATTCCAGTAATGCATCTTCATCACCAGGAATTGAGGCATGAGCGGCAGCCCGGTTGGGGACAAAAGATGGGGAGGGAGGGTAATAGATGACAAAAGACTTTATGGTTCCTACTTTGTACAAATCAGTAGCTTTGCCTTCTGAATCAAATTCTGTTCTTTCTTTACTCACAAGATCGGGGTGTTACACGGTGAGGAGGTAAAGCAAGAACATCCTGCGGTAACAGAGTCTATCACAGGGTCAGGTCCTCCCTCTCCAGCAAAAAAGGACATCTGGCTACTGATGGGTGGGGCAGTTCCTTTCTCAGGCCCCCTGAGCACAGGTTCTGCACTGGGGGCAATCCATCCCCCTGTGCATGTGAGGCCCAGACACTAGTGGGCACATCTTTAAGACTCATCCTCTGAGGAGCACTTTGAATGGAGGTGGGTCTCCATTAGGGAAAGGGGGAAGCTTGAGGTGTGGTCTGATGGCAGGTAAATGAGAATACCTTATTGTCCCCCTGCATTTTGGATATTAACTCCTTTTCAATATTTTTTATTGTAATGTCTACCCTCCCATAGACTGCCTTCTAGCTCTGCAAATATTTGCTTGCCCCTTTTCTAGTATGGTATAGTCCCCCTTGCCTGCTTTGTTCTCTGTGACTTTGCTTTTATCTGAAATCAATCATTCTCAAGTGAATGTCATGACGTTTATCTTTCATGTTTTCTTTGAAGGGATTTAGGTTCAAGTGTTCTTCTTAATCCTTCATCCATTTTGAGATTTTTTTTGTGTCGACGTATATGTATGAAGCAAGATTATGGCCAAATGTTATTATTTTGCATGTATATATCAATACTATGTTTTAATTTTTACTTTGTTTTTGAGGGAGAGAGACAGATCACGAGTAGGGAGGAACATAGAGGCAGAAACAGAATCCAGGCCCTGAGCTGTCAGCAGGAGCCTGATGTGAGGCTCGAACCCACAAAACGTGAGATCATGACCTGAGTGGAAGTGGGATGCTTAACTTACCGAGCCACACAAGTGCCCCTAGTCAATACCATGTTTAAGGGACACTATCCTCCCCCCACTGTGCATTGTTGGAAATCTCGTGGAGGACTTGCTGAGTGCATCTACAAACTTCTACTTCCGGGCTCTGTAAGGAGCTCCACTGGTCTAAATGTCTCATTTGATGCCAGCAGCACACTGTTGTGGTTAATGTACCTCTTCAATATCTTAGAAAGAGAGGAGTGTGATGTCTCCAGGTTCTCTCGACGTCATGATTGTTTTGTTGCTTCCATGTGTTGTGTGCTTTCATATGAATTGTATATTTCTCAGGTTCCTTAAAAAACTCATTGGCATTTTTATTGACATAAAAAGATAAACATAAAAATAACATAAAAAGATAAAGCAGACAGAAAATAGAGATTATCACAAATACAGGAACAAATCAATTACATAAAAACTTGTATTTGGAAAAGTAAGTAAAATTTGGAACAAATAGGTAGCCTGGGGAAATAGGGAAGACTCAAACAAATGCAATCAGAATTGAAAGAGGAGACATAACTGAACTAAAGACATGAAAAGGATCATTAAAGAAAAACTTAAGTATTTATAGGCCAACAATTAGATCACCAAGAACAAATTACACATTTTATGCCATAATGTATTCCACCAAGACTGTTTCATGGAAAAATACAAAATGAACAAAAGAAAAATTAACAAGATTTCTCTATCTAAAACCTCACCCTCCAAAAAATCTGCATAGGAGTCCATGGCTTTATTAAAATTTCTACTAAGTATTTAAAGAGGAATTAATGCCTATATTTCTCAAACTATTACAAAACACTGATAAAAAAACTGCAATCCCAAATGAAATTTGTGAGGACAGCACTGTTTTCACACCAAAACCAAAGAAAGACAACACAAGAAGGGAAACTACAGGTCACTATCTCAAATGAACATACATGCAAAATTCCTTCACAAAATCTAAGCATACTGAATTCAACAGAACATTGAGAGGATCATACAACATAATCCAGTGTGATTCATCCAGGGATGCAAGGATCCTTCAACATACACAGATGCATAAATGTGATGTCCTCCATTACCAGAGGGAATGATTGAATCAAAGCCATCATTAATTGATTATTCAAAAAAAATTAGACAATATTCAACACATGTTCATCATTTAAAAAGAACCCAATTAAAAAGGAACTGAAGGAAATTACCTCCACATGATCGTGGCCACTATGAAAAGCCCACACCTGACAGCATATTGAACGGTAAAATGCTGAAGGCTTTCCTGTCAAATCAGGAGCCAGGCAATGATGGTCACCCCTAACAAAACATTCCCCATGGTAATGTGAAGAATACATATGCCACCTCAAACTATGTCATCTTGTCACACTGCTTATTTGGATGAAAGTCACTTGAGAAATAGTCCAAGTACACTCAGACTCTCCATCGTCCCTTGACAGCAGGATATAAATCTCCCTCCCGTGTACCAAGAGGGAAGAACCATCATTAGCACCAGAATAAGGAACACAAGGACAAGAAGGCTATGCAAACAAACCTACTTTCTTGGTGACTAACATAATACCCCAAACTTAACTCTTGCCAAATGCAATGTTTTGTTGTCTGAAAGACACAAGTGCCACCTGCTTTGTCCTTTCTCTGGGTGTCATGTCATTAGGAAGGCCATGCACTTACAAAATGAAATTTATTCTCTCCTGTAGATATGTCTTATGTCAATTGAATCCTTACACTGCCTAAATCCCAGAAGAAAAGAAGGTAAAAGCTTTTTTCTCCTACAACTGGAAGAGGTAACCAGAAAAAATAGGGAATAAAAAAAATAAAAGACATTTAAATCAGTAAGGAGGAAGGAAAATTACTTGTTCTCAGGTGACATTGATCTTAAACATAACAAAACCCTAGAGATACCACAAAAAATATTAGAACCAGTTTTTTTTTTTAATGAGGAAAAGAGCAGGACGCAAAATGAACAAACAAAATAAAAATAAACCACCTGTGATTCTACATATCAGTATGAAAATACATGCAAAATAAATAACAAAATTATACAAGTGAAAATGGCAGAATAAAGTATTTTGGGTTAAACTTCAAAAAGTATGTAAAATACTTGTAGAGTGAAAATGATCTATGTGGATGAAAGACCTGTAAAAATGCACACAGGACTGCATTCAAATTGTCACAGCACCATCTACACAAACTAAACTACAAGTGCGTCCCTAACCCTGTTGTTCACTTTTAAAGAATCAAATCTAAGACTGGAGCTTCATATATATGTCAGAACACATGCAAATGGGGTGCTCTCTATGGTGACACAACCAGCCCATCCCAGACCCTGCAGCAGGGAGAGGAGCCCCAGCCCCGGGAGTCCCAGGTGTTCCCATTCTCTGATCAGGACAGAACAGACACCTCACCATGGAGTTTGTGCTTGGCTGGGTGTTCCTGTTTGCTTTTTTAAAAGTTAATTCATGGTGAATGAGAGACACTGAGTATGTGAGTGGATATGAGTGAGACCAGTGGATGTGTGACAGTTTCCTGACCAAGATGTCTTATGTCTGCAGGAGTCCGGGGTGATGTGCAGCTGGTGGAGTATGGAGGAGACCTGTTGCAGACTGGGGGGTCTCTGAGACTCACCTGTGTGGCCTCTGGATGCACCTTCAGTAGATATGGAATGAGCTGGGTCCACCAGGCTCTAGGAAAGGGGCTGCAGTGGGTCTCAGCAATTAGTAGTGGAGGTAGAACATACTACGCAGACTCTGTGAAGGGCTGATTCACCATCTCCAGAGACAACTCCAAGAACACGCTGTATCTGCAGATGAACAACCTGCGGGGCAAGGACAAGGCCACATATTACTGTGCAAGATACAGGGTGAGAGGACCTCGCTCGGAGCCCAGACACAAACTTCCCTGCAGGAGGGGATCAGCACCACCAGGGGGCGCACACTATGCACAATTTTGCTTTGTGTTGCCAGGAGCAGGTGAAGATGGAGGTTACAGGCAGGTTTCCTCTCAGGGTCTGGGGCTTCCTGTCCACACAGCAGTTTCTCCAGGGAGCCTCTCTGGACACAGGATTCTGTGTTTACCTATTACCTGTGTGAATTAGATCATTGTTTTCCTAGGAAAACTACCCTAACATGCACAAAGACACAGTTGTTTGCATTCCTTACTCCTGTCCCTCAACATGAGTGAATTACAGATTTCCTGAGGCACAATAGGTGAACATTTACATGAGTCCCAGATGCACTCCCTGTGCAGCCAGGACCACAAGCTCCCACAGCTCCCCATTATCTTCACCCAGCCCTTGTCCCAATCAAACAACGTGACACTTCCTTCATGGCACTTTGCTACTCAGGACTTTAAATGAGCTACAGCTTTATTCAATTCCTCTAAACAAGAGATAAATCATCTGCATGTATTAGTCAGGATTCCCTCGAGCAACAGAACCCAAAGCACATTGGTTTCCATGACAAAATATGTTGAGAAGTCCCATGATCTACTGTCACAAGTTGGGAAGACAGGAAAACCAGTGGTACAATTCTCGCCTGATTCTGAACTAGTGTCTATTCTCAGAACCTGCAGGGCATATGATGTAACTCTAAGAACAAGGCCAGGAGGAGACCAATGTTCCAGTTCAAACAAGCACATGGGAAGTAAAAATGAGGGAATTCTTCCTCCCTCTGCATCGGATTCTACTCAGAACTGTGATGGAATGGGTGATGCCCAGGCAGAAAGAAACCATGGATGGAAATGCCAATCTCTTCTGGAAACTCATCACAGACATACACAGAAACAGTCGTGAATCTGGACACCCACGACACAGTCAAGATGACACATAAAGGTAATCATGACACGTCAACCAGCTGTAAATGTCGAGTTCAAAGACTGAAGATTTAGAAGTCCATGCCATCACTGGGGTGGACCCTGGTGGGCATAGCAGTGCTCCTGTGGAGAAGGAGCCCTGAGGCCCATAGGGACTGCTGCGGTTTGAGGATCCCCTGGGTCATATCGGGTGAGACAGTTACCTTCTTGGAGTGCATTTGGGAGACAGGGCATTGCCTCTTATGGGGCAGGAGAGCTGACAGGCACCATTGCACTGCCCTGGTCATTAGCATAGGAGCCTCTGCTGAGAGCAGCTAACTGAACGCTCCCTTCTTGTTCTTCCTCACCATTGACTCCAAGCTCCTAGTGTTCATGCAACTGCCCTTCTGGGATAACCAGCTCAAACCACATCACAGCAAGACATTGTCCCAGAGGATCAGTGGGGTCCCTGTCGCATTGAGTTCATACAATTTGGTGTACTCACACCCAGATAGAGCTCCTGAGATAAAACATAAGAGCCCTGAGCTGCCAGGTGTGCCAATGGATTGGACAAAGGCAGGGTGAAAGCCGGGTTCTGAAGGAAGCCTGGGACCCATGAGTACAGATCGTACTATGTGAGGGCTTCCTGAACAGGGGTGGCTGGAAACTCCAACTGCAGGGACTAGAGAAGGAGCTGATGCCAATATATCCTCCCACCAATTATCATGGACAGAATTCAGTAAGCAGCACAACACCCCCCAGTAGATACTGAGCCACTGACAACAAGCTATACCCCCCTTGCCTTCCTCAGGTGCTTCCTTACTAGGGAAAGAGTTCCTAGAACCCAGACCACCATTGAACCCCTCCCTCCAAAGACCACCATATACCCCCACAGGCACCAAGTCTACTGACCATATAGTGAGGCATACCTTCACCTCTAGGGGAAATAGGAATTAGCCTCTTTTAATAAGGAGACCAAACTCACCTAGTTAAAAATCACAACACTATGGACAAAGTTGAAAAACTCTCCCCTGGAGGCAAGGAGAACTCTGCAGAGGACTGACCTGAGGGACAGAGCAGCCAATACATGACAGCACAGTGCACACAGCACATGCAAGAAATGCTTCCAGAATGTCAGGTTGTCAACAGTATGTAAACATTTCTCAAAAAAGACACTATTCTAGAAGCAGAAAAGGTAACAGGATTTCCTAAAACACTTAAGAAAGCGGAGTCATGGACATACAGAGTGATGGAGGAATTCATTCGAAAGAAAAAACCATAAAAGGACATTGCCAGGGATATAATTAAAACACATATAAATAATAAGCCTCAAACAGAATTTAATACCTATCATAAGGAAACTGAACCTTATAAACTATCATAAGGATACTAGCTATGCTTGAGAAAGCCTAGAAGACATGAGAATACCCTGACTACAGATGGAAAAGACCTAAAACCCAGTCAGGCTGAAATTTTTAAAATGCTGTAACCAAGATGTGAACCTGATTGGATATAATGAACTCAAGGCAGAAAGAAGCAGATGAATAAGTGACATGGAAGATAAAATTTTGTGAGAAATGAAGCAGGAAAGAAGAGGAAAATTAAAATAATGCATCACAAACGTATACTTAGGGAATCAGCAACTCCATAAAGTGTAATAAAATTCTTTTCAAAGGAGTCCCAGAAGAAGGAGAGAGGGAGAAAAAAGGGGAGAAGTTTTGTCTGAGTGCATTAGAGTGGAAAATCTCCACTAAATGGTGAAGGAAACAGACGTCCACATCTATGAGTCACAGAGAACTCCCATTAAAATTAGAAAAAAAAAAAGCAGGCGGACTCTGAGACATAACATAGTAAAATTCACAAAATACAGATTAAAAAAACATATAAGCATGAAGACAGAAGAGTTTGCTAATGAATGCTGGAAGATAAAAAAAGATTATGGCACAAGTGTCCACAGAAACCTGCAGGAAAGAAGGGAGTGGCCTAATATCCTCAAATGTTCTATTGAAAATTAGGCAGTCAATGGGGGAAGAGACAAGATGGCAGAAAACGTGGAAGATTTTTGTGTGTCTCGTGTCCATGAAATACAGCCAGACCAACACTAAACCATCCTACACACCTAGAAACCTGATTGAGGATTAGCACAACAATCTGCATAACCTGAACCACAGAATTCAACAAGTACCTGGCGTGGAGAGGGGACCTTGGGGAGCAAGAACCTGCAGGAAGGGAGGTGCTTTTGCAGGTGGAGAGAGGACAGAGACTGGGGAGTGGGGGAGAATAAAGGAAAAGCACACCTCCCCAAAAGCAGCTGGAGAGAGAGTGGAAAATTGGAAACAGCCACAGGGACTAAACTAAAAAGGGAGAAAGGAGAAAGGAGAGTATGTAAATTCCACTAAGACTGTAAACAAGGGGAGTGCAAAGCCTGCAACTCCACAGCTCGATACCTGGAGGTGCTCTGGTGGGAAGTGAGAATCCCAGGAACAGAGTGGGGTCCGGGATGTTCTCAGGCCATACGGGGAGAGGCAGTTGCACTGCTGGAAGGACATTTGGAGGAGACTGCCAAAGCCATCTGGTCCCAGCAGACCCCGGAAAACGGCCACATTCGCTGGAGCTGGAACAAGGTCGTTCAGGGTGAAGCCTGGTGCCAGACGTGTGTTGTGATTTTCCATAATCCATGAAATGCTGCTGCTACACTCTCTCGCGAACTTTTTCTGGGGCAGGCTGGCACCTGGCCACAGTCTCGGGCACTACAAAAGCAGGGTCCAGCAAGCATTCCTAGCTGCAGCCGATATTCGGCCATTGCTCATTCGGCCATTGCTTCGTGAGACCCTCCCAGAGTGGGGCAGAACAGGTCAAAGCCGTGGTCCTTTGGACGTAAGGAACCGGGGAAAACAGCCGCATCTGTGACAAAACTTGGGAGAGAGGTGCGGCCTGGGGCCTGGTCACCGAGAGTGAAAGAGCAGGGAGTGGACAAGGGCTGAAGACAGAGGATGTGTGCGCAATTGTTGATCCAGGAGAACAGACTGGGTAGCTGGGTGGTGCCATTTTCACCTCTCCTGCGCATGTGCATTGGCACCAACAAGCACCGCAACCATCCACCCCAGGAGCCTAAAAGCGCCATCTAGTGGAGAGTGGAGCCATTACACTGAGCCCCGCCCAACTGGGCCAACAGGGCTCTTCAGGAACACAACTCTCACTGCCACTTACTTTATAGACTATAAAGAGCTACATAGACTGACATCTAGGGGATAAGGAAGTAATTTCAGTCCTACTTCAATCTGTTAGCCAGTTCATCCAGTCAATTTTCTTTCTTATTTTTTCTTTTTCTCTTTCACAGTTCTTTTCTTTTTCTTCAATGCAGAAACAGAAAAAAGTTATTTTTATTATCAATTATCATTAAAAATATTTTTCTTTAATTTTTATTACTATATTTTTTACATTTCTGTATTTTTTTCAAATTCTATTTTACTTCCATCATTTTATTTTACTCTAACTCAGTGTATTCCCGTTTTCAAATTTCCAATTTCCTTTTTATTTTTTCTTTCTTTTTTTTTCTCTTCTTCGTTTCTGTAGTTTTTATGGAATGCAGAATAAGAAAAACTTCACTTTACTTTCAATTTCTATTAAAAATATTTTTCTTTAATTTTTTTTACTATATTGATTCCTTTTATGTAAATTTTTTCAAATTCTATTTTACTTCCATCATTTAATTTAGTACTACGGTGTATTCACTTTTTGAATTTTCAAATGATTTCCTCTTTTTACTTGTTGTATCTTTTTTCTCTTTTTTGTTTCCTCTCTTTTTTCTAGAATACAGAAAAACATCACATTTATTTTTAATTTTTATTAAAAATATTTTTCTTTATTTTTCTACTATATTCTTTACTTTTCTGTATAGTTTTTCAAACTCTATTTTACTCCCATCATCTCATTTTGGTCTACTTCAGTGTATTCATTTTTTCAAATTCTCAAATTATTTCCTTTTTTTCCCCCCCTCCTATTTGTTTCTCTAATCTGTCAAACCACTTTCAACACCCAGAACAAAACATACCTAGGATATAGCATATTCCATTCCATTTGTGTGTGAGTGATTAATTTTTAATTTTAATATTTCTATAATTTTATCTTTTAATTTCAATTTTGCGACCTAATTAATTCCTTTTTTCCCTTCAAAATGACAAAAAAAAGGAATTCACCCCAAAAGAAAGACCACGAAGAAATGACAGCCAGGGATTTAACCAACACATATACAAGCAAGATTTCTGAACCCGAATTTAGAATCACAATAATAAGAATACTAGCTGCAGTCAAAAATAGATTAGAAGCCCCTTCTGCAGAGAGAAAAGAAGTAAAAAATAGCCAGAATGAAATTTAAAATGCTATAACTGAGCCTTCAATCACAGATGGATGCAGCGGTGGCACGGATGGATGAGGCAGAACAGAGAATCAGTGTTATAGCGGACAACCTTATAGACAATAATGAAGCAGAAAAAAGAGGGAGATTAAGGCAAAAGAGCAAGATTTAAGAATTAGAGAAATCAGTGACTCATTAAAAAGGAAAAACATGAGAATCATAGGGGACCGAGATGTGGAAGAGAGAAATAGGGGTGGAAGGGTTACGTGAGCAAATCATAGCAGAAATCTCTCCTAACCTGGGCAAAGACACAGACATCAAAATCCAGGAAGCACGGAGGACTCCCATTAGATTCAACCAAAACCGACAATCAACAAGGCACATCATAGTCAAATTGACAAAGTACTCAGGCAAGGAGAGAATCATAAAACCAACAGGGAAACAAAGTCCATAACTTACAAGGGAAGACAGATCAGGTTTGCAGCAGACCTATCCACAGAAAGTTTGCAGGCCACAAAGGAGTGGTGGGATGTATTCAGTGTGCTAAATCAGAAAAATATGCAGCCAAGAATTCTGTATCCAGCAAGGATGTCATTCAAAATAGAGGGTGAGATAAAAAGATTCCCATACAAACAAAAATTGAATGAGTTGTGACCACTAAACCAGCCCTGCAAGAAATTTTAAGCGGGAATCTCTGAGGGGAGAAAAGAGGAAAATATATCTGTATAAATAAATAAATACCAAAATCAACAAAGATTAGAAAGACCAAAGAACACCACCATAAACTCCAACTCTACAAGCATCATAATAGCAATAAACTCCTATCTTTCAGTACTCATTCTAAATGTCAATGGACTCAATGCCCCAATCAAAAGACATAGGGTAACAGAATGGAGAAGAAAACAAGATCCATCTATATGCTTTTTACAAGAGACCCACTTTAGACCTAAAGACGCCTCCAGATTGAAAATAAGGGGATGGAGAACCATCTATCATCCTAATGTTCAACAAAAGAAAGCCAGAGTAGCCATAGTGATATCAGACAATCTAGACTTTAAAATAAAGACTGCATCAAGAGATGCAGAATGGCATTATATCCTTCATAATCAAAGGGTCTATCCACCAAGAAGACCTAATGATTGTAAACATTTATGCACCAATTGTGAGAGCACCCAAATATAGAAATCAATTAATCACAAACATAAAGAAACTCATCGATAAGAATTCCATAACAGTAGGAGACTTCAACACCCATTCACAACAATGAACAGATCACCTGATCAAAAAATCAACAAGAAAACAATGGCTTTGAATGACACACTGGACCAGAAGGACTTAACAAATATATTCAGAACATTTCATCCTAAAGCAACAGAATATGCACTCTTCTCCAGTGCACATGGAACTTTCTCCAGAATAGATCATATACTGGGACACAAATCAACCCTAAGTAAGTACAAAAAGATCGAGATCATACCATGCATATTTTCAGACCACAATGCCATGAATTCAAAATCAACCACAAGAAAAAATTTGGAAAGGTAACAAATAAATAGAGACTGAAGAACCTACTAAAGAATGAATGGGCTAACCAAGCAGTTAAAGAAGAAATTAAAAAGTATATGGAAGTCAATGAAAATGATAACACCGCAACGCAAACCTCTAGGATGCAGCAAAGGCGGTCATAAGAGGAAAGTATATAGCAATCCAGGCCTTCCAAAAGAAGGACAAAAGATCTCAGATACACAACCTAACCTTATGACTAAAAAGCTGGAAAAGGAACAGCAAATAAAACCCAAAACCAGCAGAAGGCAGGAAATACTAAAGATTAGAGCAGAAATTTGTGCTATCGAAACCAAAACACAGTAGAACACGTCAATGAAACTAAAAGCTGGTGCTTTGAAAGAATTAACAAAATTGATAAACCACTATCCAGTTTGATCAAAAAGAAAAAGGAAAGGACCCAAATAAATAAAATCAAGGATGACAGAGGAGAGATCACAACCAATACAACAGAAATAAAAACAGTAATAAGAGAATGTTATGAGCAATTATATGGCAATAAAATGGGCAATCTGGAAGAAATGGACAAATTCCTAGAAACATATACGCTACCAACACTGAAACAGGAAGAAATAGAAAATTTGAACCGACCCTTAACCAGTAAGGAAATCGAATTAGTAATCAAAAATCTGCCAAAAGACAACAGTCCAGGACCAGATGGCTTTCCAGGGAAATTCTACCGAACATTTAAGGAAGAGTTAACACCTATTCTCTTGAAACTGTTCCAAAAAAATAGAAATGGAAGGAAAACTTCCAAACTCTTTCTATGAAGCCAGCATTACCTCGATTCCAAAACCAGACACAGACAACACTTAAAAAGAGAACTATAGGGGCGCCTGGGTGGCACAGTCGGTTAAGCGTCCGACTTTAGCCAGGTCACGATCTCGCGGTCCGTGAGTTCAAGTCCCGCGTCAGGCTCTGGGCTGATGGCTCGGAGCCTGGAGCCTGTTTCCGATTCTGTGTCTCCCTCTCTCTCTGCCCCTCCCCCGTTCGTGCTCTGTCTCTCTCTGTCCCAAAAATAAATAAAAACGTTGAAAAAAAAAAAGAGAACTATACACCAATTTCCCTGATGAACATGGATGCAAAAATCCTCAACAAGATATTATCCAACCAGAAACAATAATACATTAAAAAATTATTCACCACGACAAAGTGGGATTTATACCTGGGATGCAGGGCTGGCTCAATATCTGTAAAACAATTAACGTGATTCATCACATCGATAAAAGAAAGGACAGGAACCATATGATTCTCTCCATAGATGCAGAGAAAGCATTTGACAAAATACAACAACCTTTCTTGATAAAAACCCTCAAGAAAGTAGGGATAGAAGGACCATAAATCGAGATCATAAAAGCCATCTATGAACGACCCAATGCTAATATCATCCTCAATGGGGAAAAACTGAGAGCTTTCTCCCTAAGGTCAGGAACAAGACAGGGATGTCCACTCTTGCCACTGTTATTCAACATAGTATTGGAAGTCTTAGCGTCTGCACTCAGACAACACAAAAAAATAAAAGGCATACAAATTGGCCAGGAGACGGTCAAACTTTCACTCTTCACAGATGTCGTGATACTCTATATGGAAAACCCAAAAGACCCCACCAAAAAACTGCTAGAATTGATTCATGAATTCAGCAAAGTGGCAGGATATACAATCAACGCAGAGAAATCGGTTGCATTCCTATACACCAACAATGAAGCAACAGAAAGAGAAATGAAGGAATCTATCCCATTTACAGTAGCACCAAAAACCATAAAATACCCAGGAATAAATCTAACCAAAGAGGCAAAAAGTCTATATACTGAAAACTATAGAAAGCTTATGAAATAAATGGAAGAAGACAAAATATGGAAAAAGATTCCATGCTCCTGAATAGGAAGAACAAATATTGTTAAAATGCTGATAGTACCCAAAGTAATCTACATATTCAATGCAATCCCGATCAAAGTGACACCAGCATTCTTCACAGAACTAAAAAAATTATCCTAAAATTTGTATGGAACCAGAAAAGCCACCGAATAGCCAAAGAAATCTTGAAAAAGAAAACCAAAGCAGGAGGCATCACAATCCCAGCTTCAAGCTATACTTCAAAGCTGTAATCATTGAGACAGTATGGTACTGGCACAAGAACAGACACTCAGGGGCATCTGAGTGGATCAGTCTGTTAAGCATCCGACTTTGACTCAAGTCACGATCTGGCAGTTCATGAGTTAAGAGTCCCACATCAAGCTGTGTGCTGACAGCTCAGAGCCTGAAGCCTGCTTGGAATTCTGTGTCTTCTTCTCTCTATGACACTCCCCCACTCATGCTCTGTCTCTGTCTCTGAAAAGTAATAAATAAATAAATGCCAAAAATATTAAAAAAAAAAACAAGAACAGACACTCAGATCAATGGAACAGAATACAAAATCCAGAAATGGACCCACAAATGTATGGCCAACTAATCTTTGACAAAGGAAGAAAGATTATCCAATGGAATAAAGACAGTGTCTTCAGCAAGTGGTGCTGGGAAAACTGGACAGCGACATGGAGAAGAATGAACCAGGACCACTTTCTTACACCATACAAAAAATAAACTCAAAATGGATGAAAGACCTCGGGAAGGCATCAAAATCCTCGAGCACAAAGCAGGCAAAAACATCTTTGATCTTGGCCACACCAATTTCCTACTCAACACGTCCCCAGAGGCAAGGGGGAAAAAAGCAAAAATGAACTACTGGGACCTCATCAAAATCAAAAGTTTCTGCATAGTGAAGGTAACAATCAGCAAAACTAAAATTCAACTAACAGAATGGGAGAAGATATTTGCAAATGACATCTCAGATAAAGAGTTACTATCCAAAATCTATAATTTATCAAACTCAACATCCAAAACACAATCCAGTGAAGAAACGGGAAAAAGACATGAATACAGACTTCTTCAAAGAAGACATCCTGATGGCCAATCGACACATGAAAAAATGCTCCACACCACTCATCATCACGGAAATGCAAATCAAAACCCTAATGAAATACCACCTGACACCTGTCAAAATGTTTACCTTAACAACTCAGGCAACAACAGACGTTGGCGAGGATGCAGAGAGAGGATCCCTTTGGATTTTGGGGGGCAATGCAAGTTGGTGCAGCCACTCTGGAAAACTGTATGGAGATTCCTCAAAAAACTAAAAATAGAACTCCCCTATGACCCAGAAATTGCACTACTAGGCATTTATCCATGGGACACAGGTGTTCTGTTTCAAAGGGACACATGCACCCCCATGTTTATAGCAGCACTATCAACAATAGCCAAAGTATGGAAAGAGCCAAATGTCCATTGATGGATGAATGGATAAAGAAGAAGGGGTAAAAATATACAATGGAGTATTACTTGGCAATCAAAAAGAGTGCAATTTTGCCATTTGCAACTATGTGGATGGAACTACAGGGTATTATGCTAAGTGAAATGAGTCAGTCAGAGAAAGACAAAACTCATATGACTTCACTCATATGAGGAGTTTAAGAGACAAAACAGATGAACATAAAGGAAGGTAAACAAAAATAATATGAAAACATGGAGGGGACAGAGCATAAGAGACTCATAAATATGGAGAACAAACAGAGGGCTACTGGAGGAGTTGTGGGAGGGGGGAATGGGCTAAACTGGTAAGGGGCACTAAGGAATCTACTCCTGAAATCATTGTTGCACTATATGCTAATTTGGACGTTAATTTTTCAAACTGAAAATAAATGCTAATTAGTAATTAAAAAATGAAAATATTTTAAGAGAAAATAATGCGTGATCATGCTTTGAGGTAAATATTTCTTAAAGATTATGCCGAGGCCTCCATTAATAAAGGTAAAAATCCAAAACTGAAAAAAAAAAGAATTCTTCATATTGTCACACCACCATCCACACAAACTAATATAGAAGTGCGTCCCTAACCCTGTCATTCACTTTTACACAATCAAATCTAAGCCTGGAGCTTGATATATATGTCAGAAGACATGCAAATGGGGCCCTTTCTGTGCTGATAAAACCAACCCAGCCCGACCTTGCAGCTGGGAGAGGAGCCCCAGCCCCAGGAGTCCCAGGTGTTCCCATTCTGTGATCAGCACAGAACACACACACCTCACCATGGAGTTTGTGCTGGGCTGGGTTTTCCTGGTTGCTCTTTTAAAAGGTAATTCATGGTGAACGAGGGACACTGAGTCTGTGAATGGATATGAGTGAAACAGTGGATGTGTCACAGTTTCCTGACCAAAATGTCTTGTGTCTGCAGGTGTCCACTGTGACGTGCAGCTGGTGGAGTCTGGGGGAGACCTGGTGCAGCCTGGGGGGTCCCTGAGACTCACCTGTGTAGCCTCTGGATTCACCTTCAGTAGCTATGGAATGAGCTGGGTCCGCCAGGCTCCCGGGAAGGGGCTGCAGTGGGTCGCATATATTAGATATGATGGAAGTAGCACAAGCTACGCAGACTCAGTGAAGGGCCGATTCACCATCTCCAGAGACAACGCCAAGAACACGATGTATCTGCAGATGAACAGCCTGAAGACCGAGGACACGGCCACATATTACTGTGCAACAGACACGGTGAGGGGACATCACTGGGAGCCCACACACAAACCTCCCTGCAGGAGGGGATCAGTACCACCAGGGGGTGCACACTATGCACAATTATGGTTTGTGTTCCCAGGAGCAGGTGCAGATGGAAGTTACAGGCAGGTTTCCTGTCAGGGTCTGGGGCTTCCTCGCCACACAGCATTTCCCCAGGGAGCCTCCCTGGTTATATGATTCTGTGTTTACCTATTAACTCTCTGAATTAACAACTGTGTTGTCATACGGAAACTAGATTAACGTGCACAGACACAGTTGTTTGCACCTGCTTACTCCTGTCCTCAACATGAGTGAATAACAGATTTCCTGAGGCACAACAGCTGCACCTTTACAGGATTCCCAGATGCCCTCCCTGTGCAGCCAGGACCACAGGATCCCACAGCTCCTCATTATCCACACCCAGCCCTTGTCCCAGTCAAACAACGTGACTCTTTCTTCATAGCCCTTTGCTACTCAGGACTTTAAATGAGCTACAGCTTTATTCAATTACTCTAAAGGAGAGACAAACAATCTCCATGTATTACTCAAGATTCCCCTGAGGAACAGAACCCAAAGGTCATTGGTTTCCATAACTAAATATGTTGAGAAGTCCCATGATCTACTGACACAAGCTGAAGACCCAGGAAAACCAGTGATGTAATCCTTGTCTGATTCTGACTAGTGTCTAGTCTCACAACGTGGAGAGCTCATGATGTAACTCTCAGAAAAAGGGCCGGTGAGACCAATATTCCAGTTCAAAGAAGCACATGGGAAGTAAAAATGAGGGAAAGGGGAAATGAAGCTGGAAAGAAGAGGAAAATTAAAATATTGCATCACAAACATACACTTAGGGAAATCAGCAACTCCATAAACTGTAATAACATTCTTTTGAAAGGAGTCCCAAAAGAATAAGAGGGAGAAAAAGGGGGATACATTTTACCTGAGTCAATATAGTGAAAATTTCCACAAGCTGGGGAAGGAAACAGACATCCACATCTAGGAGGCAGAGAGAACACCCATTAAAATAAAAAAAAAAAGGCAGGCCAACACTGAGACATATCATAGGAAAATGGCAAAATATCCATATAAAGAAAAACCATAAAAGCATCAACACAAAAGAAGTTGCTAACTAACAAGGGAAGATTAAAAAAAACTATGGCATGTGTCTCTACAGAAACCTTCATGCAAGTAGGGAGTGGCATCATATCCTCAACATGCGCAATTGAAAATTATGCAGCTAAGAATACTTTCTCCAGTAAAGCAGTCATTCAGATACAAAGAGTGATAGAATTTCCAAGAAAACAAAAACCAAAGGAGTTCATGGCCTCTAAATCAGCCCTGCGAGAAATTAAAGGGGACCCTTTGAGTGGGAAAGGAAGACTAAAAGTAACAAAGACTAGAAATAAAAAGAGAAAATCTCCAGAAACAATGACTTTGGAGGTAACACTATGGCACTAAGTTTATATCTATCAATAATTACTGTGAGTGTAAATGGACAAAATGCCCAATCAAAAGACATAGGATACCGGAATGGATAAAAACAAATACAAGATCCTTCTACACACTGCACACGATTGACTCATTTCCAACCTAAAAAACCTGAATACTGAAAGTGAGGGGAGGGTGAACAATTGATGATGCTAATGGACGTCAAAAGAAAGTTGTAGTACCACACTCATATCACACTAACTACTTTTCAAACCAAAGTTTGTTACAAGAGATCAGGAAGGCAGTATATCATCATAAAGGGGTCTATCCAACAAGAAGATCTGAAGCTTTAAATATTTATACCCCAGGGGCGCCTGGGTGGCGCAGTCGGTTAAGCGTCCGACTTCAGCCAGGTCACGATCTCGCGGTCCGTGAGTTCGAGCCCCGCGTCGGGCTCTGGGCTGATGGCTCAGAGCCTGGAGCCTGTTTCCGATTCTGTGTCTTCCTCTCTCTCTGCTCCTCCCCCGTTCATGCTCTGTCTCTCTCTGTCCCAAAAATAAATAAACGTTGAAAAAAAATTTAAAAAAATAAATAAATAAATATTTATACCCCAAAAATGTAAGCACTGAAATATATAACTCAATTAATAAGAAACATAAAGAAACTCATTGATAATAGACAATAGTAATAATAGAGAACATTAACACTCCACTTACAACAATGGAAAGACAATCTAAGCTGAAAATCAATAAGGAAACAATGGCTTTGAAAGACACATGGACTGAATGGACTTAACAGATATATTCACAACATTCCATCCTAAAGCGCCAGAATACACATTCTTTCTGAGTGTGCATGGAACATTCTCCAGAACAGATTACATACTATGTCACAAATCAGCCCTCTACAAGTACAAAAAGACTGAGATCATTCCATGCGCATTTTCAAACCACAATACTATGAAACTTGAAGTCGACCACAAGAAAAATTTCAGCAACACCACCAATACATTAGGTTAAAGAACATTGTAGTAAAAGCGGAATGAGATTTTCAGGAAATTACAGAAGCAATAAAAAATACATGGAAGCAAATGAAAATGAAAACATGCCAGTTCCAAACCATCTGGATGCAGCAAACTTGATTGAAGAGTGAAGTATATAGCAGTACAGGCCAAACTCAAGAAAGAAGAAAGGTCTCAAACACACAACCACTTTACAACTAAAGGAGCTAGATAAAGAACAACAAATGAACCCTAAAGCCAGCAGGAACAGGTAAACAAAAAAGATTAGAGAAGAAATAAATGATATAGAAACAAAGAAAAACAGTAGAACAGATGAATGAAACTATAAGTTGGTTCTTGTAAGAATAAATAAAAATGATAAAAACCATGGGCAGATTTGGCAAAAACAAAAGAGAAGGGACGAAAGTAAATATAATCAGAATTTGAGAGGAGACATCACGACTGACACCACAGAAATAAAACTATGAGAAAATAGTTTGGAGATTTATATGCCAACAAATTGGGCAATCTGGAAGAAATGGATAAATTCCCAGAATAATGTAAACTACCTAAACTGAAAAAGGAAGAACTAGAAAACGGGAACAGACTGATAATGAGCAAAGAAATTGAATCATTAATCAAAAATCTACTGACACAGAAAAATCCAGGGCCAGATAGGTTCACAGGTGAATTCTACCAGATATTTAAGAAGAGTGTAAAATATTCTATTTAAGTAGAATAGAATATTCCTGTCTTCACAAACTGTTCCAAATAATAGAAATGTAAAGTAAACTTCCAAATTCATTCTATAAGATCAGTATGATCACGGTTCCAAACCAGTTTAAACCCCACTAAAAATGAGACTTACAGGCCACTAGCCCTAATGAGCAAGAATGCAACAATTGTCAAGATAATACTTGCAGGGGCGCCTGGGTGGCTCAGTTGGTTAAGCGTCCGACTTTGGCTCAGGTCATAATCTTGCGGTCCGTGAGTTCGAGCCCCGTGTCGGGCTCTGTGCTGACAGCTCAGAGCCTGGAGCCTGTTTCAGATTCTGTGTCTCCCTCTCTCTGAACCTCCCCCATTCATACTCTGTCTCTCTCTGTCTCAAAAATAAATAAACGTTAAAAAAAAAAAAAAGAAAGAGAATGCTTGCAAATTGAATCCACCAATACATTAAAAGGATCCTTTAATGTGACCAGTTGGGATTTATTCCTTGGCTGTAAGGGTGGTTCAATAGTCACAAATAAATCAATGTAATACATACCATCAATCAGAGAAAGGATACGAAGGATATGACCCTCTCAATAGATGCAAAAAAAATTTACATAGTACAGCAACCTTTCTTGATAAAACCGTCAACAAGGGGTAGAGGAAACAGACCTCAACATCATAAAGTCCATACATGAAAACCCCACAGCTAATATCCTCAGTGGGAAAAAAAAAAAAAAAAAAACATTTTCCTCTACTGTCAGGAACACAAGAGGGATGTCCACTCCCATCATTCTACTTAACACAGCAGTGGAAGTCTTATCCTCAAAAACAGACAACAACAAAAAATAAACGCATTCAAGTTGTAAAAGAAGAAGTCAAACATTCACTCTTCACAGATGACATGACACTCTATATAAAAAACTCAAGACTCCACCAAAATATTGCAAGAACTGATCCACAAATTCAGCAAAGTCACAAGATACAGTATCAACATACTGAAATCGGCTGCATTTCTACACAGCAATAATGAAGAAACAGAAAGAAAAATAAAAAAACTATCCATCCCGTTTACAATTGCACCAAATATAATAGGATACCTAAAGAGTTAAAACATCTATACTCTGAAGACGCTAAAAACAGTGAAAGAAACTGAGGATGACACAAAGAGATGGAAACACCTTCAATGTTCATGGATTTAAGGAGCAAGGAGTGTTGAAATGTCTATGCTACACAAAGAAATGGGAGACTTCATGATTATGGATTTCATGCTATATTACACAGCTGTATTTATCAAGAGAGTAAGCTACAAGCACAAAAGAGACACATAGATCAAGAGAACAGAAGAGTAAACCCAGATATGGACTCACAAATGTATGGCCACCTCATCTTGGATGAAGTAGGAAACACTATGTAATGGGAAAAAAAGACAGCCTTGCCAACAAAGGGTGTTGGGAAAACTGGACCAGAACATGCAGAAGAATGAAACTGAACCACTTTCTGACTCCATACACAAAAATAAATCCAAATGGGTGAAAGACCTAAATGTAAGACAGGAGACCATCAAATCATAGAGGAGAACAGGCAGCAACCTCCTGGACATCGGACATAGCAACTTCTTACTAGACGTGTCTCGAGAGGCAAGGGAAACAACAGCAAATTTGAACTACTGGGACCTCATCAAAATAAAAACCTTCTGCACAGCTAAAGAAACAATCAAGTAATCTAAAAGGCATTCTACAGAAATTAAAAAGGTATTTGCAAGCCACATATTTGATAAAGGCCTACTATCCAAAATCTATTAAAAAAACTTCTCAAACTCAACACCCAAAATACAAAGAATCCAGTGAAGAAATGGGCAGAAGACATGAGGAGATACTTTTCCAAACAAAGCATTCAGATGGCTAACCCACACACAAACATATGCTCAACATCACTCATCATCAGGGAATTACAAATCAAAACTACAATGAGAGATGCCCGCAAACCTGTCAGAATGGCTACAATTAACAACTTAGGAAACAACAGATATTGATGAGGATGAGGAAAGAAGGGAACCCTTTTATACTCTTGGTGGGAATGCCAAGTGCCCAGACCATTCCAGAAAACAGTTTAAAAACTAAAAATTAAACAACATTACACACCAGCAATTGCTCTACTAGGAATTCATCCAAAGCATACAAAACTTCTGATTTGAGGAAGCACATGCACCCCAATGTTTACAGCAGCATTAACTATGACAGCCAATCTGAGGAAAGAGACCAAAAGTCCACCATGTGATTAATCTGCTATATGTATAGAATGGCATATTACTCAGTCATAAAAAAGAATGAAATCTTGCCATTTGCAAAGATGTTGATGCAGCTAGAGGGTATCATGCTAAGCAAAGTAAGTCAGTCAAAGATAACAATCACCATATGATTTCCTCATATGGGGAATTTAGATCTAGGGGAAGGGGAAAAAGAGCAAGAAATCATAAAAATAAACTCTAAGGTTAGAGACCAAACTGAGGGTTGCTGGAGGGCAGGTGTGTGGGGATGAGATAATGGGTGTTGGGGATTAAGGAGGCCACGTGTTGTGATGAGTACTGGGTGTTTTTTTTTTTTTAATTATTTCTTTTTTTTTTTTCAACGTTTATTTATTTTTTGGGACAGAGAGACAGAGCATGAATGGGGGAGGGGCAGAGAGAGAGGGAGACACAGAATCAGAAACAGGCTCCAGGCTCTGAGCCATCAGCCCAAGCCTGACGCGGGGCTCGAACTCACGGACCGTGAGATCGTGACCTGGCTGAAGTCGGACGCTTAACCGACTGCGCCACCCAGGCGCCCCTAGTACTGGGTGTTAATGTAAGTGATGAACCAATAAATTCTACTACTGAAATTAATATTACACAATATGTTAACTAAGAAATATTTAAACACAAACTTAAAAAATTTAAAAAGTGGAAAAAAGGAAGGGAGAATTCTTGTCACAAATTGTAATGAACATGGAATCGAAGGTAGTGAGTCTAACGTCTTGCATTTACTCATTATATCCCTAACTGATGGTGGAAATAAATTAACATACTCATGAATTTTCACAACAGTGCCAGGTGGGCTGGAATTCAAACCACAGCTGCCCTTCCCAACTCCACTGTGCCCACACATCATGGGCAGCTTGTCCAGACACCTGCACAACAACCCAGGTTGGGCCTCAGCAGGGACCCACATCTGCAGAACTGGAAAGTGTGGACAGTTGACGCTTCCTGAGAAGTTCTGGGGTTCCTTCCCCGATTTGCTGTCTCAGCTCACTTGTCTTCCTCCTGTGTCTTGAAGAGAACCATGTCCGCTGTTAGTGATTCATGAAGTGAGGGGCTAGATGTTCTATAAACATTCAATATGACAGATAACATACAAGGGGACAAAAAAAAAAAAAACCCATATGATGCAGCCTGTATCGGGGCTCCTATCACCCAATGTGGTAGAGTACAAATAAACCTAAGTATTCATTTGGTCAAAAACTGCACAGCACGTTGGAAAAGTATTAAGAGATTAGAAGCCTGGAAGAATTCCACAAATGCAGATATGAGCTCCCCTTGGAAGGAAGAAGAAAAATTACAGTCACAAACACGCAAGAGTAAAATAATTTTAGGAAATGATACAAGAGCTTCAATGTGTTCCATTCATGAAGTGTCTAAATTTGGCAATGCAAAAAATGGATTTTGAGGGTTTCACATAGAATTTCGAAGGAAAAATTGTGTCAAGAACTCGGTTGTGTGCACAGAGCTCAATGGCTCCTGAGACATATAGAACGCCCGCCACCTGAAAAGGTAAACGTGTTTTTGGACCCCCGGAGCATATCTATCAAATCTGATGAGCAGTCTGGCCAAAGAGACACAGAATGGCAACTCTTGTGATATGTGAACTTCAATTTCATATATTTCCAAATAATTTCCATATATTACCAAAACCATGCCACAAAAATAATTTGCTACAGTCTATAAATTAGTAAACAAACGACAAAAGTCTAAGTCACCAGAGACCAAATAGGGAACACGTCAACATTGAGAGAAACCACACAAAAAAACCAAGACTTTTAGTTACATTGCAAGTCAAGAAATCAGTGGGGTGCCTGGGTTGTTGAGTTGGTTAAGTGTCTCACTTCAGCTCAGGTCTTGATGTCATGATTTGAGGGTTTGAGCCCCGTTTTCAGTCCCTATGCTGACAGCTCAGAACCTGGAGCCTGCTTCAGGTTCTGTGTCTCCCTCTCTCTATGCTTTTCCCCGCTCACGTTCTGTCTCTCTCTCTCTATCAAGAATAAACACTTTAAAAAAATATTAGTCACAAGCAATCAATAATCAAGAAAATGAAAACTATAGCTAAGAACACAAGACCCATAAAAAGAAATGGTATCAATAGACTTTTTGAAAATCAAATACGCTTATCTGCCCACATGAATACCAATAGTAAGATAAGTTACAGAGTAAGAGACAACATTCACAAATTGCATAACCACCAAGGGACCTGCATCTTGAGTATGCTAAGAACCCTCAACAGTCAATACGAAGAAAGGAAACAAACCTCCATAAAACAAGCACAGCCTTGTGTAGTAGACATCCTATCCTTGAGGTTATAGACACATTAGTTACGGACTGGAGAAGACTCTTCACACCACCGACTGTCAAGGAAATTCAAATCAAGAACGCAATAGATGCCCTATACACACATCCCAATGGCTCCGGAATGAAAACAACACTGACAGCAATATCCAGGTGAGCATCCAGCATACGTGGGGCCTCAAACAATGCAGGAAGGATTGACAAACAAACACCAGTCTGGAAAACCATTGGCTGTTGCTTATGAAATTATACATGGATGACATAAAAGGGATCCTGGAAATACCACTCCCGAGTATTTGAACCTGAAGAATGAAATTCCATGCTCAGAAAATAAATGGTGTGTAAATATTTATAGCGCCTTTCTTAGTGTTAGAAGCTCAGAATAAGGCAAAAGTCTTTCTAAATATAAAGGAATAAAACAACTACGAAACTTCCATCAATGGGATGCTTTGCCAGAGAAATGTGACACTACTGATGCACACCTGAAACCAGGTGAAACTCAAAGACATGATGTGGAGGGAAGGGCGGTAGTCTCTTAATTACAGAGGTGGTGTGACCTGGGACATTCACACAGCCAGACCATGGTGACAGTGGTTTGGTTGGGCATTCCTTATCTCTTTCTTTCCCAAACCACATGATGAGAAACTCTGCTTCATTGGAGAGCACTCCTATGTTCAACCACCCTCTGATGTATGGAGTCTCCACAGACTGAACCCTACAACTTCGGACTCCTCTGAATGGAGAGTTGTTGAGACTATACTCTGATATGTGTTCTGACAGGAGCTGTTCCCTCCACTGTCCCTGGCTCTGGCTCTCTCCTGCAGGTGAGGGGGAGTAGGTTAGGAATCCTCCACTGAAACTATTGGTCTCCTGCACCTGACTCTCCCACAACATGAGGGCCAGACCTTCCTCACACTCAGCTGGAAATGTCAGTTCTATAGGAACAGATTTGCTCCTTGATTTAGAGGATTGCTCCATGTCCCCCTTACCCTGGGTAATACTCTGGGCAAAGGTCTGCAGCTGCAGGGCGTGTCTGGGACAAACAGGATTCCAAACAGTTTGGAAACTGAGGGCTCTGTTTAGGGGTGGATGGCAGCTTTACTTCCTTGTGGCTTGCTTGTCCTGGTGGCATGAGACTCCTGCCATACAAGTCAGGTCTGGGGTGATCAGGTTCCCAGCATCCCTAGTGGACGGTGCCCAGGGCAGAGCTTCCTTCCTGGGAGTGGGGCTGCCAACAATGAGTGAGTCGCACATCTCAGTGGCACCTGCTGGGGCTTGGCCTCAACAGCAAACAGCTTAGGGTCACTGACATCCTGTCACTCTGGGAAAGAGTCCTCTGAACAGGAGCTGGTCACCGGGAACTGTGTGTATGGCCTACAACAGTCTGGAGGGGAGGTTGCAGCCAGGGTCAGTGGCACATCCCTATAGTCCAAGTTACTTGCACTGGAGTTCCTACTTGCTGATCTGGGTTGGGAAAGGAAAAGAACATACCTTGTTCAAATATTCTAGGTATTCTTTCTGGTAGTATATTTTCTGCAATAAATGCTTCTTCATGGGATGTCTGCCAACATGGCCATTTGCAGGCACTATAATACATTATTTGAGTTTTTCCTCAAATTCCAGTTAGTTAACATGCAATGTAATACTAGTTTCAGGTGTAAAATATAGTGATTCAACATTGCAATACAGCACCCAGTGTTCGTTATGAGTGCTCCCCTTAATCCCCATCAACTACCTCCCCATCCCTCCACCCACCCTCCCCAGGGTAACCATCAGTTTTTCCCCTATAGTTAAGTAGCTGTTTCGTGCTGCTTACATGGTTCCATGGGTTAGGCCCACGACTCTTGATCTGGCCTCTTGCCTTGATCTCATCATTCCTGAGATCGAGCCCCACTTTGGTTTTGCACTGACAGCACGACGTTTCCTTGGGATTCTCTTCCCATCTGCCTCTGCCCCACCTCCCATTCTCTCTCTAAATAAATAAGTGAACGTTGAAAAAATCGCCTATTTCTTGGTTTGCCTCTTCTCTCTTATTTGTCCCCTTGCCCATTTGTTGTTTCTTAAATTCTACATATGGATGAAATCCTATATTTGTCTTTCTCTGACTTATTTCAGTAAATATAATACTCTCTAGGCCCATCCCTGTCCTTACAAATAGCTAATGTCATTCCTTTTACGGCTGAGAAATATTCCAGTGTGTGTGGACGGGGTTATGTAGATATACCACGTATTCTATACCCATTCATCAATCAATGCATACTTGGGCTGGGTTGTTTCCATAGCTTGGCTGTTTGTGACAGCTGCTATAAACATAGAGGTACAATTCCCTTCAATTAGTATTTTGGTATCCTTTGGGTAAATACCTACTAGTGCATTTGTTCTATCCTAACGTAGTTGTATTTTTAGGTTTCTAAGGAACCTCCATGCTGTTTTCCATAGTGGCTGTGCCAGTGTGCATTCCCACCAGCACCTCGAAAAGGATCCTCTTTCTCTGCATCCTCACCAACACCTGTTGTTTCTTGTGCTGTTGAGTTCAGCCTTTCTAACCAGTGTGAGTTCATACTGCATTGTAGTTTGGATTTATATTTCCCTGATGAGGAGTGATGTTGACCATCTTTTCATGTGTTTATTGACAATCTGTAGGTCACATTTGGAAAAATGCTTATTCATGTCTTCTGGCCATTTTTTAATAGGATTATTCAGTTCTGGAGTTGAATTTTATACCATATATAGAAAACCTGAAAGACTCCACCAAAAAAAAAAAAAACCCGCTAGAACTGGTACAATAAACCTGTAAATTTGTAGCATACAAAATCAACATATAGAAATTTGTTACATTTCTATACACCAATAATGAAGCAGGAGAAAGAGAAATCAAGGAATCAATCCCATGTAAAATTACACCAAAACCATAATATACTAGAAATAAACCTAAGTAAAGAGGTAAAAGATCTGTACTCTGAAAAGTCTGGGACATTTATGGAAGAAATTGAAGAAAACACAAAGAAATGGAAAAATATTCCATGCACATGGATTAAAAGAAAAATCATTGTTAAATGACAATACTATCCAAAGCAATCTAGACATTCAATGGAAATAATTCAATTTCCTGTCAAATAATACCAGCATTTTTCACAGAGCTAGAACAAATAACTCTAAAATTATCATGGAACCACAAAAGACCCCAAATAACCAAAGATCTTGAAAAAGACAAAAACCTGGAGGCATCACAATTCTGGACATCAAGCTATATTACAATGCTGTAGTCATCAAGACAGGATGATACTGGCAAAAAAAGACACATAGATTAATGGAAAAGATTAGAAAAATCTGAAATGGACATATCACTATATGATCAACTAATCTTTGACAGAGCAGGAAAGACTATCAAATGGAAAAATCCCTTCAACAACTGGTGTTGGGAAAACTGGACAGCATCGTGAACTTGTAATGAACCTGGACCACTTTCTTACAGTACACACAAAAATAAATACAAATTGAATGAAAGACCTAAATGTGAGACAGGAAACCATCAAAATCCTAGAGGAGAACACAGGCACCAACCTCTTTGACCTTGGCCAGAATAAGTTCTTACTAGATGTGTCCCCAGAGGCAAGGGAAACAATAGCAAAAATAAACTATTGGGATCTCATCAAGATAAAAAGCTTCTGCACAGCAAAGAACAAATTAACAAAACTAAAAGGCAACTGACAAAATGGGAGGGGGAGATATTTGTATGACATCTCAGATAAAGTGTTAGTATCCAAAATCTATAAACAACGTACCAAACTCAACACTCAAAAAACAAATAATCCAGTGAAGAAATGGGCAGAAGACATGAATACATATTTTTCCAAAGAAGACATACAGATGGCAAAAAGACACGAATAAAGATGCTCAACAACACTCTTCATCAGTGAAATATAAATCAAAACCACAATGAGATACCAACTCACACCTGTCACAATGACTAAAATTAACAATTCAGAAAACACAAAATGTCAGCAAGGATGCAGAGAAAGCGAAACCCTTTCACACTGTTGATGCTAATGCAAACTGGCGCAGCCACTCTGGAAAACAGTGTGGAGATTCCTCAAAAAATTAAAAACGGAACTATCCTGTCATCAAGCAATTGCATTTATCCAAGGATACCAAAGGTATCCAAAGAATGTCAAAATGCTGATTCGAAGGGGCACCTGCATCCCAATCTTTATGGCAGCCTTATCAACAAAAACCAAATTGTGGAACAGCCCGAATATTCATCAACACATGAATGCATAAAGAAGAGGTGGTAAACATATACAATGCAATATTACTTAGCCATCAAAAAGAATGACATCTTGCCAATTACAATAATGTGGATGGAACTACAGTGTATTATGCTAAGTGGAACAAGTCAGTCAGAAAAAGTCAAATATCCTATGATTTCACACGTTAGTGGAATAGAAGAAACACAACATATGGAAAGGAAAAATAAAATAAATCAAACCAGAGAGGGAGGAAACCAGAAGACACTCTTAAATACAGAGAATAAAGTGAGGGGAAGTGGGGGAGGTGGGCTAAATGGCATGTGGCCATTAAGGAGGGCACTAGTTGAAATGAGAACGGAGTGTTATATGTATGCGATGGATCCCTAAATTCTACCCCTAAAATCAGTACTACACTGTATATTAACACTCTTGAATTTACATTAATATAATACAAGAAAATTATATATACAGAGACACTACCGCAAAATAGCAAGCTTCTGCACAGTGAAGGCAACAATCAACAAAACAAAAAAGCAACATATGGAATAGAAGAATATATCTGTAAATGACATATCCTCAGGGTTAGTTTTCAAAACATATAAGTTTTTTAAAAATTGTTCTCAAATTATCAGTAGAGAGTGTGTCCATGCAGTTCAGCACACTGTTGTGTGAGAAGCAAAACTCGGGTCTTTCACTTTTATATTGTGGTAAGATCTCACTGAAAATGAGACCCACACTCTTCACAAAATTTTAACCATACATTACAGTATTGTTAATTACAGGGGTAATGTTGTGGAGACCCCTCTAGAACTTAATCATCTTGCATAACACAAAATGATAGCCCTTGAGATCTACTCCTCATTGACCCTCCCTGCCAGGCCCTGGAAACTGCCATTTCACTCTCCATTTCATTGTTATCAAAACCCAAATTCAGCTGCCTGTTGCTGGAAAGGTCAATGTTCAAAGTTTTAGTTTTGTGGGAAAGTAATTTGAGCTATATTCAGAAGGCCAGACACTGGGGAAAAGGCAAACTCTTGTCTAAATGCCAACTCTGAGGTTTCTCCCTGACCCAGGGGGTTTTAAAGCAGTAGAGGGTACTTAAACAAGGCAGTTCCATGGTCAATACCATCTTTTGATCATGGGCAGACTCCATGGTACAAGCTGCCAAAGTAACCTCAACTTCCCTGCATCTCCAGCTGAAAAGGAAACCAAACTACATGGGAGGAGACTGCCAGAGGCCAGGAAACAACCACCATAAGGGATTAGAGGAGAAAACCCCTGGGGCTCACACATGGTCAGCAGTACTTTCTGTTCTCCCCAGCTGGCATAAGAAAATACTAAAATACAACCTTGTAGTTCACCAATCATCACTCAGAATACTGAGAAATGTTTTCCTCAGTGAACTCAGAGGAACCTTCAAAGCAAACCCAAAAGGACCAAATGGCTTGCAAACTAGTAGCCAAGGAGAATAAGACACATAAAACTACAAGGAGATTTTTTGCATCACCCATAAAGGTAAAATTGACAATGTTTACCTAAACATTACAAGGAAGCAAAAGCAGTGATCTCTGTAATGAGGAAAAGGCGTCATCCAAAGAAAGTGACCCAGCAGTACCACAGGACATGGAAATTGTAGAGTAGTTCAGGGTGTTATAACTGCATAGCCCATATGCAAGTAGCTGCAGGAAAGATTGAAGGTGTTGACTAGAGCCAGGTGTCTGGGTCCAAATCCCTACCCATGTCCATGTGACCACTCTTGACCATGGCCCACCTGCCCCTCCCACATCCACCCCAGCTGAACTGATGTGCAGGTCACCCAATGCCACACCCTGGGACTGTTGCTGAACTCCACAGGTGGCCCCCAGGTGTAGCGTGCTAGCCACTTGGCACAGCCCTCTGCTCTGTCTGATGATCTAGACCTGGCTTTGCTGAGCATCCTCCATTTATCCATTTTCACTGGCAGATGTCCCTGAGCAGGGGCATGAGGCTGGCAGAGGACCAGGTCACCCTGAGGGCGCCCCTCTTGCTGTTTGCACTCTGGGCAGTGCTGGCTCCTGTGCAGGGTTCTCAAGGGCATCCCTCATGGCGCTACATCTCCTCTGAGGTGGTAATTCCCAAGTAGGAGCCGCACCACACCAAAGGCATTCAGATGCCTGGCTGTCTGTCCTATAGCCTGCGTTTTGGGGCAAGAGACATGTTATGCACATGCGGCACAAGAAACTCTTTTGGTCCAGACTCTGCTGATGATGACTCAGGATGCTCAGGGAGCCTTGCAGATGGATTACCCCTTCATGCCTCCAGACTGTTACTACCTCGGCTACCTGGAGGAGATTCATTTTTCCATGGTCACAATTGACACAGGCTATGGCAGCCTTGAATTTATCATGAAATTGGATTAACTTGCCTATGAAATGAGACCCCTCAGTGATTTCCAATGGTTTGAACACTTTGTTTCTCAGAGAGTCGCAGACATCTGTGCAATGGGACCTACGTATAACCTGGGATATAAGGAGGACAGGGGACCCCCTGTTCCTCAAGGAAATGCCAGTGCAGCCCCAAGGATCTCAGTTTTTCAAAGGAATTTTCAAAGGAATTTCTCTCAGTTTCAAAACAATGTAGTGTGTTAACCACGTGGAAAAAGGTGCCCCATTTCTAATAAGGCTAGTTAGCTTAATTGAGTCAATATTTCATGGTATTGATGTAAGTTATTGGTTTCATGGTCATTTATAGTAAGAGACATCAACCTCACACGGGCAATTATGTGTTGCATCAGAGCCCCTTTTTTTCTCTTCAATAGTATGAGTCAAAGTATTTTCAATTTCTTAAAACACATTCACCCTTAATTGTGATTTGAGATGGGCCCCATGAGGTTCATTGCACTCCAGTTGTATATTCTATATGCCATCCACCAATGGGTTATATGCCATCATTCTGGGTTATTTAGGCAGACATTACTTACTCTTGCCTGTCATAGCAACACATCAGATTGCAAGAAATAGTGGCTTGTGCATTGACACTGATGAATGTGCTTGCCAAAAAAGGTCCAGCTGCGTTAGGACCCAATTAACTGGTATAATGGAAGCTTTCAGTTCCTTCATTCATATGCAGCACATAATGAATTGTGGAACAGGCAAGTGCATGTTCAACACTGAAATGGTGCATTTAAATAAAAGCCTGACCCACTATCATTATGGAAACTACATAGTGGATCCAGGCAAGCAGTGTGACTGTGGCTCATTCAACCAGTGCTACAGCAATCTAGGCTGTATGCGTGATTGTACCTTAACCCCTGGGGGCAAATGTAATACAGGCAGATGCTATACAGACTGCACCAACTCCGCTGCTTGGACACTCTGCAGAACAATCCAAAATATACGTGATCTTCCAGAGTCCTGCCATGGGGTGAACTTAGCGTACCCTGATGACTTCCATATGCAAGATGGAACCGCATGCACTGAAGAGGGCTGCTGCTATCATGGAAACTGCACTGACCGCACTATTCACTGCCAAGAAAGCTTTGGCAGAAATTCTGGGAAAGATGAAGATGTCTGCTATACCATAAATCATAAAGGCAGCCAATATAGACACTGCAGACGACCCCGGGGAATTCAACGCTGAACCCCATTCCCACACAGACGTTCCGTATGGAAGGCTGCAGTGCAGGAATGTCACACATCTCCCTCAGCTGCAAGAGCATGTTGGATTCCATCTTTCTGAGATCCTGGGTTCTGATGTTTGGGGCTGGATTCTCATCGTAGCACAGGAACAACCCAGATTGGTCATGTGAGAACTGGTACTTCCTGTGCTTCTGGAAAGTTCTCTCAGGATACCTATTCCAATGGCAGTGGGGCTCAGCTGAATTATGACTGTATCCCAGAGAAATGCAGTCACAGAGGGATGTGCAACCATAACAGGAACTGCCACTGCCACATAGGCTGGGATCCTCCATGGTGCACGGACAAGGCACTGGTGGGAGCACAGACAGTGGACCCCTCCAAGAAGAATTCAGTCAGTCAGGCAAAGTCATGAATCCATGGTATATCTCAGAGTGGTTTTTGGTCACATTTATGCCCTAATAGCTGCATTCCTCTTTGTTGTTTATGGAAATGTCAGAACTATAAACACAGAGAAAGTTAAGGAAGAGATTTTTGGAGAAGACAATCCATAATTTAGCCTCCAGACCTCTGAACCACTATAGACAATGCATCTGGTGCATCTGTAAAAATACAGTACTGAGGCAGCACAGCTGACATACACGTTTCCAAGTGTCTGCGGGAGACACAGGGGTCCTCAGGCACATCACAGCTCTGACACCAGGTCTCTCATGGTCACCGACCAGCACTCTGATATAAAACTTGAAAACTGCGTGCTTGTGGCTTTTATGTAGTTTTTAAGCCTGTCAGAGCCCAAACTGAGCCTTAGTTTCTGGGAAGAGGACCTGAGAGCGCAGCTGTGTCTTGAGCGGAAGTGTCTGGTTCCAGAATTAAGAGAAGTTGACACAAGCTCCTTTATTGGCAACTTCATGAGTTTTCTCCAAAACTGCGCTGTTGTGGACTGAAAAGTTTCTCATTCTGCAGGTAATCTGTATTCCCCCAGTCCCATGTGGGCTCAGGATAATGGAGGGCTACCACCCACCCATACTGCTTGTCCACACGGGGGTGTCTGCGGGCTGTGAGGGAAGGGGACTGGCATTAGGTTCCTCCTAGCGCAAGCTGTGCCTCTCTGGAGAGCAAATTTCCAAATGTGGGAGACTGAGACCATGAGGCTGAAAGGAGCACCCCATAAATCAATCAGAAAGGTAGGCACAAGTGTCTATGGATGACTCTAGCATCCAGAGGGAGACCGGTAACTGTGAATCCCTGCTTTCTTACTCTTGCCTACTTTTCAGTGAGTTTACCTTAGAATAGAATCTGCCTAGGGTTCCCACTTTGGTTTTCCAAGCACCTTCTAGAATAACACAGAGGTGAGCCAGTTTAATTTAGCGAATTCAGCCCCATCCACTACCAAGAAATCCTGTACTTGCTACCCTGTTTTCTATGTCCTGATCATTGCGAATGTGGGATGGAGGCCTGCCCTTCCCTGGGTCCTTGTGCCCTCTTGTTCTGGGCTCTGTAAGTCATAAATCCTGTGCTTCCATTTCCTTTGTTGGGGATGTACTGAAACCCCACCTTCAGTCACAAGGGCCCCACACATCTCATGTACCCCAAGCAAGAGCTCTGATGCCTAGGGAGCTGCCTGTCACCCACTGTGACTTGCTGTTGCCACTTCCTTCAGCAGGTCACAGTCTACATGTTCTTAATTCAGTACAGAAGCTGAGGTCCCACAATACATTTATCCCCAAGGATGGGATTGGGAGCCTAGCTGATGCCCCCCTACAATGCCTTAGACTTAAGAATGGCTCACGCATTCCTCACCCTCACATCTCAGCTGCTGTGGGAAGGAGCTGGTGCTTGCTGGTGGTCTGTAGCTTTGATTTGGGCTTATGCCAGGTGTTGCCAGAAACCCTCACCCTAAATTATCAGTGCCATAAAAGGTCAGACTCCCTGCAGAGACCAACAAGCAGGCACCAGTCTGGGGGTACAGGGGTGTGTATTTCCTATTCACCTCCAAAGGAGGTGGACACCAAGGACAGTGTTCCTAGATTAGTGTCAAAGAAGACGCCAGCTGCTTGGTCCAGTGTGTCGCGGCCAACACCGTGGTGTTGTGCTTGATTAGCCAGCCCTAGCTAGTGATGGAGGCAAATCTACAAGGAGCATCATGGCACCCAGGGTGGAGGACTTGGCCAAGGCAAGCTCCCCCTAGTGGCTGCAATCCTCGCTGCTGTCGCCAATGGCTCCCCACCTGTCAGGTGTTGAGTGGGACACCTCAGTGTGGGAGGCCACAGAACACGACTCTGGGAAGAAATAACTTCTATCCCAGATTTTCCCTGTCACGAGCCACTACACCTACATGTCCAAGGACCAGCGTGAGAGACAGAAATGGTGCCAGGCACTATACCATCATGGAAATGCAAGGCTTCCTGGAATCATTTGTCCAAAGGGAGGGAGACAAGGACATTGATTGGCTTTTGTGGTCTTCGTCATTGGCTCCGAGCTGTTGCTTACAGCACTTGACATGCTGCAGCTGACTGAATTGGTCCAAGACTGCC
This sequence comes from Herpailurus yagouaroundi, assembly GCF_014898765.1. Lineage (NCBI taxonomy): Eukaryota > Metazoa > Chordata > Mammalia > Carnivora > Felidae > Herpailurus > Herpailurus yagouaroundi. The sequence continues at coordinate 43,100 of NW_024412704.1, read as the reverse complement.
AAAGTCATCATTCACTGAAAAACTCAAAGTATCCACAGCCTGTTTACAGACACACCCTAGAGGAGCCTCCAGAGTTTTCACTTTATCAAAAGACCATGACAAGCACGCCAAGGCACAGGGCAGGAGACACAGACAAAAAAAGGGGGGGAAGGCTCTGAGGAAGACACTCCCCAAGCCCCCAGCGCCCACAGAGGTAGGAAGAAAGAAGCTCTGATTCCTGGGACTGGGATTTTTATGGCATGGCAGCACAGGCCCACTGGGAGAGACCCAATCCACCTCTAAGAAAGAATGGGGACAATTCAAAGAGTGTGGGTGTTTTGTTTTTTGTTTTTGCCTTGTGTCATGAGCCCAAGATCCTTGACCATTTCCAACCTGGAGTAGAGACCCTTGACAACACAATCTAAGGAGTTCTTCATGAAGGACCACTCTGACCTTAAGTCTGTGCCATTACATTCACAGTGGGGGAACAGGACGACATAGGTTCCTGTCCACGTGACAAACCTGATCTCAGGACCCACTGTGGAGACTTCTGGTGGAGGAGGGCCCGCGTCCACGCCGACCAGAACTGGTTTCGTCAGGACCCGCTGTGGAGGATTCAAGAGGACTAGGGCCCATGTCCAAACCCGGAAGTACCTGGTCTCCACAGGACCCCCTGCGGAGGATTTGGGAGGACTAGAGCCCAGGTCCACACCGACAAGAACCCGGTTTCATCAGGACCCGTTGTGGAGGATTCGGGAGGACTAGGGCCTGTGTCCATGCTGACAAGAACCAGCTTCATCCGGACCCGCTGTGAGGGATTCGGGAGGACGAAGTCCCAGGTCCAAACCGACAAGAACCCAGTCTCTACAGGACCCGCTGTGGAGTCTTGGGGTGGACTAGGGCCCACGTCCGGACCGACAAGAACCCGGTCTCCTCAGGATCCGTTGTGGAGGCTTCGGGTGGATGAGTGTCCACGTCCACACAGACAAGAACCCGGTGTCCTCAGGACCCACTGTGGAGGATTCA
>NW_024412704.1:41767-42085 GCF_014898765.1 Herpailurus yagouaroundi | reverse complement strand
CTCAGGACCCACTGTGGAGGATTCAGGGGGACGTGGCCCCACGTCCAAACTGACAATAACCCGGTCTCCTCAGGCCCCGCTGTGGAGACTTCGGATGGACGAGGGCCCGTGTCCACGCTGACAAGAACCGGTTTCATCAGGACCCCCTGTGGAGGATTTGAGAGGAGGAGGCCCACGTCCAAACCGAGAAGAATCCGGTCTCCACAGGGCCCGCTGAGGAGGATTCGGGAAGACGAGGGCCCGCATCCAAACCGACAAGAACCCTGTTTCGTCTGACCCGCTGTGGAGGATTCAGGGGGACGTGGCCCCGCGTCCACA
>NW_024412704.1:0-41757 GCF_014898765.1 Herpailurus yagouaroundi | reverse complement strand
GATTCAGGGGGACGTGGCCCCGCGTCCACACGGACAAGAACCCGGTCCTCTCAGGTCCCGCAAGGGGAGGAGCAGGTGAGGAGAAAGCCAGGCCCCGGGAAGAGGAGCTTCCGGAACCTGGAGGCTGAGGGGGGCGGTGTTCCCCAGACCCTGGGGGGAAAGGACCCTGCGCGGCGTCGTGCGCGGTGACACTGTGTCCCCCGCGGGGCTTACCTCACCGGCGCCGGGCGGCGGGGCCGCGCCGCCGTGTTCCTGCTCCGCGCCCACTCGGTTCCCGCCGCTTCCTCATGCGGTTTGCGGTCCAGGAGCGGGGTCGGTCCCCTGGCGGAGCTTGCACTCCCGCCGCTCTGGCCTCGCGGGTCCCTTCAGCCTCCGCGCGGGGCGGGGTGTCCCTCCCGAGTCTGCGACGGCGCCGTGGGGAGTTCGGTGCGACACCCCGGAGCTGCAGGTCGCTCCGGGCAGGACAGACGTGCTCACGGGGTCGGTTCCTCCGCGGCCAGGAGCACAGAGCCGCTCTCCGCCCCCGTGCGTCTTCCTCCGTTTCTGTCCCCAGTGCCCTGTCCTGGCACAGCAGGCCTGCCACCTCCTTGCTCAGATTTCCTCTGGGGCACGTCGTTCCTTCTGCCGCGGTTGCAAATGGCACCGTCTCTTCCTTTCTCTTTCGACGGGTCGGCAGGAGCGTGCAGACGTGCACGTGGTGTGTGTGTGCTGATCTCCCATCCTGCGAGCGTCCTCGTTTATCCTTCCGTTGCCCTTGGAAATAACGCCGCCAGTTACGTTACCAGCAAAAGTGGGTTTATTCGGGAGTAGCGGGGAATTGCCATCCGGGCCCAGCAAGCTGTGGCAAAACCGCGGCCGGGTGAGGAGCACACGGAGAGGAACGAACGCTGTTTCCTGAAAAGAGGAAGTTGGGAGGCTAGTTTTGAAGCGAGGTCCGCAGGAGGAAAGCAGGGCTGCAGGGCGAGCAGGCGCCTCCCAGGCCGGCTGCAGGCGCGGTGGGTTTCCTGTAGGGGCCGCAGGGCACAGCTTCCCCTGGTGGGGCCTGAGCCTGGGGCTTCTCTCCGCGGAGGGTTCTAATCTTGGGTCTGTAGCGGTGGGTTGTTCCCGAGCCTGACCCTGGGTGCTGGGCTCCGCCTTCCAGCCTCCCCTCCCCGCCTCCCGAGTCCACTTCGGTGAGATGTCCCTCCATTGCTTTTCGCAGTTCTAACAGCTTATTAGTGGCGTCTTGTGGACAACCGGAATTCCAAATCCCACTGCTTCCGCTGCACCCAAAACACGTGGCCACCAATTTAACCCTCCCACGTGCCTCTGGCTCACGTGCTGCCTCCTGCAGGGCCCGTGGCCTCTCCGCCTGGGTGAGCTGGGTCTCGGCGTGGGCCTACGTCACAGCGTTTGACCCCTCTCTTGCTTCTGTCATGTGGGGCTGACACGGTTATTTGGAGGAGTACCTTACTCTGTGACTTCAGACGTGCAGTAAACGTGTCACAGCAGCGCAAATACGCTTTACCTGGACGCTCGTTTCTTTGCCGCGTTTGCCACTTCACATGAGATACTTTGGTGCGTTTTAACCCAAACGAGGACGCACTCCCGAGAAACCACCACAGAACCCCAAATGAGGAAATCCCTGTGTTTCCACATTAGAACCCAGACCACAGGCCCACTTCAAGTGTCCCCACCTGCCCCACTGTGAAATGTCTTTTCCCATTCTGATCTGGTTTCTTTTGGGGGAGTGCGCCTGAGACTTTCCCCTATCTGTGTAACCTGGGGGGATTTAAAGAGCAAGGTGGTTCCTGGGGCGCCTGGGGGCCCCACAGGTCATGATCTCGAAGTTGATGGGTTCGAGCACCTGCTTCTGGCTTTGTGCTAACAACTCAGAGCCTACATATTGCTTCAGATTCCTAACCCTCCCCCTATCATAACCTTTCTCCGTCTCTCTTTTTCAACAATAAATAATAAACGTTAAAAAAAAAAAAAGAGCAAGATGGTTCCTGAGTGGCCGTTTCTGGATGGCTTCTGTCACTCAGGATGTTTTCTGCATTCACCCATGTTGTGACGTGTATCAGTCCTTCATTTTTACATTCTGATTAAATGTACATAACATATACCACGTAAGTCACTTTAAGCACACAGTTGTCTGGTATTTACTGCATACACACTGTTGTACATCCATCTCCATAAAGTTGTCAAGTTCCCCAAGGGAAACTCTGTAGCTATTAAGCTGTAACTCCCCAGTCCCTTTACCTCTTGGCCCCTACAGCCACATTATATTTGGTGACCCTGAGTTTGACTTCTCTGGACACCTCACATAAGTGGAACCATATGGCATTTTTCCTTCTGTCACTGGCATAGTTCACTCAGTGTAATAATGGCAAGGTTCAATCCATCTTGTAGCGGGTGTCAGAATTCCTGTCCTTTGGAAGGCTGAGCCATATTCCATTGTGTATAGACCACCTTTTGTTTATTTACTCATCTGTCAATAATCACTTGGGATGCTTTCATCTTTTGGCTGTTGTGAAGAAGCTGCTATGAGTACAGGAACATGAATATGTGCCTTGCTTTCAATTTCAGGGTGTATATGTGCACAGGTGGAGTTCTGTGTTCATTTTCTGAAGAACCACTATACTATTCTCCACAGATGCACCATTTTACTTTATTCCCTTATTACAGAATAATATTGTTTTTTTTTTTGTTAATCCATTCACTCACCGATAGCCATTTTCATTCTTTCTACCAATTGACTATTGTGAACAGTGCTGTTATGTATGTTTGTGCACATGCCATTTTTAACAACTATTTTTTTCAATCCTTTAGGGGTGTATATACATCTAGGAGTAGAATTTTTGAGCCATATGTTAATTCTATGCTTTTATATTTTGAAGGAAATGCCAAACTATTTTACACATAGTCTCCACCACTTTACACAAGCAAGGTTGAAGGATTCCAATTTCTCAAGAACTTAACTACCATTTGTTATTTTGTAGTTGTATTGATTATAGCAATTTTTTGCATGTACAATTGTATCTACCTACGGTTTAAATCTTCATTTCCATACGGAGAAATGATATTTAACATCTTGTGCTATTCACAATTTGTATGATCTCACTGGGGAAAGGTATATCCAAGTCCTTTGTCCATATTAAAAATTGGGTTGTCTTTTTGTTGATGAGTTGTGGAAACTCTGTATATATTCTGTATAACAGACTCTTACCAGACAAATATTTTCTTCCATTATATGCATTGTCTGTGCACTGTGCAAATATTTTCTTCCATTATATGCATTGTCTTTTCACACTTGGTGTAGCATCTTCTGATGTACAAAGGTTTCTAATGTTGACAAAAACTCAAATTATCTATTTTTTCTTTCCTTGTTTGTGCTTTGGAGTCAACTCTAAGAGCATAGCTAACCCCAATGGTCATGAAGATTTATCTCAATTTCTTTCTTCTAGAGTTTATAATTTTACTTCTTACATTTAAACTGTTGATCCACTTTCAGTTGATGTTTGTATGTGGTATGAGTTATGGACCCAATCTCATTCCACTGCACATAGATATCCAGCTGTCTAGCACCCTTGGTTGAAAAGACCATTGTTTCCTCCATGTCACATTGTCTGCCCTTGTCAGAATTCAGTTGACCATAGAGGAAGGGGCTAATTTCTGGTTCTCGGTTAAATCCCACTGATCTGTATGTATATCTTTATTTTTATAATGTTTATTTATTTTTGACAGAGAGAACCCTTGAGGATCTGAGAGAGAGGTGAGACAGGAAACTAATTGTTGTGCAGGACAGGACAACAACAGGACAACCTGTTGTGCAGGTCTATCCAGTGCTTTGGATAGACCTGAGAATGATGCATTTCTTTGACCTGTGGTTACTGAGTTGTCCTGTAACTTGATTATGTTCATCTAAACTCATAGAATCTTATAATAAATATGGTCATTTACCATATTTAAGTTACTTCTGTAAATATCTCATTACCTTATCAGATAAAATTTTCTAAAATTATTTCTATAAATACTTATGCCTTCACACTCTGTATTGTGTTCCTTCTTAGCTGGGTGGTTGTCTGATGACCGTATAGAGTGGATAGATAGGATGGACCAGTTGTGTACGGGGGACAGATTTAGTTCAGTTCATGAAAGTGACAGTTTCTAATGCAACACTGTGGGGTCAAGGGGCTGAGATGGGGTGCAAAATAATAACATGATGGGAATGAACTCAAGGCAATGGTGGAGAGAATCTGTCATGTTTTACGTATGCAGCTTTTTCCTCAATGTGAATTATTATGAGGAGACCTTCCAACCTAACAGACTGTTGTTAAATCCACAGGAAATGAATGGAAGAGTCAAGAAGGAGTCTGGCAGGTGGTGGATGCAGGGATGGAGCCTGGTGGGCAGAAGCCTGGTGGTTGAGCAAGGGCCTGGAAGGAGCTGTAAATGTTAGGCCAGAGGGACGATGGTCCAGATCTAGGACAGAGGTCTTGTCCCTGCACATCCCAGAGCTCAGGACATCCTGGGAAGGGAGACCCTGGGAACAAATGGGAGTGGAAGCCCAAGCCCTGGAGTGAGGAGGAATCTACAAGGAGGCATGTGCTAACCTATGTGGAAGCTGTAGTTATTCAGAAAACATTGAAGTCATAATTATTTATTCTATATATCTAAAGTTGGTGTCAAAATATTCTTTTCCATATTAAAATATGATTTTTTAAAATTATTGTCAATAGTGGGGAATTTCATTCAAATACTTTCATAATGATATGAATCCTCTATAATGACTTTAATATAACATAAAATTATCTATTATCTATCATCTATCTACCCTCTATCATCTATCACCTATCCACTCATCATCTATCTACTATATATCCCTCTGATCTCTATTTGAAATCTATTCAGCTAACTCAACATTTATCCTCTTGGCACATGCCTTCAGGACTATGAACACATTTTCTACAATTTCTTTAGGCTCCGGAGTTTTAGATTCCAATGATGTCCAGGTCAGCCAATCCATTTTCATTAATGTGGTTGTTTTAGTGCCATTAACTTCTTACCTCAGATACTGATGGTAGCTGTGCCATATCAGTGAAGAGTCCCCCACTTTTCTGTGAAATCTGTGCTTCCTCCCTGAGTTAACAGCCCCTTGTGTTGGATGGGGATTTCTCAGGAGATGGAGACACCAGCAATGCATGGGAATCATATCTGCAGGTGACAGAAGGTTTCCATGTCTTGGTGTCTATGCACTTAAAGATGTCGGCACTGCTTCCAAGCTTTGCAGATGAGTGAGGAAGCAAACCCCATCAGCAGAGAACCATCAAGATCAGACGTCTCCAGGTGTGCCATTCTTTGCAGGTAGTTGTCAGGTGAGGTTAATACATCAGTGTGGAAACTAAAAGAAATATGATCCTGGGAACCAGTGTCCTTTACTTGTTATATTTACACCAGACTGGACAAAAATATAGATTTTTCCTATGCAGTTATGTGTGTAATGACTTAAAACTGAATGTATTTAAAGACTTGATTTGGAAAGATTTCTGGAGAAAATGTAGATCCCTTTAAATATCTTTTGGACAGATAGAGTATAGTGAATTGTGATCCACTCAATTGTTCATTATTTTATCAGAAAGGTGAGGCCATCTCTTGAAGTGCCTCCAACACAATTCATAGACCATAGTGCTGTCTTTACAGAGGACAAATAAGCCTGTGGATTCACAAAGAGATGCCCACAGGTGGACCTGGAAGGACCAGGGAGGCTGACTCAATTTTTGTCCACTTATAAGGACATGCTCCCTCCCACACAGGCAAACTTCTCAAGATCTAGGGTAAACTCCACTCTCAGGGAGTTGGAGCCCACAGCTCTCTCCTCAGACAGGGCTGAGGTCTCTGGGAAAGGCAGAGCTGTATTTGAGAAACAGAAGAGACTCTAGGGCCTTTTCTGTGCCTGTTGAGAGGTCCCAAAGGTGAGGGTTTCAGATGTCAGATGTGGGATGATTGTGACTGCTGGTGACTGGCCCAGGCTGAGTCTCCTTGTCCCCAGGGGTCCTGTCCCAGGTGCAGCTGCAGGGGCTGTGCCCAACTGGTGAGTGCCTTGCACACCCTGCACCTCACTGGCAGCATCTTGGGATTCTCCATCTCAACCAGTAATTTCTGGTGAAATTGGATCCACTGACCCCAGCGGAGTGGATGCAGTGGATGATTCAGATACTATCATATATTGTACACCATTTACTAGATGAAGCTCAGACCACAAGAGCCATATGTCCATCTGGTAGGCAGTTATGAAGATGGGGGAGGAAGGATAAAGCAGGTGCTGGCCTCACCCATGGAGGTTCCCCCAGGATTATCAGCCACACAACCAGAGCCACCTCCAAGGGTGAACAGGACAGGATAGGCCTAACCACAAAGCTGGCTCAAAAACAACAAAGGGACTTCTGAGAGCTGACCACAGGCCCAGAAGTTGCAACTTGCCCTTAGGATACCTAAAAGTCACCAGGGGACATTCAAGACACCAAGGGCTACTGAGATTTCCTGTGCACCCAGGTTACCAGGGTGATCTGAGGACACGAGGGTCGCTCAAGTATGGATGGAGCAGTCAGATCTCCATGGGGTGCTCAGGTCACCAGTTGCCACTCAGAACTACAAGGGCCACCCAGGATCTCAGAATTCATATCCAGAACCAGTAGTGTTTCAGGGTCAGTTTTTCTGTGAAGCATCTTTCTCATCATGCCCTGCAAACTTCATCCTGACCAGTAATCAGTACACACTGTTTCCTTAACCATTTACAAACACAGATGTCTTCTAACATTTAGAGTGAACAGTCATATAGTAGTGCCGACCTTGACAGAGACCAAGCTTGGGGATAAATCAACTCATATACAGACTTCACAAGTACACGGGCCACCATTTAAAATATATATAAGTGATTTTCAAACAGAGGAGACTGACTCATTCAAGTGATCTAAATTTAATATATTTGAGCAGCTCCTCTCTCCTTTTACTTTCCTTAAGGTTTTCCTTTGATTCCCATGAAGAGAGACCATGAGGAAAGACCCTTGTGGTTGTCAAAACCCCACAGCGTCTTCATCAACTCCACGACTTTCTCTCAAGGATTCTCAGTATGTATACATTCCTGTGAGTGAAAAGAGTAGTTTCTACACTTCATTCCTTTTGTTCTCCATCCAGTTCAGGAAGCCAGACAACGAGTGGGGAGGCACACTGAGTCAAGTCTTACAAAACAGTCAGCCAGGGGTCCATTCTGCTTAACTAGTTTAGGAATCTTCCACTGGATCCACCTGTCTCTGCACCTGCCTCTCCCCAGAACATGAGGACCAGACCTTCCTCACACTCAGCTGTACATGAATTCAACTGTACTGGAGCAGATTAAGAACTCGGTTTGGTGAGTTATTTTCACTATAGTTTTCCATAGGAGCTACACTATGTTGCACTCCCATCAAGTGAATTCTAGAATTGCCTGTCCTCCACATCCTCAGCAACACTTGAGATGTTCTCCTTGTGTTTGCCTTATTTTATAATAGCCTTGCTATCAGTTGTGAGGTGATATCTCAGTGGATTGGGGGTGGAATTCTCTGCTGATTAGTGATGATGAACATCAAGTCATATGCTAACTGGACATTTGTTCAAACTTAATAGAGAAATAATCATTTACATGGTTGACCCAAATTTTAATCAGGTGATGTGTTTATTATGATTATAATTGTGATTTTTGCTATTGACATTAAGGAGTCCCTCCTGTATTTTGGATATTAACTCCTTTTCAATATTTTTAATGTAATGTCTCCCATTCATAGACTGCCTTCTCACTCTGCTACTATATTCTTTGCCCCCTTTCTAGTTTGATGTAGCCCCCCTTGTCTGCCTTGGTTCTTTGTGATTTTGTTTTTGTATCAAATAAATCATTGTCAAGCGAATGTCATGATATTTGTCCTGTGTGTTTTCTTCAAAGGCATTTTGGGTCAGGAGTTCTGCTTAATCTTTAATCAACTTTGAGATTGTTTTTGTGTTGATGTATATGTATGATGCAAATTATTGCCAAATGTCATTATTTAGCATTTATATATCAATACCATTTTTTAATGTTTCTTTTATTTTTGAGGGAGAGAGACAGATCATGAGCAGGAGAGTCACAGAGATAGAGGCAGAAATCCAGGCTCTGAACTGTCACCAGAGAGCCTGATGTGGGGCTCAAACCCACAAAGCTTGACATCAGCATGTGACTGGAAGTTGGATGCTTAACCGACTGAGCCACCCAGGCTCCCCTTGTCAACACCATGTTTAAGAGACACTATCGTTTACACACTATGCATTGTTGTAAATCTAATGGAGGATTTGCAGAGTGCATCTGCACAATTCTACTTCTGGGCTCTGTAATGAGCTCCACTGGTCTATATGTCTCATTTCATACCAGCAGTACACTGTTGTAGTTAATGTACCTCTGCAATATATTTAAAAGGAAGAAGTGTGATGTCTCCAGGTTCTCTTGTCTTCGTGATTGTTTTTGTTACCTGCATGTGTTATGTGGTTCCCTATGAATTAGTATATTTTTCAGATTCCTTTAAAAAAGTCACTGGTATTTTCATTGAGATAAAAACATAAACATAAAATTAACATAAAAAGATAAAGCAGAGGGGCGCCTGGGTGGCGCAGTCAGTTAAGCGTCCGACTTCAGCCAGGTCATGATCTCGCGGTCCGTGAGTTCGAGCCCCGAGTCGGGCTCTGGGCTGATGGCTCAGAGCCTGGAGCCTGTTTCTGATTCTGTGTCTCCCTCTCTCTCTGCCCCTCCCCCATTCATGCTCTGTCTCTCTCTGTCCCAATAATAAATAAACGTTGAAAAAAAAAGATAAAGCAGAGAAAAGATATAGACTATCACAAATACAGAAAACAAATCAACTTCATTAAAATTTGAATTTGGAAAGACAAGTGAAATTTAAAACACGAAGTTAGCCTAGGGAAATAGGTAAGACTCAAACAAATGCAATCAGAATTGAAAAAGGAGACATAACTAAAAACATGAAAAGGATTATAAATGAAAAACTTAGATATTTATAGGTCAACAATTAGATCACCAAGAACAAATTACACATTTTCTAGCATTATATAATCCACCAAGACTCTTTCATGCAAAATACAAGAGGAACAAAACAAAAATTAGTAAGAAGATATCCTAAATATAAAACTTTCACCCTCCAAAACAAACAAGGTGTTATTAAAATTCTACAATATTGAAAGAATAATTAATGCCAATACTTCTCAAACTATTACAAATCACTGATGAAAAAGACCACTCCAAAATGTACTTTATGAGGACACCTTTACTCTCACAACAAAGCCAGAGAAACACACCACAAGAAGGGAAACTACAGGCCAGTTTCTCAGATAAACATACATGCAAAAGTCCTTGATGAAATCCGAGCCTACTGAATTAAACAGCACACTGAAAGGATCATACATGATAATCCAGTGTGATGCATCCCTGGGATGCAAGTATCCTTCAACATACACAAATGCAAAAACGTGATGTCCTCCATTACCAGATGGAATTATTGAATCAAAGCCATCCTTAACTTATTCATAAAATCATGAGACAGTTTTTTCATGAACAAAAGCACATGTTCATCATTTAAAGTAACTCAATTAAAAAGGAGAAGGAGGGGCGCCTGGGTGGCGCAGTCGGTTAAGCGTCCGACTTCAGCCAGGTCACGATCCCATGGTCCGTGAGTTCGAGCCCCGCGTCGGGCTCTGGGCTGATGGCTCGGAGCCTGGAGCCTGTTTCCGATTCTGTGTCTCCCTCTCTCTCTGCCCCTCCCCCGTTCATGCTCTGTCTCTCTCTGTCCCAAAAATAAATAAAAAACGTTGAAAAAAAAAAAAAGGAGAAGGAAATTACCTCCACATGATCATGGCCACTATGAAAGCCCACACCTGACAGCATATTGAACATAACATACTAAAACCATTCCTGCCACATCAGTAGCCAGGCAATGATGGTCATCCCCAATAGAGGTATTCCACATGATAACATGAAGAATAACTATGCTGCCTCAAACCATATCATCGTGTCACAGTCCTTATTTGGATGAAAGTCACGGGAGAAACAGCCAGTCCAAGGACACTCAGACCCTCCTTTGTCCCTTGACAGCAGGATATAAATCTCCCTTGGGAAACTCCCTTCCCTGTACCAGGAGGGGAGAACCATCCTTAGCAACAGAATAAGGAACTCAGGGACAAGAAGGTTGTGCAAACAAACCTAGTTATTTGTTGACTAATTAAATACCCAAAAACCACACCTTTGCCTTGACTCTTGCCAAATCCAAAGTTTTGTTGTCTGAAAGTCACAAGTGCCACCTGCTTTGTTCATTGTCTGGGTGTCATATTATTAGGAAGCCCAGGCACTTGCAAAATGAAATTTATTCCCCCATTTAGACCAGTCTTATTTCAATTGAATCCTTAGACAGGATGAAAACCCAGAAGAAAAGAAGGGAAAGGCATTCTTCTCCTACAACTGGAAGAAGTACCCACAAACTTTGGAAATAAAAAGAAATAAAATACATTAAAATCAGTAAGGAGGAAGGAAAATTACTTCTTTGCAGATGGCATGATCTTAAAGATAACAACCCCTAGAGATACCACAAAAAAAAAATTAGAACCAGTTTTTTAAAATGAGGAAAAGTGCAGGATGCAAAATGAACGAAAATAAATAAATAAATAAATAAATAAATAAATAAATAAATAAACAAACCACCTGTGATTCTACACACCATAATGGAAATACATGCAACACAAATAACAAAATTATACAAGTGAAAATGGCACACAGTAAAGTATTGGAATTCAGCATCAAAAAGGATGTAAAAAAATGCATTCTGAAAATGACCTATGTTGATTAAAGACCTGTAAAAATGCACAAGGGCCTGCAAATATAACTGTGCTCACATATTAGAATTCTTCATATTGTCACAGCACCATCCACACAAACTAATATAGAAGTGTATCCCTAATGGTCGTTCGCTTTTAAAGAATCAAATCTAAGTGTGGAGTTTGATATATATGTCAGAGAACATGCAAATAGGGCCCTCTCTGTGATGATAAAACCAGACTAGCACCAACCCTGCAGCTGGGAGAGGAGCCCCAGCCCCAGGAGTACCAGGTGTTCCCATTCTGTGATCAGCACAGAACACAGAAACCTCACCATGGAGTTTGTGCTGGGCTGGGTTCTCCTGGTTGCTCTTTTGAAAGGTAATTCATGGTGAATGGGAGACACAGAGTATGTGAGTGGATATGAGTGAGAACCAGTGGATGTGTGACAGTTTCCTGACCAACATGTCTTGTGTCTGCAGGTGTCCAGTGTGACGTGCAGCTGGTGGAGTCTGGGGGAGACCTGGTGAAGCCTGGGGGGTCCCTGAGACTTACCTGTGTAGCCTCTGGATTCACCTTCAGTAGCTATGATATGAGCTGGGTCCGCCAGGCTCCAGGGAAGGGGCTGCAGTGGGTCGCATATATTTATGATGATGGAAGTAGCACATACTACGCAGACTCCGTGAAGGGCCGATTCACCATCTCCAGAGACAACGCCAAGAACATGCTGTATCTTCAGATGAACAGCCTGAAGACCGAGGACACGGCCACATATTACTGTGCAAGAGACACGGTGAGGGGACATCACTGGGAGCCCAGACACAAACCTCCCTGCAGGAGGGGATCAGTACCACCAGGGGGCACACACTATGCACAACTCTGGTTTGTGTTCCCAGGAGCAGGTGCAGATGGAGGTTACAGGCAGGTTTCCTGTCAGGGTATGGGACTTCCTCTCCACACAGCAGTTTCTCCAGTGGGCCTCTCTGTACACAGGATTCTGTACTTTCCTGTTCATTCCTTGACTTAGAAAGTTTGCTGTAATAGGAAAACTACACTAGCATGCACAAAAGACACAGTTGTTTGCACTTGCTTACTCGTCCTTCAATATGAATGAATTAAGAATTTCCTGAGGCACAACAGCTGACCATTAGAGGAGTCCCAGATGCACTCCCTGTGCAGCCAGGACCACAGGATCCCACAGCTCCTCCTTATCCTCACCCAGCCCTTGTCCCAATCAAACAACGTGACACTTCCCTCCTGGCTCTTGCTTCTCAGCACTTTAAATGAGCTACAGCTTTATTCAATTCCTCTTAAGAAGAGATAATTCATCTCAGTGTATTAGGATTCTCCCGAGGCACAGAGCCCAAAGCACATTGGTTTACATGACTAAATACATTGATAAGCCCCACGTTCCACTCTCACATGCTGGAGACATAGGAAAACCAGCGGTGTAATTCTGAACTACTGTCTAGTCTCAGAACGTGGAGAGCTGATGATGTAACTCTCAGAACAAGGGTCGGAGGAGACCACTGTTCCAGTTCAAACAAGCACATGGGAAGTAAAAATGGAATTCTTCCTCCCTCTGCATCGGATTCTACTCAGAACCTTAATGGAATGGGTGATGCCCAGGCAGACAGAAACCATGGATAGAAATTCCAGTCTCTTCCGGAACACATCACAGATATCCACAGAAACAGTGGGGAGACTGGGAACCTATGATGCAGTCAAGATGACACATAAAGTTAATCATGAGAAGTCAACCTCCTTTAAATGCAGAACTCAAAGACTGAAGATTTAGAAGTCCATGCCATCACTGGAGTGGGGCCTGGTGGGCATAGAAGTGCTCCTGGGGGAAGAATCCCTGAGGCCCATAGGGAGTGCTGCAGTTTGAGGATCCCCGGGTTAAATCAGCGGTGACAGTTACCTTCTTGGAGTGCATTTGGGAGGTGGGGCATTACCTCTCATGGGGCAGGAGAGCTGACAGGCACCATTGCACTGCCCTGGTTATTAGCATAGGAGCCTCTGCTGAGAGCAGCTAAATGGACGCTGCCTTCTTGTTGTTCTTCACCATGAACTCCAAGTGCTAGTGTTCATGCAACTCACCTTCTGGGACAACTAGCTCTAGCAAAGCATAGTGAGACTCTCTCCCAGAGGATCAGTGAGGTCCCTGTCATATTGAGTTCATAAAAAATGGTGTATTCAAACCCAGCTAGAGCTCCTGATATAAAACATAAGAGGCCTGAGCTGCCAGGTAGGGCAATGCTTTGGATACAGACAAGGTGAAGGCAGGGTTCTGAAGGAAGCCTGGGACCCACAAGTACAGATTGTTCTCTTTGTGTGAAGGCTTCCTGAACAGGGGAGGCTGGGAACTCCAACTCCAGGAACTAGAGAGGGAGATAATGCCAATATTTCCTCCCACCAATCAGCATGGACAGAATTCAGTAAGCAGCTCAGCACCTCCCAGTAGAAACTGAGCCACTGACACCAAGCTATACCCCCCTTGCCTTCCTTAGGTGCTTCCTTACTAGGGAAAGAGTGCCTGGAACCCAGACCAGCATTGCGCACCTCTTTCCAAACACCACCATATACCCGCACAGGCACCAAGTCTACTGACCATATAGTGAGGCATAGCCTCACCTATAGGGGAGATATGAATTAGCCTCTTTTATTAAGCACACCAAACTCACCTAGTTAAAACTCAACACTATGGACAAAGTTGAAAAACTCCCCACTTGAGGCAAGGAGAAACTCTGCAGAGGACTGACCTGAGGGACAGAGCAGACAATACATGACAGCACAGTGCACATGGCACATGCAAGAAATGCTCCCAGAAATTTCAGGTCCTCAACAGTATGTAACACTTCTCAATAAAGACACTACTCTAGAAGCAGAAAACATAACAGGATTTTCCTAAAACACTTAAGAAAGTGGAGTCATAGACATACACCATGATGGAGGAATTCATTCTAAAAGAGAAAACGATAAAAGGACATTGCCAGGGATAAAATTAAAACACATATAAATAATGTGCCTCAAACAGAATTTAAAACCTATCATAAGGAAACATAACTTTTAAAAACTATCATAAGGATACTAGTTGTACATGTGGAAAGCCTAGAAGACATGAGGATACCCTGACTACAGATAGAAAAGACCTAAAACACAGGCTGAAATTTTTAAAATGTTGTAACTGATCTGTGAAAATGATTGGATATAATGAACTCAAGGCAGAAAGAATCAGATGAATGAGTAAGTGACATAGAAGATAAAATTATGTGAGAAATGAAGCAGGAAAGAAGAGGAAAATTAACATATTGCATCACAAACGTATACTTAGGGAATCAGCAACTCCATAAAGTGTAATAAAATTGTTTTCAATGGAGTCCCAGAAGAAAAGAGGAAGAAAAAAAGGGAGAACTTTTATCTGAGTGCATTATAATGCAAAATTTCTACTAAATGGTGAAGGAATCAGACGTCCACATCTATGAGTCACAGAGAACTCCCATTAAAATAAAAAAAAAAAATCAGGCCAACTCTGAGACATAAGATAGTAAAGTTCAGAAAATACACAAATAAAAAAAATCCTGTAAGCATGAAGACAGAAGAGTTCACTAAAGAATATGGGAAGATAAAAAAAGATTATGGCAGAACTGTCCACAGAAAACTGCAGGCAAGAAGGGAGTGGCATGATATCCTCAAATGCTCAAATGAAAATTAGGCAGTCACTGGGGGACGAGACAAGATGGCGGAACAGCATGGAAGATTTTGTGTGTCTCGCATCAATGAAATACAGCAAGACCAACATTAAACCATCCTACACACCTAGAAAACTGATTGAGGATTAACACAACAATCTGCACAACCTCAACCACAGAATTCAGCAAATACGTGGCGTGAAGAGGTGGCCTTGGGGAGCAAGAAACCACGGCAAGGGAGGTGCTTTTGCAGGCGGAGAGAGGACAGAGATGGGGAGTGGGTGAGAATATGGGAAAAGCACCCCTCCCCAAAAGCAGCTGGAGAGAAAGTGGAAAATTGGAAACATCCACAGGGACTAAACTAAAAAGGGAGAAAGGAGAAAGGAGAGGATTTAAATTCCATTAAGACTGTAAACAAGGGGAGCGAAAAGGCTGCAACTCTGCAGCTCCATACCTGGTGGTGTTCTGCTGGGAAAGGTGAATTCCCAGGAACAGAGTGGGGTTCACGAGGTTCTTGAGCCACACAGGGAGAAGTGGTTCCACTATTGGTAGGAAATTCTGTAGACACTGTGAAAGCCACCTGGTCCTAGAAGACCCCAGAAAATGGCCACATTTGCTGGTGCTGGAACAAGGTCGTTTAGGGTGAAGCCTGGTGCCAGACGTGTGTTGTGATTTTCCATATTCCCTGAAACGCTGCTGCTACACTCTCTCACGAACTTTTTCTTGGGGAGGCTAGCACCTGGCCACAGTCTCAGGGCACTGGCAGCAGCAGGGTACAGCAAACATTCCTGCATGCAGCCGATATTTGGCCACTGCTCATTCGGCCATTGCTCCATGAGACCCTCCCACAGAGGAGCAGAACAGGTCAATCCACAGTCCTTTGGAAGTAAGGGGCCAGGGAAACCGCCACATCTGAGACAAAACTTGGGAGAGAGGTGCAGCCTGGGACCTGGACATGGAATGTGAAGGAGCGGGGAGTGGAAGACAGCTGAAGACAGAGGAAGGGTGTGCGATTGCTGATCCGGGAGAACAGACTGGGTAGCCGGGTGGCACCATTTTCACTTCTCCCGTGCAGGAGCATAGGCACCTACAAGCACAGCAACAATCCACCCCAGGAGGCTAGAAGCGCCATCTAGTGGAGAGTGCAGCCATTACACTGAGCCCCTCCCAACTGGGCCAACTGGGCTCTTCAGGAACACAAGCCTCACTGCCAGCTTAGTTTATGGACTATAAAGCGCTACATCTAGGGTATAACAAAGTAATTTCAGTCCTACTCCAATCTGTTAGCAGGTTCATCTAGTCAATTTTCTTTCTTTATTTTTCTTTTTCTTGAATGCAGAAAGAGAAAAAATTCATTTTTATTAACGATTTTTATTAAAAATATTTTTCTTTTATTTTATTTCTATATATTTTACATTTGTGTAATTTATTTCAAAGTGTATTTTACTTCCATGGTTTTATTTTAGTCTACTTCAGTGTATTCCCCTTTTCAAATTTCAAAACAATTTCCTTTTTATTTTTTTATTTTTTTCTCTTCTTCGTTCCTGTAGTTTTTCTTGAACGCAGAAAGAGAAAAACTTCATTTTACTTTCAATTTCTTTAAAAATATTTTTATTCAAATTTCCTACTATATTGTATGCTTTTTGTAAATTTTTTCAAGTTCTATTTTACTATCATCATTTTGTTTTAGTCTACTACCATATATTCACTTTTTTGAATTTTCAAACGATTTCCTTTTCCTCCTTTTTTAAATCTTTTTTTCTCTTTTTAATTTCCTTTCTTTTTTCTTGAATACAAAAAAAAGAAAAAATCACATTTATTTTTAATTTTTATTAAAAATATTTTTCTTTCCTTTTTTCTACTATGTTTTTTTAATTTTGTGTAATTTTTTTCAAACTCTATTTTACTCCCATCATCTCATTTTAGTATACTTCAGTGTATTCATTTTTTCAAATTATCAAATGATGTCCTTTTTTTTCTCCCCTCCCTTTTTTTTTCATATCTGTCAAAACACTTTCAACACCCAAACCAAAACATACCTAGGATCTAGCATCATCTATTCAATTTGTGTGTGTGTGTGTGTGTGTGTGTGTGTTTAATTTTTAATTTTAATATTCTTGTAATTTTATCTTTTTTTTCAATTTTGCGACCTCAATAATTCCTTTTCTCCCTTCAAAATGACAAAACGAAGGAATTCACCCCAAAAGAAAGATCACAAACAAACAATGGCCAGGGATTTAAGCAACACAGATACAAGCAAGATGTCAGAACCATAATTTAGAATAAAAATAATAAGAATACTAGCTGGAGTAAAAAATAGATTAGAATCCCTTTCTACAGAGATATAAGAAGTAAAAAATAGCGAGAATGAAATTTAAAATGCTATAACTGAGCTGCAATCACAGATGGATGGATGGCACGGGTGGATGAGGCAGAACAGACAATCAGCGATATAGAGGACAAACTTATAGAGAATAATGAAGAAGAAAAACAAGAGGGAAATTAAGGCAAAAGAGCAAGACTTGAGAATTAGAGAAATCAGTGACTCATTAAAAAGGAAAAACATAAGAATCATAGGGGTCCCAGAAGTGGAATAGAGAAATACGGGTGGAAGGGTTAGGTGAGGAAATCACAGCGGAAAAATTTCCTAACTTGGGCAAAGACACAGACATCAAAATCCAGGAAGCACAGAGGACTCCAATTAGATTCAACAAAAACTGACCATCAAGAAGGCACATCATAGTCAAATTGACAAAGTACTCAGGCAAAGAGAATCATAAAACCAACAGGGAAACAAAGTCCCTAACTGTCAAGGGAAGACAGATCAGGTTTGCAGCAGACCTATCCACAGAAAGTTGGCAGGCCAGAAAGGACAGACTGTTGGGATATATTCAATGTGCTGAAGCAGAAAAATATGCAGCCAAGAATTCTGTATCCAGCAAGGCTGTCATTCAAAATAGAAGGAGAGATAAAAAGATCCCCATACAAACAAAAGTTAAAGGAGATTGTGAGCACTAAACAAGCTCTTCAGGAAATTTTAAGGGCGACTCTCTGAGAGGAGAAAAGATGAAAATATATCTATATAAATAAATAAATAACAAAATAACAAAGATTAGAAACACAAGAGAACACCACCAGAAAGTCCAACTCTACAAGCATCATAATGGCAATAGACTCATATCTTTCAGTATTCACTCTAAGTGTAATTGGACTCAATTCTCTAATCAAAATACATAGGGTAATGGAATGGATAAGAAAACAAGATCCATCTGTATGCTTTTCATAAGAGATGCATTTTAGACCTAAAGACACCTCCAGATTTAAATAAGGGGATGGAGAACAATCTATCATGCTAATGGTCAACAAAAGAAAGCCGGAGTAGCCATACTAATATCAGACAATCTAGACTTTAAAATAAAGACTGTTTCAAAAAATGCAGGAGGGCATTATATCATTCATAATCAAGGGGTCTATCCACCAAGAAGACCTAACAATTGTAAACATTTATGTGCCAAATGTGAGAGCACCCAAATATATAAATCAATTAATCACAAACATAAAGAAACTCATTGATAAGAATACCATAATAGTAGGAGACTTCAACACCCCACTCACAGCAATGGACAGATGATCTAATCAAAAAATCAACAAGCAAACAATAGCATTGAATGACACACTCAACCAGATGGACTTAACAGATATATTCAGAACATATCATCCTAAAGCAACAGAATATGCATTCTTCTCCAGTGCCCATGGAACGTTCTCCAGAATACACCATATACTGGGGCACAAATCAGCCCTAAGTAAGCACTAAAAGAATGAGATCATACCATGCATAATTTCAGACTACAATTGCCATGAACTCAAAATCAACCACAAGAAAAAATTTGGAAAGGTAACAAAGACTTGGAGACTGAATAAGATCCTACTAAAGAATGAATGGGCGGGGCGCCTGGGTGGCGCAGTCGGTTAAGCGTCCGACTTCAGCCAGGTCATGATCTCGCGGTCCGTGAGTTCGAGCCCCGCGTCGGGCTCTGGGCTGATGGCTCAGAGCCTGGAGCCTGTTTCCGATTCTGTGTCTCCCTCTCTCTCTGCCCCTCCCCCGTTCATGCTCTGTCTCTCTCTGTCCCAAAAATAAATAAACGTTGAAAAAAAAAAAAAAGAATGAATGGGCTAACCAAGCAGTTAAAGAGGAAATTGAAAAGTATATGGAAGTCAATGAAAAACATAACACCCCAACGCAAACCTCTAGGATGCAGCAAAGGCGGCTATAAGAAGAATGTATATAGCAATCCGGGCCTTCCTAAAGAAAGAAGAAAGATCTCAGATACACAGCCTAACCTTACACCTTAAGAAGCTGGAAAAGAACAGCTAATAAAACACAAAACCAGCAGAAGACAGGAAATACTAAAGATTAGAGCAGAAATTAATGTTATCGAAACCAAAGAAAAAAATGGTACAACAGATCAATGAAACTAAAAGCTGGTTCTTTGAAAGAATTAACAAAATTGATAAACCAATATCAGATTGATCAAAAAGAAAAAGGAAAGGACCCAAATAAATAAAATCAAGAATGACAGAGGAGACATCACAACGAACACAATAGAAATAAAAACAGTAATAAGAGAATATTATGAACAGTTATATGCCAATAAAATGGGCAATCTGGAAGAAAGGGACAAATTCCTAGAAACATACACACTACCAAAACTGAAACAGGAAGAAATAGAAAATTTGAACAGACATATAACCAGTAAGGAAATGGAATTAGTAACCAAAAATCTGCCAAAAGACAACAGTCCAGGACCAGATGGCTTTCCAGGGGAATTCTACCAAACATTTAAGGAAGAGTTAACACCTATTCTCTTGAAACTGTTCCAAATAATAGAAATGGAAGGAAAACTTCCAAACTCTTTCTATGAAGCCAGCATTACCTTGATTCCAAAACCAGACAGAGATCACCTCAAAAGGAGAACAAAAGACCAATTTCCCTGATGAACATGGATGTAAAAATCCTCAACAAGATATTATCAAACCAGAAACAATAATACATTTAAAAAAATTATTCACCACGACCAAGTGGGATTTATACCTGGGATGCAGGGCTGGCTCAATATCTGTAAAACAATTAATGTGATTCATCCCATCGATAAAAGAAAGAACAGGAACCATATAATCCTCTCCACAGATGCAGAGAAAGCATTTGACAAAATACAACATCCTTTCTTGGTAAAAACCCTCAAGAAAGTAAGGATAGAAGGACCATACCTCGAGATCATAAAAGCCATATATTA
Source organism: Herpailurus yagouaroundi (assembly GCF_014898765.1). Lineage (NCBI taxonomy): Eukaryota > Metazoa > Chordata > Mammalia > Carnivora > Felidae > Herpailurus > Herpailurus yagouaroundi. Next base: position 21,902 of record NW_024412704.1, on the reverse strand, counting down.
AAGACCCAATGCTAATATCATCCCCAATGGGGAAAAACTGAGAGCTGTCTCCCTAAGGTCAGGAACAAGACAGGGATGTCCACTCTCGCCACTGTTATTCAACAGATTATTGGAAGTCTTAGCCTCTGCAATCAGACAACACAAAGAAATAAAAGGCATACAAATCAGCGAGGAAGGGGTCAAACTTTCACTCTTCACAGATGACATGATACTCTATATGGAAAACCCAAGACTCCACCAAAAAAACCGCTAGAATTGATTCATGAAATCAGCAAAGTGGCAGGATACAAAATCAATGCAGAGAAATCAGTGGAATTTCTATATACCCACAATGAAGCGACAGAAAAGAAAACAAGGAATCTATCCCATTTACAGTAGCACCAAAAACCATAAAATACCTAGGAATAAATCTAACCAAAGAGATGAAACTCTATACACTAAAAATGATGGAAACCTCATAAAAGAAATTGAAGATGACAAAATATGGAAAAAGATTCCATGCTCCTGGATAGGAAGAACAAATATTGTTAAAACGCTGATAGTACCCAAAACAATCTACATAATCAATGCAAGCCCGATCAAAGTAACACCAGAATTCTTCACAGAGCTAGACAAATAATCCTAAAATTTTTATGGAACAGAAAAGACCCCGAATAGCCAAAGTGATCTTGAAAAACAAAACCAAAGCAGGAGACATCATAATCCCAGGCTTCAAGCTATACTAAAAAGCTGTAATGATCAAGACAGTATGGTACTGGCACAATAACAGACACTCAGGGGCATCTGGGTGGATCAGTCAGTTAAGCGTCTGACTTTGACTCAGGTCACGACCTCGTGGCCCATGAGTTTGAGTCCCGCAACGGGCTATGTGCTGACAACTCAGAGCCTGGAGCCTACTTGGAATTCTCTGCCTCCCTCTCTCTCTCCCCTCCCCCGCTCATGCTCTGTCTTTGTCTCTCAAAGTAATAAATAAACGCCAAAAATTTTAAAAACAAAAACAAGAACAGACACTCAGATCAATGGAACAGATACAAAACCCAGAAGTGTACCCAAAAACGTATGGCCAACTAATCTTTGACAAAGCAGAAAAGAATACGAATGGAATAAAGAAAGTTTCTTCAGCAAGTGTTGCTGGAAAAACTGGACAGCGACATTCAGAAGAATGAGCCTAAACCACTTTCTTACACCAGTCACAAAATACACTCAAAATGGATGAAAGACCTCAATTAAGTCAGGAAACAATCAAAATCCTTGAGGAGAAAACAGGCAAAAACATCTTTGATATTGGCCACAGCAACTTACTACTCAACACGTCCCCAGAAGCAAGGGAAACAAAAGTAAAAATGAACTTCTGGGACCTCATTGAAATAAAAAGCTTCTGCACATTGAAGGCAAACAATCAGCAAAACTAAAATTCAACTGACATAATGGGAGAAGATATTTGCAAATGACATCTCAGATAAAGGGTTAGTATCCAAAATCTATAAAATCCAAAGGGTTAGTATCCAACACCCAAAACACAAATAATCCAGTGAAGAAACGGGCAAAAGACATGAATAGACACATCTCCAAAGAAGACATCCAGATGGCCAACCAACACATGAAAAAATTCTCCACATCACTCACCATCACGGAAATGCAAATCAAAAGCCTAATGAGATACCACCTGACACCTGTCAGAATGGCTAACATTAACAACTCAGGCAACAACAGATGTTGGCAAGGATGCAGAGAGAGGATCTCTTTTGCATTGTTGGTGGGAATGCAAGCTGGTGCAGCCACTCTGGAAAGCTGTATGGAGGTTTGTCAAAAAACTAAAATATAACTACCTTATGACCCAGCAATTGCACTACTAGGCATTTATACACGGGACACAGGTGATCTGTTTTGAAGGGACACATGCACCCCCATGTTTATAGCAGCACTGTCAACAATAGCCAAAATACGAAAGGAGCCCAAATGTCCATCGATGGATGAATGGATAAAGAAGATATGGTATATATATATACATACAATGGAGTCTTACTGGGCAATCAAAAAGAATGAAATCTTTCCATTTGCAACTACGTGGATGGAACTGGAGGGTATTATGCTAAGTGAAATTAGTCAGTCAGAGAAAGACAAAAATCATATGACATCACTCATATGAGGACTTTAAGAGACTAAACAGATAAACATAATGGATGGGAAACAAAAATAATATAAAAGCATGGAGGGGACAGAGCATAAGAGACTCATGTATGGAGAACAAACAGAGGGTTGCTGGAAGGATTTTGGGAGGGGGATGGGCTAAACTGGTAAGGGGGACTAAGGAATCGAATCCTGAAATCATTGTTGCACTATATGCTAATTTGGATATGAATTTTAATTAGTAAAACTAAATAAATAAATAATAAAAAATAATATATATAAAAAAGAAAATAATGAGTGATCATGACGTTGAGGTAAAAATTTCTTAAACATTATGCCGAAAACTCCATTAATAAAGGTAAAACTCCAAAACTGAAAAAAAGAAAAAGAATTCTTCATGTTGTCACACCACCATTCACACAAACTAATGTAGAAATGCATCCCTAACCCAGTCGTTCACTTTTAAAGAATCAAATCTAAGTGTGGAGTTTGATATATATGTCAGAGGACATGCAAATAGGGCCCTCTCTGTGAAGCTGGAAGGAAGACTAAAATTAAAATATTGCATCACAAACTTAGGGAAATCAGCAAGTCCATAAACTGTAATAACATTCTTTTGAAAGGAGTCCCAAAAGAAGTGGAGAAAAAGAGGGATACGTTTTATCTGAGTGAATTATAGTGAAAATTTCCACAAGCTGGGGAAGGAAACAGATGTCCACATCAAGGAGGCAGAGAGAACACCCATTAAAATAAAAAAAAAGCAAGCCAACTCTGAGACATATCATAGGAAGAATGGCAAAACATTCAGATAAAGAAAAACCCTAAAAGCAGCAACACAAAAGAAGTCTCTAACTAACAAGGGAAGATAAAAAACACAATGGCAGTTGTCTCCACAGACACCTTCATGTAAGTAGGGAGTGGCATCATATCCTCAACATGTGCAATTGAAAATTACACAGCCAAGAATAGTTTCTCCAGTAAGGCAGTCATTCAGATACAAGGAGTGATAGAATTTCCCAAACAAAAACCAAAGAAGTTCATGGCCTCTAAATCAGCACTGCGAGAAATTAAAGGGGAACCTTTGAGTGGGAAGGAAGACTAAAAGTAACAAAGACTAGAAATAAACAGAGAAAATCTCCGGAAACAATCACTTTAGAGGTAATACAATGGCACTAAGTTTATATGTATCAATAAACACTGTGAATGTAAAAGGGCAACATGCTCCAATCAAAAGACATAGGATATCAGAATGGATAAAAACAAATACAAGATCCTCTTATACGCTGCATGCAATTGATTCATTTTCAACTTAAAACACCTATAGATTGAAAATGAGGGGAGGTAGAACAATTTATCATGCTAATGGACGTCAAAAGAAAGTTCCAGTACCATACTCATATCACACTACCTAGATTTCAAACCAAAGTTCATTACAAGAGATCAGGAAGGCAGTATATCATCATAAAGAGGTCTATCCAACAAGAAGATGCAAAGCTTTAAATATTTATACCCGAAAAATGTAAGCACTGAAATATATAAATCAGTTAATAAGAAACATAAACTCATTGATAATAGACAATATTAATAATAGAGAACGTTAACACTCCACTTACAGCAATGGAAAGACAATCTGAGCTGAAAATCAATAAGGAAACAATGGCTTTCAAAGACACACAGACTGAATGGACTTAACAGATATATTCAGAACATTCCATCCTAAAGCACCAGAATACACATTCTTTTTGAGTGTGCATGGAACATTCTCCAGAACAGATCACATAATCTGCCACAAATCAGCCCTCTACAAGTACAAAAAGATTGAGATCATTCCATGCGCATTTTCAAACCACAACACTATGAAACTTGAAGTCGACCACAAAAAAATTTGGGCAACACCACCAATACATTAGGTTCCAGAACATTGTGTAAAAGCTGAATGAGATTTTCAGGAAATTACAGAAGCAACACAAAATACATAGAAGCAAGTGAAAATGAAAACATGCCAGTTCCAAACCATCTGGATGCAGCAAACTTGATGGAAGGGTGAAATGTGTAGCAGTACAGGCCAAGCTCAAGAAAGAAGAAAGGTCTCAAACACACAACCACTTTACAACTTAAGGAGCTAGAAAAAGGCCAGCTAATGAACCCTAAAGCCAGCAGGAGTAGGTAAACAAAAAGATTAGACCAGAAATAAATGGTATAGAAACAAAGAAAAACAGTAGAACAGATGAATGAAACTATAAGTTGGTTTTTGTAAGAATAAATAAAAATAATAAACCCAAGAGCAGACTTAGCAAAACCAAAAGAGAAAGGACAAAATAAATAAAATTAGAATTTGAGAGGAGACATCGCGACTGACACCACAGAAACACAACTATGAGAAAATAGTTTGGAAATTTATATGCCAACAAATTGGGCAATCTGGAAGAAAGGGATGAATTCCCAGAATAATGTAAACTACCTAATCTGAAATAGGAAGAAATTGAAAACGTGAACAGGCTGATAATGAGCAGAGAAATTGAATCATTAATCAAAAATCTACTGACACACAAAATTCCAGGACCAGATAAGTTCACAGGTGAATTCTACCAGATATTTAAGAAGAATGTCAAATATTCTATTTAAGTAGAATAGAATATTCCCGTCTTCCCAAACTGTTCCAAATAATAGAAATGGAAAGAAGACTTCCAAATTCATTCTATAAGATCAGTATGACCATGGTTCCAAACCAGATTAAACCCCACTAAAAATGAGGCTTAAGGCCACTAGCCCTACTGAGCATGGATGCAACAATTGTCAAGAAAATACTTGAAAATGAATCCAACAATACATTAAAAGGATCCTTTAACGTGACCAGGAGAGATTTGTTTCTATTCAGAAATAAGTCAATGTAATACATACCATCAATCAGAGAAAGAATATGAATGATGTGACCCTCTCAATAGATGCAAAAAAAATATTTGACAAAGTACAGCATCCTTTCTTGATAACACCCTCAACAAGGGATACAGAAAACACATCTCGACATCATAAAGTCCATACATGAAAACCCCACAGCTAATATACTCAGTGGGTAAAAAAGAAAGAAAAGAAAAAAAAAAACTTCTCCACTACTGTCAGGAACATAAGAGGGATAGCCACTCCCATCACTCTACTTAACAGGGCACTGGAAGTCTTATCCTCAAAAACAGTCAACAAAAAAATAAAGGTATTCAAGTTGGAAAGGAAGAAGTCAAACTTGCCCTCTTCACAGGTGACATAACACTCTATATAGAAAACTCAAGACTCCACCAAAATATTGCAAGAACTCATTCACAAATTCAGCAAAGTCACAGTATACAATATCAACACAGTGAAATCTACTGCATTTCTACACAGCAATAATGAAGAAACAGAAAGATAAATCAAAAAACAATCCATCCCGTTTACAATTGCACCAAAAATAATAGGATATCTAAAGAGTTAAAATATATATACTCTGAAAACTATAAAAACAGTGAAATAAACTTAGGATGACACAAAGAGATGGAAACACCTTCAATGTTCATGGATTTAAGGAGCAAGTAGTGTTGAAATGTCTATGCTACACAAATAAACGGGAGACTCCATGATTGTGGATTTCATGCTATATTACACAGCTGTACTTATCAAGACAGTAAGCTACAAGCACAAAAGAGACACATAGATCAAAAGAACAGAATAGTAAACCCAGATATGGGCTCACAAATGTATGGCCACCTCATCTTGGATGAAGTAGGAAAGACTATGTAATGGGAAAAAAAGACAGCCTTGTCAACAAAGGGTGTTGGGAAAACTGGACCAGAACATGAAAAAGAATGAAACTGAACCACTTTCTTACTCTATACAAAAAATAAATCTAAATGGGTGAAAGACCTAAATGTGAGACAGGAGACCATCAAATCCTAGAGGAGAACACAGGCAGCAACCTCCTGGACAATGGACAAAGCAACTTATTACTAGACGTGTCTCGAGAGGCAAGGGAAATCAAAGCAAACTTGAACCACTGGTACCTCATCAAAATAAAAAGCTTCTGGACAGCTAAAGAAACAATTAATCTAAAAGGCATTCTACAGAATTTAAAATGGTAATTGCAAACCACATATCTGATACATGCTTACTATCCAAACTCTATAAAAAAAACTTCTCATACTCAACACCCAAAATAAAAAACATACAGTGAAGAAATGGTCAGAAGACATGAGGAGACACATTTCCAAACAAAGCATTCGGATGGCTAACCAACACACAAACATATGCTCAACATCACTAATCATCAGGGAATTACAAATCAAAACTAGAATGAGAGACAACTGCACACCTGTCAGAATGGCTACAATTAACAACTCAGGAAACAACAGGTATTGATGAGGAAGAGGAGAAACGGGAACCCTTTAATACTCTTGGTGGGAATGCAAAGTGCCTGGATCATTCCAGAAACAGTTTAAAAACTAAAAATGAAACTACCTTCCACTCCAGCAATTGCTCTACCAGGAATTCACCCAAAGGATACAGAAATTCTGATTTGAGGACACACGTGCACCCCAATATTTACAGCAGCATTAACCATGACAGCAAAACTCAGGAAAGAGACCAAAAGTCCCCCAAGTGATGAATCTGCTATATGTATAGAATGGAATATTACACAGTCAGAAAAAATGAAATCTTGCCATTTGCAATCATGTTGATGCAGCTGGAGGGTATCATGCTAAGTGAAGTAAGTCAGTCAAATAAATACAAACACGATATGATTTCCTCATGTGGGGAATTTAAGAAACACAACAGATGATCATAGGGGAAGGGAAAAAAGAGCAAGAAATCATAAAAAACTCTAAGGTTAGAGAACAAACAGCGTTGCTGAAGGGCAGGTGTGTGGGGGATTGGATAATGGGTTATGGGGATTAACTAGGCCATACGTTGTGATGAGCACTGGGTGTCAATGTAAGTGATGAATCAATAAATTCTACTACTGAAATTAATATCACACAATATTTTAACTAACAAAAATTTAAACACAAACTTAAAAATTAAAAATGTGGGAAAAAAAGAAGGGAGAATTACTGTCACAAATTCTCATGAACATGGAATTTAAGGAAGTGAGTCTAACGTCTTGCATTTACCCATTTTATCCCTAAGGTAGTGGACACTAATTAATGTATGCATGAAGTTTCACAGCGGTGCCAGGTGGGCTGGAATTCAAACCACAGCTGACCTTCTCAACTCCACTGTGCCCACACATCAGGGGAAGCTTGTCCAGACACCTGCACAAGAACCCAGGTTGGGCCTCAGCAGGGACCCACATCTGCAGAACTGGAAAGAGTGGAGACTTAACACTTCCTGAGAAGCTCTGGGTTTCCTCCCCCGACTTGCTATCTCAGCTCTCTTGTCTTCCTTTCCTGTCTTTTCAAAAAACCATGTACCCTGTAGGTGGTCCATGAAAGTGAGGGGCTACATGTTCTATAAACATTGAATATGATAGATCACATACAAGGGGACAAAATAAAGTCCATATGGTGCAGCCTGTATTGCAGCTCCTATAATCCAATGTGGCAGAGTACAAATAAACCTAAGTATTCATTTGGTAACAAACTGCACAGCACGTTGGAAAAGCATGAAGAGATGAGAAGCCTGGAAGAATTCCACAAATGCAGATATGAGCTCCCCTTGGAAGGAAGAAGAAAAATTATAGTCCCAAACATGCAAGAGTAAAATAATTTTAGGAAATGATACAAGAGTTTCAGTGTGTTCTATTCATGAATTGTCTGAAAAGTGTCTGAAAGTGACAATGCAAAAAATGGATTTTCAGGGTTTCACATAGAATTTCAAAGGAAAAATCCTGTGTCAAGGATTCGGTTGTTTGCACAGAGCTCAATGGCTCCTGAGACATATAGAAAGCACCACCTGAAAAGGTAAACGTGTTTTTTGACCCAGGAGAACATCTATCAAATCTGAGAAAGAACGAAATATAGCCCTTTGTAGCGACGTGGATGGAACTGGAGAGTGTGATGCTAAGTGAAATAAGCCATACAGAGAAAGACAGAGACCATATGTTTTCACTCTTATGTGGATCCTGAGAAACTAAACAGAAACCCATGGGGGAGGGGAAGGAAAAAAAAGAGGTTAGAGTGGGAGAGAGCAAAGCAGAAGAGACTCTTAAAAACTGAGAACAAACTGAGGGTTGATGGCGGGTGGTAGGGAGGGGAGGGTGGGTGATGGGTATTGAGGAGGGCACCTTTTGGGATGAGCACTGGTGTTGTATGGAAACCAATTTGACAATAAATTTCATATATTGAAAAAAAAATCTGATGAGCAGTCTGGCCAAAGAGACACAGCATAGCAACTCTTGTGAAATTTGAACTTCAATTTCAGCATGAGAACATAATTTCCATATATTATGAAAAAAACATGCCATGAAAATGAGTTGCTAGAGTGTATAAATTGAAAAACAAACAACAAAATACTAAGTCACCAGAGACCAATTAGGGAACAAGTCAACATTGAGAGAAACCAGAAAAAAACAAGACTTTTAGTTACATTCTAAGTTAAGAAATAAGTGGGGTGCCTGGGTGGTTCAGTCAGTTAAGTGTCTCACTTCAGCTCAGGTCTTGATGTCACGGTTTGTGGGTTTGAGCCCTGTTGTCAGGCTCTATGCTGACAGCTCAGAACCCGGAGCCTGCTTCAGATTCTGTGTCTCCTCTCTCTCTCTCTCTGCTTTTCTCCACTCACATTCTGTCTCTATCAAGAATAAAAATTCTAAAAAAATATTAGTCACAAGCAATCAATCATCAAGAAAATGAAAATTATAGCTAAGAACACAAGACCCATAAAAAGAAATGGTATAAATAGACTTTGTGAAAATCAAATATGTTTATCTGCCCAGGTGACAATCAATAGTAAGATAGGTTACAGAGTAAGAGACAATATTCACAAATTGCATAACCACCAAAGGACCTGCATCTTGAATATGCTAAGAACCATCAACAGTCAATAGGAAGAAAGGAAACAAACCTCTATAAAACAAGCACAGCCTTGTGTATTAGACCTCCTATCCTTGAGGTTATAGACACGTTAGGTACGGACTGGAGAAGACCCTTCACACCATTGACTGTCAGGGAAATTCAAATCAAGAATGCAATAGATGCCCTATACACACATCCTGATGGCTCAGGTATGAACAACTCTAACAACAACATCCAGGTGAGCATCCAGCATACGTGGGCCCTCAAACAATGCAGGTAGGGTTGAAAAATAAACACCAGCTCTGTAAAACCCGTTGGTTGTTGCTTATGAAATTATACATGGATGACATAAAAAGGATCCTGGAAATACCACTCCCGAGTATTTGTCCCTGAAGAATGAAATCCCATGCTCAGAAAATAAATGGTGTGTAAATATTTATAGCATCTTTATTAGTGTTAGAAGCTAATAATATGCCAAAAGTCTTTCTAAATATAAAGGAATAAACCAACTATGAAACTTCCATCAATGGGATGCTTTGCCAGAGAACTGTGACACTACTGATGCACACCTGAAACCAGGTGCAACTCAAAGACATGATGTGGAGGGAAGGGCGGTAGTCTCTTAATTACAGAGGTGGTGTGACCTGGGACATTCACACAGCCAGACCATGGTGACAGTGGTTTGGTTGGGCATTCCTTATCTCTTTCTTTCCCAGACCACATTATGAGATACTCTGCTTAATTTGAGTGCACTCCTATGTTCAACCATCCTCTGATGTATGGAGTCTCCACAGACTGAACTCTACAACCTAGGACTCTTCTGAATTGAGACTTGTTGAGGCCATAATCTGATATGTGTTGTGACAGGAGCTGTTACCTTCACTGTCCATGTCTCTGGCTCTCTCCTGAAGGTAAGCAGGAGTAGGTTAGGAATCCTCCACTGAAACCATCTGTCTCCTGCACCTGACTCTCCCACAACATGAGGCCCAGACCTTCCTCACACTCAGCTGCAAATGAAGTCAGTTGCACAGGAACAGATTTTCACCTTGCTTTAGTGGATTACTCCAGCTCCCCCTTTACCTGGGCAAAACTCTTGGCAAAGATCTGCAGTGTCTGGGACAAACAGGATTCCAAACAGTTTGGAAACTGAGGGCTCAGCTTATGAGTGGGTGACAACTTCAATTCTTTGAGGCTTGCTTGTCCTTGTGGCATGAGACCTCTGCCATACAAGTCAGGTCTGGGGTAACCAGGCTCCCAGCATCCCTAGTGGACTGTTCCCAGGGAAGAGTTTCCATCTTGGCAGTGGGGCTGCAAACAATGAGTGAGGTGCAGCATTCAAAATCAACATAAAGAAATTTGTTACATTTTGATACAACAATAATGTAGCAGGAGAAATAGCGATCAAGGAATTGATCCCATGTACAATTACACCAAAAACCACAAGATACCTTGAAATAAACCTAAGTAAAGAGTTAAAAGATTTTCACTCTGAAAAATCTGGGACATTTATGGAAGAAATTGAAGAAGACACAAAGAAATAGAAAAATATTCCAAGCACATGGATTAAAAGAAAAAACATTGTTAAAAAGTTGATACTACCCAAAGCAATCTAGACATTCAATGCAAGTAATTCAATGCAAATATCCGTGTGTAATAATGCCAGCATTCTTCACAGAGCTAGAACCAGTAATTCTAAAATTATCATGGTATGGGAGCCTGGGTGGTTCAGTTGGTTAAGCGTCTGACTTCAGCTCAGGTCATGATCTCACAGTCCATGAGTTCGAGCCCCACATTGGACTCTGTGCTGACAGTTCAGAGCCTGAAGCCTGCTTCAGATTCTGTGTCTCCCTCTCTCTCTCTCTGCCCCTCCCCTGCTCATGCTCTCTCTCTCTCTGTCTCAAAAATAAACAAAAAACATTTCAAAAATAAAATTATCATGAAACCACAAAAGACCCTGAATCCACAAAGCAATCCTGAAAAAGAAAAAAACCTGGAGGCATCACAATTTAGATTTCAGGCTATATTACAATGCTAAAGTCATCAAGACAGTATAGTACCTGCACAAAAATACACACATAGATTAACATAACAGATTGGAAAACCCAGAAATTGACCCATAACTATATGGTTAACTAATCTTCGACAAAGCAGGAAACAGTATCAAATGGAAAAATGAGTCCTTTCAACAAATGGTGTTGAGAAAACTGGACAGCAACATGGAACTGTAATGAAACTGCACCACTTTCTTACAATATACACAAAAATAAATTCAAAATGGATAAAAGACCTGAATGTGAAAAGGGAAACCATCAAACTCCTAGAGGAGAAGAAAGGCACAAACTTCTTTGACCTTGGCCAGAGCAATTTCTTACTAGACTTGTCCCCAGAGGCACGGGAAACAGTAGCGAAAATGAACTCTTGGGATATCATCAAGGTAAACAGGTTCTACACAGCAATGAATCCATCAACAAAACTAAAAGGCAAGTGACAAATGGGAGTAGATATTTGAAAATGACATATCAGATAAAGAGTATTCAAAATCTATGAAGAACTTATCAAACTCAACACAAAAAAACAAATAATCCATCATGGATAAAGAAAATGTGGTATATATACACAATGGAGTATGACTCGGCAAACAAAAAGAATGAAATCTTGCCATTTGCAACTCTGTGGATGGAACGGGAGGGTATTATGCTAAGTGAAATGAGTCAGTCAGAGAAAGACAAAAATCATATGACTTTACTCCTTTAAGGTCTTTGAGAGACAAAACAGATGAACATAAGGGAACAAAAACAAAAATAATATAAAAACAGGTAGGGGGACAAAACAGAAGAGACTCATAAATATGGAGAAAAAATTGAGGGTTACTGGAGGGGTTGTGGGAGGGAATGGGCTAAATGGGAAAGGGGCACTAAGGAATCTACTCCTGAAATCCTTGTTGCACTATATTCTAACTAATTTGGGTATAAATTTTAAAAAATAAAAAACAAACATGTTAATGACCAAAAAGGAGAAGAAAATTACCTCCACATGAATAGGGCCCCTAAGAAAGCCCACCTCTGACAGCATATTGAACAGTAAAATATGAAAACCATTCCTGCCACATCAGGAGCCAGGCAATGATGATCACCCCCAACATAAGTATTCCACATGATAATGTGAAAATAAACATGCTGCCTCAAACCATATCATCGTGTCACATTGCTGATTTGGATGAAAGCCACGTGAGAAACAGCCAGTCCAAGGACACTCAAGACCGTCCTTTGTCCCTTGACAGCAGGAAATAAATCTCCCTTGGGAAAACTCCCTTCCCTGTGCCAGGAGGGGAGAAACATCCTTAGCACCAGAATAAGGAACACAGGGACAAGAAGGATGTGCAAACAAACCTAGTTACTTGTTTGCACATTAAATAGCCCAAACCCACACCTTTGCCTTAACTCTTGCCAAATCCAAAGTTTTGTTGTCTGAAAGTCACAAGTGCCACCTGATTTGTACATTCTGTGGGTGTCATATCATTACGAAGGCCATACACTTGCAAAATGAAATTTAACATCCCCTTTAGATCAGTCTTATTTCAATTGAATCCTTACACGGGAGCCTAGGATAGACTTATCCTACAACTGGAAGAAGTACCCACAAACTTTGGCAATAAAAAGAAATAAAAGACATTTAAATCAGTAAGGAGGAATGAAAATTTCTTGTTTGCAGATGACATGATCTTAAACATACCAAAAGCCTAGAGATACCACAAAAAATATTAGAACTAATTTTTAAAAATGAGGAAAAGGGCAGGATACAAAACGAAAAAAAATAAATGAATAAAAAATAAACCACCTATGATTCTACACACCAGCATTGAAATATATGCAAAACAGGGGCGCCTGGGTGGCGCAGTCGGTTGAGCGTCCGACTTCAGCCAGGTCACGATCTCCCGTTCCATGAGTTCGAGCCCCGCGTCGGGCTCTGGGCTGATGGCTCGGAGCCTGGAGCCTGTTTCCGATTCTGTGTCTCCCTCTCTCTCTGCCCCTCCCCCGTTCATGCTCTGTCTCTCTCTGTCCCAAAAATAAATAAACGTTGAAAAAAAATTAAAAAAAAAAGAAATATGTGCAAAACAAATAACAAAATAATACAATTGAAGATGGCACAGAAAAAAGTATTTTGGATTAAACTTCAAAAAGTATGTAAAATACTTGTAGAGTGAAAATAATCTATGTTGATGAAAGACCTGTAAAAATGCACAAGGGCCTGCAAATATACCTGGGCTCACTGATTAGAATTCTTCATATTGTCACAGCACCATCTACACAAACTAAACTACAAGTGCATCCCTAACCCTGTCGTTCACTTTTAAAGAATCAAATTTAAGCCTGGAGTGTGATATATATGTCAGAGCACATGCAAATGGGGCCCTCTCTGTGCTGATTAAACCAGCCCAGCCCCGACACTGCAGCTGGGAGAGAAGCCCCAACCCCGAGTGTCCCAGGTGTTCCCATTCTGTGATCAGCACAGAACACAGACACCACACCATGGAGTTTGTGCTTGGCTGGGTTTTCCTTGTTGCTCTTTTAAAAGGTAATTCATGGTGAACGAGAGACACAGTATGTGAGTGGATATGAGTGAGAACCAGTGGATGTGTGACAGTTTCCTGACCAACATGTCTTGTGTCTGCAGGTGTCCAGTATGATGTGCAGCTGGTGGAATCTGGGGGAGACCTGGTGAAGCCTGGGGGGTCCCTGAGACTCACCTGTGTAGCCTCTGGATTCACTTTCAGTAGCAACAGCATGAACTGGGTCCTCCAGGCTCCAGGGAAGGGGCTGAGGTGGGTCGCATATATTAGTAGTAGTGGAGGTAGCATATACTATGGCAGACTCCGTGAAGGGCCGATTCACCATCTCCAGAGACAACTCCAAGAACACACTATATCTGCAGATGAACAGCCTGAAGACCGAGGACACGGCCACATATTACTGTGCAAGAGACACAATGAGGGGACTTCACTGGGAGCCCAGACACAAATCTCCCTGCAGGAGGGGAACAGCACCACCAGGGGTGAACACTATGCACAATTTTGCTTTGTGTTCCCAGGAGCAGGTGCAGTTGGAGGATACAGGCAGGTTTCCTGTCAGGGTCTTGGGGCTTCCTCTCCACACAGCAATTTCCCCAGGGATCCTCCCTGGACACAGGATTCTGTGATTACCTATTAACCCTGAATTAGCAACTGTGTTGTCATAGGAAAACTACCCTAACATGCACAAAAGACACAGTTCTTTGCATTGCTTCCTCCTGTCTCTCTATATGAGTGAATTGCAGATTTCCTGACGCACAACAGCTGAACCTTTACAGGAGTCCCAGAAGCACTCACTGTGCAGCCAGGACCACAGGATCCCACAGCTCCCCATCATCTTCACCCAGCGCTTTCCCCAATCAAACAACGTGACACTTCCCTCCTGGCACTTGCTACTCAGGACTTTAAATGAGCTACAGCTTTATTCAATTCCTCTAAAGAAGAGATAATTCATCTCCGTGTATTAGTCAGGATTCTCCCGAGGCACAGAAACCAAAGCACATCAGTTTATATGACTAAATACATTGATAAGACCCACGTTCCACTCTCACATGCTGGAGACCCAGGAAAACCAGTGGTGTAATTCTCATCTGATTCTGAACTAGTGTCTAGTCTCAGAACGTGAAGAGCTGATGATGTAACTCTCAGAACAAGGGCCAGAGGAGACCAATGTTCCAATTCAAACAGGCACATGGGAAGTAAAACTGAGGGAATTCCTCCACCCTCTGCATCAGTTTCTACTCAGAACCTTAATGGAATGGGTGATGCCCAGGCAGACAGAAACCATGGATAGAAATGCCAGTCTCTTCTGTAACACATCACAGACATCCACAGAAACAGTGGGGAATCTGGGTACCCATGATGCAGTCAAAATGACACATAAAAGTAATCATGAGAAGTCAACCTCCTGTAAACGCGGAGTTCAAGGACTGAAGATTTAGAATTCCATGCCATGACTGGCATGGAGCCTGGTGGGCATAGCTGTGCTTCTGTGGAGAAGGAGGGCCGGGTCCCATAGGGGGCATTGTGGTCTGAGAATCCCCTGGGCGACTTGGGGAGAGACAGTTCCCTTCTCAGGGTGCATTTCGTAAAGGGTGCATTTCCTCTCATGGGGCAGGAGAGCTGACAGGCACCATTGCACTGCTCTGGTCATTAGCATAGGAGCCTCTGCTGAGAGCAGCTAACTGGAATCTGCCTTCTTGTTGTTCTTCACCATGAACTCCAAGCCCATAGTGTTCATGCAACTGCCCTTCTGGGGTAACTAGCTCCAGGCACAGCACAGAGAGACCCTCTCCCAGAGGATCAGTGATGTCCCTGTCATATTGAGTTCATATAATCTAGAGTTTTCAAACCCAGCTAGAGCTCCTGAGAAAAAAAAACATAAGAGCCCTGTGCCGCCAGGTGGGCCAATGGCTTGGACATGACAGGGTGAATGCAGGGTTCTGATGGAAGCCTGGGACCCATGAGTACAGATTGTTCTCCCTGTGTGAAGGCTTCCTGAACAGGGGTAGCTGGGAACTCCAACTCCAGGGAATAGATAGGGAGCTGATGTCAATATTTCCTCCCACCATTCAGGATGGACAGAATTCAGTGAGCAGCACAGCACCTCCCAGTAGAAGCTGAGCCACTGACACCAAGCTTTACCCCCCGTTGCCTTCCTCAGATGCTTCCTTACTAGGGAAAGAGTGCCTGAAACCCAGACCAGCAGTGCTCCCCTCCCTCAAAAGACGACATATACCCACAAAGGCACCAAGTCTACTGACCATATAGTGAGGCATAACTTCACCTCTAGGGGAAATAGGAATTAGTCTCTTTTAACAGTCAGAACAAACTCACCTAGTTAAAATTCACAACATTGTGGACAATGTCTAAACACTCATCACTGGAGACAAGGAGAAACTCTGCAGAGGACTTAGCTGAAGGACAGAGCAGCCAATACACGACAGCACAGTGCACACAGAACACACAACAAATGCTTCCTAATGTGTCAAGGCCTCAACAGTAATTGAACACTTCTCAATGAAGACACTACTCTAGAAGCAGAAAACAAAACGGGATTTTCTAAAACACTTAAGAAAGCGGAGACATAGAAATACACCATGATGGAGGAATTCATCCCAAAATAAAAAATGATAAAAGGACATTGCCAGGGATATTATTAAAACACATATATCTAATATGCCTCAAACAGAATTTCTAAAAACTCTCACAAGGAAATAGAATTTTTAAAAACTATCATAAGGATACTTGGTGTGCTTGAGGAAAGCATAGGAGACATTTGATAAACCATTACTGGATATAGAAAAGACCTAAAACCTAGTCATGCTGAAGTTTTAAATGTTGTAACTGAGATGTGAAACTGATTGTATATAATGACCTCAAGGTGGAAAGAAGCAGATGAATAAGAGACATAGAAGATAAAATTATGGAGGAAATGAAGCAGAAAGGAAGAGGAAAATTAAAATATTGCATCACAAACATATGTTTATGGATCTCAGCAACTCCATAATGTGTAATAAAATGCTTCTCAAAGGAGTCTCAGAAGAAGGAGAGGGATAAAACAAGGGAAGAAGAGTTATCTGAGTGAATTACCATGGGAAATTCCCAAACTGGGGAAGGAAACAGACATGCACATCCTAGAGGCACGTAGAACGCCATTAATTCGAAAATGCAGGCCAACCCTGAGACATATCATAGTAAAATTGGCAAAACACACAGAAAAAGGAAAACCCTAAAAGCACCAAGACAAAAGAGGTCGCGAACTAAACAGGGAAGACAAAAGAAAAGATTATGGCAGATGTATCCACAGAAACCTTCAGGCAAGAAGGGAGTGACATGATATCCACAACATGCTCAGTTGAAAACTATTCAGCCAAGAATACTTTATCAGAAAGGCTGTCATTCGGATACAAGAAGAGAGAGAATTTCCCAGAAATGCAAAAATTAAAGGAGTTCATGGCCTCTAAACCAGCCCTGCGAGAAATATTAAAGGTGATTCTTTGAGTGGCAAAGGAAGACTAAAAGAAACAAAGACTAGAAATAAGCAGAGACAATCTCCAGAAACAGTGACTTCTGAGGTAACACAATGCCACTAAGTTTATATCTATCAATAATCACTGTGAATGTAAAAGGGAAAAATGGTCCAATCAAAAGGCATAGGATATCAGAATGGATTAAAAATACAAGACCTTCTATACACGACATACAATAGACTCATTTTCAACCTAAAGCAACTGTAGATGGAAAGTGAGGGGAGGGAGAACAATTTATCAGGCTAATGGATGTCAAAAGAAAGGTTTAGTACAATATTCATATCACACTAACTAGATTTTACCTAAGTGTGTTACAAGAGATGAGGAAGTCAGTACATTATCATGAAGGAGTCTACTCAGCAAGAAGATATAAAGCTTTAAATATTTATACACCAAAATTGTAAACACTGATATACATAAATCAGTTAATAAGAAACATAAAAAAACTTATTGATAATAATACAAGAATAATAGAGAACTTTAACACACCACTTACCGAAATGGACACATCACCTAAGCCAACATTAATAAGGAAACAGTGGCTTAGAAAGACACACCTGACCAAATGGACTTAACAGATATATTCAGAACATTCCATCCTAAAGCAACAGAATGCTCATTCTTTTTGACTGCACATGGAATATTCTCCACAACAGATCACATACTATGTCATAAATCAGCTCACTACAAGTTCAAAAAAACTCAGATCATACAGGCATATTTTCATACCAAACACTATGAAACATGAAGTCAACCACAAGAAAAACTTTGGCACACCACTAATACATAAGGTTAAAGAACACTGTGGTAAAGAATGAATGAGATTTTCAGGAAATTAAAGAAGCAATAAAAAATACATAGATGCAAATTAAAATGAAAACATGGCATTGCCCCATCTGGATGCAGCAAAAGTGGTTGGAAGAGGGAAATATATAGCAATACAAGCCAAACTCAAGAAAGAGGAAAAATCCCAAACACACAACCACTTCACAACTAAAGAAGCTAGAAAATGAACAGCAAATGAACCCTAAAGCCAGCAGGAGAAGGTAAATTAAAAACATTAGAGCACACAAATGATAAAGAAACAAACAAAACATTAGACACATCAATGAAAATATAAGTTGGTTTTTGGAGGCATAAATAAAAATGATAAACCCAAGGCCAGATTTACCAAAAACAAAAGAGAAAGGACTAAGTTAATATAACCACAAATTTAAGAGGAAAGATCACAACTAATGGCACAGAAATACAATAGGAAGAAAGTATTTTGGAAATTTATATGCCAACAAACTGGTCAATTTGGAAGAACTGGATAAATTCCTACAGTAATGGAAACTACATTAACTGAAATAGGAAGAAATAGAAAACCTGAACTGACTGATAATGAACAAAGCAATTTATCCATAATAAAAACTCTACTGAAACACAAAAGACCAGGGCCTGATGGCTTCACAGGTGAATTCTACCTGATATTTAAAGAAGAGTGTAAATAATCTATTTAAGTAGGATGGAAGATTCTAGTCTTCTCAAACTGTTCCAAATGATAGAAATGGAAAGAAAACTTACAAACTCATTCTATAAGAACAATATGATCATGGTTCCAAATCAAATCAAACCCCACTAAAAAGGAGACTTAAAAGCCACTAGCCCTAATGAGCATGGATGCAACAATTATCAAGAAAATAATGGCAACTTGAATTCAAAAATACACTAAAATTATTTTTTACCACGATCAAGTGGGATTCATTCCTTGGCTGTAAGTGTGGTTCAATATTCACAAATAACTCAATGTCATACAACACATCTATAAGATAAAGGATAAAAACTATATGATCCTCTCAATAGATGTAAAAAAAGCATTTCACAAAGTACAGCAACCTTTCTTAATAAAAACCCTCAACAAGGCATAGAGGAAGCATACCTCAACATCATAAAGACCATATATGAAAACCTCACAGCTAATATCCCCCAGTGGGGACAAAAATCTGTTCCTCTACTGTCAGGAACACAAGAGGGATGCCCATTCCCATCATTCTACTTAACATAGCACTGGAAGTCTTATCCTCACAGACAACAAAAAGAAATAAAGGCATTCAAATTGGCAAGAAAGAAGTCAAACTTGCACTCTTCAGAGATGACATGACACTCTATATAGAAAACCCAAGAATCCTCCAAAATATTGCAAGCACTGATACACAAATTCAGCAAAGTAACAAGATACAAAATCAATATGCAAAAATCTATTGCATTTGTATATAGTAATAATGAAGAAACAGAAAGACAAATCCAAAAAAAATCCATCCCCTTTAAAATTGCACCAAAAATAATAGGATAAATAAAGGGTTAAAAGATCTATACTCTGAAAAATATAAATACGATGAAAGAACTGAGGATGACACAAAGAAATGAAAACACAGTCAATGTTCAGGATTGAAGGAGCAAGTATTGTTGACATGTCTATGCTACACAAAGAAGCAGGAGACTTTATGATTGCAGACGTCATGCTATATTATAAAGATTAGTCATCAAAACAGTACGCTACAAGCACAAAAGAGACACACAGATCAATCGAACAGAAGAGTAAGCCCAGATATGGACTCACACATGTGTGGTCACCTTATGTTGGATGAAGAGGGAAAGACTATGTAATGGAAAAAAAAAAGACAGTCTTCTCAACGAAGGGTGTTGGGAAAACTGGACCAGAACATGCAGAAGAATGAAACTGAGCCACTTTCTTACACCATACACAAAAATAAATTCAAAATGGGTGAAAGACCTAAATGTGAGACAGGAGACCATCAAAATCCTAGAGGAGAACTCAGGCAGCAACTTCTTTGATATCGGACATAGCAACTTCTTACTAGACGTGTCTCAGAATGCAAAGGAAATAATAGCAAACATTAATAACTGGGGCCTCATCAAAATAAAAAGCTTCTGCACAACTAAAGAAATAATCAACTACACTAAAAGGCAACCTACAGAATTGAAAAAGGTATTTGCAAATTACATATCTCATAAAGCCTTACTACCCAAAATCTACAGACAACATATCAAACTCAGCACCCAAAATACAAATAATCCAGTGAAGAAATGGGCAGAAGACATGACTAGACACTTTTCCAAAGAAAGCATCCAGATGGCTAATGAAAAATACTCATCATCACTCAACATCAGGGAAATACAAATCAAAACTATAATGAGATAAGAACTCACAACTCTCAGAATGGCTAAAATTAACAACTCAGGAAACAAGAAATATTGATGAGGATGAGGAGAAAAGGGAATCCTTTTATACTCTTGTTGGGAATGCAAAGGGGTGTGGCCATTCCAGAAAAGTTTAAATACTTAAAACTGAAACTACCTTGCACTCCAGTAATTCCCCTACTAGATATTCACCCAAAGGATACAAAAATTCTAATTTGAGGGGGCCCATGCACTCCAATGTTTATAGCAGCATTAACAACGAGAGCCAAAGTGAGGAAAGAGACCAAAAGTCCACCGAGTGATGAATGAGCTATATGTATACAATGGAATATTACTCAATCAGAAAAAAAGAAGGAAATCTTGCCATTTGCAAAGATGTTGATGCAGCTACAGGGAATCATGCTAATCAAAGTAAGTCAGTCAAAGAAAGACAAACACCATATGTTTTCCTCATATGGGCAATTTAAGAAACACAACAGATTATCATAGGGGAAGGGGAAAAAAGCAAGAAATCATAAAAAAAAACTCTAAGGTTAGAGACCAAACTGAGGGTTGCTGGAGGGCAGGTGTGTGGGGGATGGGATAATGGGTGATGTGAATTAAATAGGCCACGTGTTCTGATGCATACTGGATGTGCAACTAGGTGATGAATCAATATATTTTACTACTGAAATTAATATTACACAGTATGTAATCTAATAAAAATTTAAACACAAACTTAAAAAGTTAGAAGAGTGGAAAAAAAAAAGGAAGGGAGAAACATTGTCACAAATTGTCATGAACATGGAATCTAAGGTAGTGCGTCTAACTTCTTGCATTTACTCATTTTATCCCTAACTGCTAGTGGACATTAATTAACATACTCATGACTTTTACAGTGGTTCCAGGTGGGCTGGAATTCAACCCACAGCTGCCCTTCCCAACTCCACCGTTCCGACACCCCATAGGCAGCTTGTCCA
The DNA here is from genome assembly GCF_014898765.1 of Herpailurus yagouaroundi. Lineage (NCBI taxonomy): Eukaryota > Metazoa > Chordata > Mammalia > Carnivora > Felidae > Herpailurus > Herpailurus yagouaroundi. The sequence goes on along the minus strand of NW_024412704.1, from coordinate 532 downwards.
GACACCTGCACAAGAACCCAGGTTGGACCACAGCAGGGACCCTCATCTGCAGAACTGGAAAGTGTGGAGAGATGACCATTCCTGCCAGGCTCCGGGTTTCCTCCCGCCACTTTGCTGGCTCCGCTCCCTTATATTCCTCTCCCTTCTCTTTGAAAAGAAGCATGTCCCCTGTTTCTGGTGCATGAAAGTGAGGGGCTATGTGTTCTATAAATGTTCAATATGACAGATCACTTACATGGGGACAAATAAAAACCCATATGGTGCAGCCTGTCTCATGGGCTCCTATCACCCAAAGTGGCAGAGTACAAATAAACCTAAATATGCATTTAGTAAAACACTGTACAGCACGTTGCAAAAGCATTAGGAGATGAGAAGCCTGGAATAATTCCACAAATGCAGTATGAGCTCCCCTTGGAAGGAAGAAAAAATCTTATACTCCCAAACATGCAAAACAAAAAATAATTTCAGGAAATGATAAAACAGTTTCAGTGTGTTCTATTCATGAAGTGTCTGACAGTGACAATGCACAGAA
>NW_024412703.1:0-80040 GCF_014898765.1 Herpailurus yagouaroundi | reverse complement strand
AAAGTCTAAGGACTCACTCTAAAGTCTGAAATAAAGTCTGTGTTTGATTCCTTAATCCGAGAGACCCCTGAGTTGGCCTCAAATATAACCCCGAAAAAGACTTAGTAGGCAGAATAACATCCCCCCAAATATTTCCACATTTTAATTAAAGACTCTTGGGCTATGTCTTGTGTCATCACAAGCAAGAATTATGTTTGGAAACGGTACCAACATTTCCAGTCAGCTGGCCTTAAGATAAACTTGTTCTGATGATCCAGGTGGGCTCAATAGATCACAAGAGGCCTCCAAATGTGGAAAATGGAGGCAGAAGAGTTGGAATCAGAGAGATTTGGAGATGCTATGTTGCTGGCTTTGAAGATAAAGGGAGGGACTGTGAGCCAGGGAATACAGGTGGCTTTAGGTCTCCCAGACCTCCTTCTCTGCAGACAGAGTGCGTTTTAGCCCAGGAAGACTTATTTCAGACTTCTGACTTCCAGAACTATCAAAACATAAATTTAATTGTTTTCAGCCAGCAGCATGGTAATTTTTCACAACCACAAAAATGTCTATTTATATATAAGTGCATATGTACTATCTACATTTAATAGGCACAGTTTAATGTATATAAGTATATTCCAATGATATAGTTAAAAGGAAGAAAGTCTAGTACAGCATGGCGGAGGGTAGGATCTAGAGTATTAGTAGCTGATTCACACCATACGCGGGGGGGGGGGGGGGAGAGATGTCTCTCCTAACTAAAAAGAAGGCAAAGTGTCTATATGGATACAGGACCAGTGAAATTAAGTGAAGGCAATTCAAATTTGATATGCCTGCTCTAAGTCACTATCAGGTACTGATTTCATATTCAACGTACTCATTCCTAAAGAAAAAAAAGCCCAACATGAGTAGAATAAAGGAAATAAAAAGATCACAGCAGAAATAAATGACACAGAGACTAAAAAAAATCAGTGGAACAAAGTCAGTGAAACAAGAGCTGGTTCTTTGAAAAAAATAAACAAAATTGACAAACTCTAGGCAAATTAATCAAGAAAAAAGAGAAAGGACCCAAATAAATAAAATCAGAAAGGAGAGAGGAGAAGTAACAACTGACACCAGAGAAATACAGAGAATTCTAAGAAAACTATGAAAAATTATATGCCAACAAAGTGGACAACTTAGCAGAAATGAATGAAGTCCTAAAAACATACAATTTTCCAAAAGGGAACCGGAAAGACATAGAAAATCTGAACAGACCAATTAACAGTAAGAAAATTGAAACGGTAATCAAAAAGCTACCAAAAACTAAAAGTTCAGGACCAGATGGATTCACAGGTGAATTCTACCAGACATTTAAAGAAGAGTTAATATCCATTCTCCTCAAACTCTTCCAAAGAATAGAAGAGGAAGGAAAGCTTCTAAATACATTCTGTGAGGCCAGCATTATCCAGAACCAGACAAAGACACCACAAAAAAAGAAAACTACAGGCCAATATCCTTGATGAAGATAGATGCAAAAATCCTCAAGAAAATATCAGCAAACTACCTACAACAATATATTAAAAAGATCATTCACCATGATCACATATGATTTATTTCAGGCATACAAAGATGTTTCAATATTTGCAAATCAATCAATGTCATACACCACGTCAACAAAATGAAGGATAAAAATCATATGATCATCTCGATAGATGCAGAAAAAGCATTTGACAAAATTCAATATTTGTTCATGGTAAAAACTCTCAATGAAGTGGGGTTAGTGGGAATGTACCTCAACATAATAAAGGACATATATGAAAAATCCACAGCTAACAAACATCATACTTAATGATGAAAGCTGAGAGGTTTCTCCCTGTTGTCAGGAACAAGACAAAGATGTCCACTCTCACATAGTATGGTATTCAACATAGTACTGGAAGTCCTAGCCTTAGCAATCAGACAAGAAAAGAAATAAAAGGCATCCATATTGGTAAAGAAGTTAAACTGTCACTATTTGCAGACAACATAATTCTATACACAGAAAATTCAGGAGCGCCTGGGTGGCTCAGTTGGTTGAGTGTCTGACTTCCACTTAGGTCATGATCTCATGATTCATGAGTCCGAGCCTGGCATGGAGCTCTGTGATGACAGCTCAGAGTCTGAAGACTGCTTTGGATTCTATGTCTGCCTCTCTCTGTCCATTCCCTGCTCACACTCTGTCTGTCTCTCTCAAAAATAAATAAACATTAAAGAATAGAAAATTCAAAAAACTCTACCAAAATAATTACTAGAATAAATGAGTTCCTTATAGTGCAAGATACAAAACCAATACCCAGTAATCAGTAACATTTCTATACACTAAGAATGAAAGAAAAAAATATAAAACACAATTGCACCAACAAGAATAAAATACTTAGGAATAAACTTAACCAAAGAAGTGAAAGACCTATACTCCAAAAACTATAAAACACTGATAAAAGAAATTGAAGATAGCATAAAGAAATGGTAAGATACTCCATGCTCATGGTTGAAAGAATTAATATTGTGAAAATGTCCATATTACCCAAAGCAACCTACAGACTCAATGCAATCTCTATCAAAATACAACAGTAGTTTTCACAAAACTAGAACAAATGATCTTAAATTTGTATGGAATTATGGAAGGCCCTGAGTATCCAAAGTAATCCTGAGAATGAAGAACAGAGCTGGAGGTATCACAATAGCAGATTTCAAGATATACTCCAAAGCTATAGTTATCAATGCAGTATGGTATTGGTGCAAAAATAGACACATAGGTCAATGGAACAGAATAGAGACTCCAGAAATAAACCCATGATTATATGGTCAATTAATCTATGACAAAAGAGGTGAGAATATGGGGAAAAGACAAGGTTTTTCAATAAATGGTGCTGGGAAAACTGGACAGCTATGTGTAAAACAATGAAATGGGACCACTTTCTTACACCATACACAAAAAGAAGCTAAAAATGGATTAAAGACCTAAATGTGAGACCTGAAACTATAAAAATCCTAGAAAAGAACACAGGCATTAATTTCTCTGACATCAGCTATAGCAACATTTTCCAGGTAAGTCTCCTAAGACTAGGGAAACAAAAGTAAAAATAAACTGTTAGGACTAAATCAAAATTAGAAGCTTTTACATAGCAAAGGAAACAATAAAACAAAAAAAGGCAACCTAGTGAATGGGAGAAAATATTTCAAATAATATATCTGATAAGGGGGTAATATCTAAAATACATAAAGAACTCCTACAACTCAACACCAAAAAACCCAAACACTCCAATTAAAAAATGGACAGAGGGTATGAATAGACATTTCTCTAAAGAAGACATTCAGATAGCCAACAGACACATGAAAAGATGCTCAGCATCACTCATCATCATGGAAACACAAATCAAAACCACAATGAGATATCACCTCACACCTGTCAGAATGGCTAAAATAAAAAAAACACAAGAAACAACATTTGGTGAGAATGTGGAGAAAAGGCACCCTCAGGCACTATTGGTGGGAATATGAACTTGTGCAGCCATTCTGGAAAACAGAATGGAGTTTCCTCAAAAAATACAACTACCTTATGACACAGCAATTGCATTACTATGTATTTATCCAAATGATACAAAAATGCTGATTCAAAGGAGCACATGTACTCCAATATTTATAGCAGCACTATCAACAATAGCCAAATTATGGAAAAAGCCCAAATGTTTGTCAACTGATTAATGGTTAAAGATGTGGTATACATACAGAATGGAATACTACTCAGTGATGATAAAGAATGAAATCTTGCCATTTTCAGCGATGTGGATGGAACTAGAGGGTATTATGCTAAGTGAAATAAGTCAGCCAGAGAAAGACAGGTATCATATGATTTCACTGCTGTGTGGAATTTGAGAAACACAACAGATGAACGTAGGGGAAGGAAAGAAAAATAAGATAAAAACAGAGAGGGAGGCAAACCAGAAGAGATTCTTAAATGCAGAGAAGAAGCTGAGGGTTGCGTAAGGGGAGGTGGGTGGGAGAATGAGTTAAATGGATGATGAGCATTAAGGAAGGTGCTTTTTGGGATGAGCACTGGGTGTCATGTAAACAATGAATCACTGAGTTCTACTCCTGAAGCCAAGACTATACTGTATGTTAACTAACTTGAATTTAACTAATAATAATAAAAAAATAGAAGTTAGGATGAAGTTTCAGGGAGGATCTTATTTGGGATGGATGTGGTCAGGCAACATAGCCATATCTCTGAATTGGACAAGGGAGATCCAGTCACTCACAGCAGCTCAGAGGCTCACGGGGTGGTGTATTTGATGTGCCCACATAAGAGGTTACATGCATGGGAGAGATGTCCACTCCAGGGGAGATGGATCCATTGGTGGAAAGGGAATATGCACCTGACTCCCAAGGTGGACACATGGGGACTGAAATGGCAGAAAAGTTTCCTTTATTTATGGTCCCTTGGCTTCTGATAAGCTAAATTGCTTAGAGAATTGAGCCCCACTAAGGGAATACAGGCACTATGGGGCTCTGAGAATTCAGCCTCTGCAGAGCTCACCTGCCACTCAACAGCCATAGGCTGAAAGCATCCTCACCATGACCCTCCTAGATGTCCAACTAATCCGAAGAACCACCTCCTGACCATCCATTTCTTGCCCTTTCTACATCAATTGTCCCTGGAAGGAAGGACCAGTAGAGCCAAATCCATTGAGTGATGCATCTGGGAAAGCCAGAGTAGTCCAGTAAGTACTCCAGAAAAGTGGTGTGGAAGGCAGGAAGGCTTTTCTTAACCATGCCTTTCGTAACCACTGATTCCAAATCCTTCTCATTTCAGTCTGAAGAAGACTCTTCATACCTTCTCAGATCCATTCTTCTCACTTCTCTTCTCCGAGCATCATTCCAGGGCCTCTCTCTTTCTGCAGCAGGAACTGTCCCTCCCTTATGTCTGTTCACCTGTCTCGGGTTCTGCTTTATTCCCAAGTTAGCCTTTCCTCTTGTTTGTGAAGCACTGAATGCGTGAGGCAGCCCCGCAGAGTGAGAAGGGCCTTGAGTTGGAGTCAGGCAGATGTGAGTTGGAATTTCCCCTTTCCATCCAGTGCCTGATAGACCTTGGAAATGTTTCTTCTATCCTGTGTATCCTTTTTCATCAGCACAAGAGAGAGTAGAAGGAGGTGTCACAGTATGCTTATGGGAGGACTGATAATGATGGATCAAGTGTCCAGGACATGGTGCCATCTGAAAAACACCATTTCTTTATTCACTTACTCATTCGCATGACACATTCCAAAAGAATTTTGGGGAAATTACACAATACTTAGGACAAAATGCCTTAAGTGTATATGACAAGAGAAATAACGTGGCCGAAGGAAAGGAGACCCAAACCCAGAGGAATGATTACATGAGTAAGTGAAATATCTACCATGAAATGTTACCATGGGTGCCAAAATTTGGCCCCTGATATGACTGAGAATTCCACTGAAGACAAACGACTCTTTTTGTGCTGTTAGGATTAAATTTGGCTGTATAAATGGAAAGACTAAGAAGAAAAAGGGTTCATATTCAATCAGGAGTATTTGCCTCCCCTCTTCAAGGAAGTGGCACGACGACTTTATGCTAACATGAGGAACAAGGGTTCATTCCATCTCTGCTTCCACATCCGTGGTGTGTGGTTTTCCAAGACATGTCAGCTGTGGGGTCATGTGTGAATTCTAGGCAAGGAAGAGATAGAAAAGAGAAAGTCTTCTAAAGAGCACTCCAATATTCCCACTCAATAACTTCTCATACTTTGCACCAACTATCCATGATTGAATGAGAAGGTGGGAAATATAGCATCTTAGCTGAGCGTATGACCGCCTCCAAATAGAGTCAGGTTCCAACAACAGGAAAGAAGAGAATAGATGTGTTACATAGGCAATCTCTGGCACGATGATTAATTACAAGATTCATATTATCCATAACATTAAAATAAAATTGTTGATAGAACCTGACCCTTCTTGATACTAAGGCAAAAAGACAGGGATCTCCCCAATTCTCATGAGAGTCACATTGTGTGGTGGAAAGAGCAATGTCTCCAGCCAATTCAGGTTCTTGAAATGTTTCTGAATATAGGCTAGAAGCATCACACATGGTAATAGCCACACCGTAGGATAGGTGAGGCAGGAACATTGTTATCGTGGCTCAAGTATTTCGTCCCTCACACTTGAAATGATTTCCAGTTTTTGGGTCCTCCCTCAGTGGATCAACAGAAGAGACATGGCGATGCTCTTGGGGTTGTCTTAGGTGATGTAGGGCACAGTCAGGGGGATATCCCCATATCTCTGAAGGAAGGTAGCAGAATTTCAATGGGCCTCAAAACAATGGATATCTCATTCCTTCTGAGTGTGGAGAATCTCCAACTCAGGGACTCTGGGATTGTTTCTTTGGCCATCTTTCAGAGTGGAGGCCAAAGCTGAAGAAAGAAGTGCTCCTTCTAAGATAAAGAACCCCTGTGCTTATGGATTCACCTAAGTAGTGAGGGAATTTAATGAGTAACCAACTAGACCATCAACTACTTTTTAAAATTCCTGGTAAAGTTGATGCTGACAATATTCCTCAGTATTTTCAGTGCTTTTGTGAAGTGTTGGGCCTATGGAGTTCTCTGCTCCATCATTTTCTCTGACATCAGTTATTTTGTAAGCTCTTTTTAAAGATTTTATTTATTTATCTATTTATGTATGTATGTATGTATTTATTTATTTAGAGAGACTGTGATTGGGGAAGGGGCAGAGGGAGAGAGACAGAATCCTAAGCAGGCTCAACACCCAGGGTAGAACCCAATATGGGGCTCGAAATCAGGAACTGTGAGATCATACCTAAGCCGCAATCAAGAGTTAGATGCTTGGGGCTCCTGGGTGGCTCAGTCAGTTAAGCATCCGACTTCAGCTCAGGTCATTATCTCATGGCTTGTGGGTTCGAGCCCCACGTTGGGCTCCGTGCTGACAGCTCGGAGCCTGGAGCCTGCCTCGGATTCTGTGTCTCCCTTTCTCTCTTTGCCCCTCCCCTGTTCATGTTCTGTCTGTCTGTCTGTCTCTCTCTCAAGAATAAATAAACATTAAAAACATTTTAAAAAGAGGGGCACCTGGGTGGCTCAGTCGGTTAAGCGTCCCACTTCAGCTCAGGTCATGATCTGGCGGTTCATGGGTTCGAGCCCCGCGTCGGGCTCTGTGTTGACAGCTCCGAGCCTGGAGCCTGTTTCAGATTCTGCGTCTCCGTCTCTCTCTCTCTGCCCCTCCCCTGTTCACGCTCTCTGTCTCAAAAATAAACATTAAAAAAATTTAAAAAATTTAAAAAAGAGTCAGATGCTTAACTGACTGAGCCACCCAAACACCCCATTGTTTCAAATATTTTAATTAATTAATTTGTTTGCTTATTTATCTGGAGAGAGGATTTTGTAGGTTCTCTTTAAAGTGCGTGTGCATATATGTATGCGGGGAATAACCTTAGGAATTCCCTGTGCTTGCACGGATGGGTTAACAAGGCATCAAGAATTAGAAAGCCACAGGATGCTCACAACCAAGTTTAGGTAAACAAGATTAGGTACATAGGTATAGAGAGGGCTGGGCAGAGATCCCAGTATAGAGAGGGCGGGGACAAAGTCCCCAATACAGAACAAAGGTATGAGGTAAACAAGATTAGGTATTCAGGGAGGAAGTGCCCCCCCCCCCAACTTAGTACAATAGCAGAAAGCTGCTTTCCCAGGAAGGAAGGACCAAATTAGGTCAACAGGTAAATAGGGCTATAGACCTCTGCAGGGTGAAGTTGCCCAGAGCAGAGCTAATTAACAAAAGAAAGGTGCCTTGTTGACCCTGAGGTAGCCTGTTCTGTCTTTCTTGTCCTCTAGGCCAATTTTGGTTAACAGAGGTGGTGCCTCATGTCTGTTGTAAGCAACCTTCCACCCAGCCTCCTGGGGCCAGGGTTTTGTTTTGTATTAACCCAAGCTCCTAACCCCACATATCTTCAAAACCCCCTTTCCCTCCTGTCCATGAGTTAATGTTCACAGTTTCATTGTCTCTTTGTGCACGTCCATCACCATGTCTGTAAGCCTCTGATCCTAGTAAAAACAGAGCAAGGACCCTTAATCAGGGCCCTTGTCTTCTCCCAGGCATTAACCATCTCTCGCATTTTAATCCTGCATCCCGCTTTCTTGCGAGACAACAAAGAACTTTAGACCCACAGTCTACAACATATGTATGTGTATAAAAGCTCTGAATCTTAACCTTAAAAACACAAAATACCCAAATGTAACATCAGCCTAATATGCGGTGCTTGTATACCTTTTATAGATATTTGCATTGAAAAACTAAATTCAGGCTTCATAAGCAGTGTTTGGAATAGTTAAGGGCAATGAATGAAACTATGAACTCCACACGGAAGGCAGAAAAAAGCTCTATTAATTGGGCTCCAATTTTTGCCTACATATTAAGTAAGGAGGCTTGACCCAAGATGTAGAAGAAAATAAAAGTGGGGAGATAAAAGTTGAAGGACCTGATGCCACAGAGGTTCTAGACCAACACTACGCAGTCATGAATGAACAGGTGAGACTCTGCGACCTTGTTGCAGTGTAGCTTCTGATTCGGCAAGAGTGAATGTGGCCTGGGACTCGGCATTCACATAAGCTCTTGGGCAATGTTGATCCTGCTGATCCACGGACCACACTCTGAGTAGCCAGGCGATGAAGGGGGACAGCTGCTTTGGAACGAGGATTACATTTCCAGCGAGTAGCGGTACAAAGGAAGGATGAAAGCATTTACAACTCCCCAACTGAGGCAATGATATAAGGGGCAGTACTTTATTAATCCATTCACCTGAAATCGAAGGCAACCACATTTCTGTGCCATCAAAGTGATGGTAATTGAATGTTGATTTTTTTCCCCCTCTCTTTCCTGGTAGTGGTTTCATCCACATGGAATCAGGAAATCAAACATGTGCTTCGCAATTTCTCCTCTTGGGATTTTCAGCAAAGTCAGATAGTCAATTTGTGCTCTTTGGGCTGTTCCTGTCCATGTACTTGGTCACGGTCACTGGGAATCTGCTCATTATCCTGGTCATCTGCTCTGACTCCCTCCTCCACACCCCCATGTACTTCTTCCTTTCCAACCTGTCCTTGGCTGACATCTGTTTTACCTCCACTACTGTCCCGAAGATGCTCTGGAACATCCAGACTCAGAGCACAATCATAACATATGAAGGCTGCCTCAGCCAGATATTTTTTTTCATTGTGTTTGGATGCCTGGACAACTTACTCCTGACCGCGATGGCCTATGACCGCTTTGTGGCCATCTGTCACCCCCTGCACTACTCAATCATCATGAACGGCCAGTTTTGTGGGCTGTTGGCATTGGGATCCTGGTGCCTCAGTATCATGGGTTCCCTGCTCGAGACCTTGACCCTTTTGAGGCTGTCCTTCTGCACAAACGTGGAAATCCCACACTTCTTTTGTGATCTTCCCGAAGTCCTGAAGCTTGCCTGTTCTGACACCTTCGTCAATACCATGGTGGTGTATTCTGCAACTGGCCTTCTGGCCGTGATTCCTTTCAACGGAATACTTTTGTCCTACTATCAAATTGTTTCCTCCATACTCAACCTTTCCTCAGCTACTGGCAAGTACAAAGCCTTTTCCACGTGTGGCTCTCACCTCTCAGTGGTCTTCTTGTTCTATGGAACAGGTCTTGGGGTCTACCTCAGTTCTGCAGCGACTTCATCCTCTAGGACAAGTCTGGTGGCCTCAGTGATGTACACGATTGTCACGCCCATGCTGAACCCCTTCATCTACAGTCTGAGGAACAGGGACATGAAGGGGGCTCTAAGGAGACTACTCAGCAGGGTGGTGCCTCTCAGCAGTGGGGTCTCCGGAGGAGTCTTATGGTAACTGGGTGCACAATATGGAGGTCCAGAAATCCTGGCTTGCTTCATCCAATATCTTTATTTCTTCCCCAGTTGTACCTGTTTTAAAGCAGTACTTTCCTGGGGTCTTCCCTGCCCTCTCGATTTTTCTTCAGGCTATATCTTGAGTTCCCTTTTTCACTTTATAACCACTCATTATAACTTGGTGTGAACAGAACCTGATATTTTCTCAGTTATATTTGGTAATGGTTTGGATTTCTTAAAAAAAAATGAATCAAATCTCATGTATTTAATATCTATCCTCAGAGGGATGGGATGTGTACCTATTTTGGAAATGTCCTGAAAACTCATTTACAGAGATGTTTTCTCAGGTCACATGACTAAAATGAACCCAAAGATTTGATCCCCTCCACGTTTTTTTTCTGATCTACTTTCCTTCCAGTCCCATCAACGTTATTAAATTTCTCAACTTGTCCACTCTACAGATTTCTTGAGTTTCAGAACTGTCTCTTACCTATCTTTACAGTGCCTGGTATAGCTCTAATGACGGAGTTTTAAATCCAAACCTTACATTGAGGTTTATTAAGTTTTCCTTAATATTATAATTTCACTTCATTTGATTGTTACAAAGTTTAGCACATTTTCCAGTTTGTATATTTATTTGCATGTTTTCTTCCTATATTTTTGGTTTGCATCTTTAGACCATTTCTCAGGTATTTTTATTCTAATTGGGTTAAAATAATTTTTTATATGTCTACACTTTATGCTTTGTAATATCCAACGTGTTCTAAATATTTTCCCTAGTTTTACACTTGTTTGTAAATTTCCTTTATTGTTGGACCTACAGATTTCAAGGCACTGGAGTCCATTGATTATGTTCTCAGTTCTTTGCTTTTTCTTCCATCTGGTTTATGCTCAGAGGATTAACCTAATCTTTCCTCTAGATGTCCACTGCTATGTTTTTTCTACAAGTTCACTTTATTCATTTTGCTTTTCTACATGTTCACTCTCTTTATGCCAACAAGCGGTTGTCATTAAGATAGAAATTTAATGTTATTTTGCTTCTAACTAATAACAAATTGTCCAAACACCTCTTATTTCAAAAGCCTTGCTTCCCTCATTGTTTTTTTTTTTATTCCACTTTTATAATATGCCAGATTTTATGGGTCGCCTGGGTGGCTCAGTAGGCTAAGCATCCGGCTTTGGCTCGGGTCATGATCTCATGGTTCATGGGTTCGAGCCCCACGTTGGGCTCTGTGCTGACAGCTCAGAGCCTGGAGCCTCCTTCAGATTCTGTGTCTCCCCCCTCTCTTCCCCTTCCCCAGCTCACACTCTGTCTCTCTCTCAAAAATAAATAAACATTAAAAAATTATAATATGACATATTTTATTTTATAGGATTTGTGTTTTCTTATTCTCCCGTCAATTTCACAGTTTGGTGAATGGAAGTTTATTACAGGTTCTAATCAAGAACAGAAGCTATGTTGCCTTTTCAATATCGATTCTCCCCTTTTTCCTAGTAGCAGGATATGGATGGGGGTGGCAATATACTCAAAACATTAATAAAGGGGTCATCATGTGCTTTGGCTTACTGTTGCTGTTGTAACCAGCGATGGCAGACTTGGTGGCTTAAAAAGAACACAAAGGTATTAGCTTACAGTTCTGGAGATCAGAAGTCCAAAATGGGTCTCCCTGGGATAGAAATCAAGATGTCTTCACAGCTGCATTCCTTTCTAGAGATTCCAGGAGGATAACCCCCTTTCTTGCCTTCTCCAGCTTCTAGGGAACATCCTCCTCCCTTGTCCTATGGCTCCATCCTGTGTCTTCAATGCCAGCAGTGGCTGACTGAGTCTTTCCCTTCTCTCATTTCCTGGACCCTTAAGCTGCCTCCTTTTTCTCTTCATGGACCCTTGGGATTACAAGGGCTTCATCCAGTTAGCCCCAGATAACCTCTATCTTAAGATCAAGTGATGAGCAAACTTAATTCCTTCTATAACTTTAATCCCTTTTCCCTTGTAACCTAACATTTTCACAGCTTCTGAGGATTGGAAAGCAGACATTTTTGGAAGGCCATCATTCTGCTGACCATACCATGTGACACAAGTGTGCCCAAACAGATGTGAGCTGAAATCTTTTAGTGGAGCTTCTAGAAAACATGTATTTTCCCAATTAAAAAAACAGATCGTCAAAACGGTGAAATTGGAGCTTTCTCACATCTTTTCCCTAAGAAAAGACAGTAACTCATTGCTGAGAGTATCTTCATGGAAGTCCAGGGGCCTGATGAAGAAACTCAAGCCCAAAGTTGGAGCAAAAAACACTCAATATTGAACGCATTGAGGAGAGTAAGAGGAACAATTATACTTTACCCACATAAGCTCTATCCCAAGGCAGCACGCTTGGTGCCCCAGGAGATCTCAGCCAGGGACTTCACCCAGGGATGAATGTAAGAGTGTGCCAGTGAGTGCCAGGGCCCCCAGTTGTGTCGGATGCTGCCATCTACACCCACTGCCTTCCCAACCCACCCAAAAAACTGCCCCTGAAGCAGAATAATCCTGGACTCACTTCCTGTCCCAAGAGACTTTTATGGAGGGGCGTGTCATCATCAACTTAGTCAATGTGGAACTTAGAAGGTCACAGTAGCCCCTGTGGACTGAGCACCTTCTCTGTGCCAGGTAATTCCCTGTGAGATCTAAAAAATTACTAACTTCTCAGGGTGCCTGCATGGCTCAGTTGGTTAAGCGTCCGACTTTGGCTCAGGTTATGATCTCACGGTTTGTGGGTTCAAGCCCTGCATCAAGCTCTGTGGTGACAGCTCAGAGCCTAGAGCCTGCTTTGGATTCTGTGTCTCCCTCTGCCCTCCTCTACTCATGCTCTCTCTCTCTCTCTCTCAAAAATAAATAAACATTAAATTTTTAAAAAAGATATTACTAACCAAAAGGATTCTCACACCAAATGCTTAGATGGAATTTCTCTTGTTTACAGATAAAGGAACAAAGGCTTAGAAGGTTCATTTCCTGTCATGAGGAAAAAGAGACACCTGAAAACTTGTGTATAAAGAAGCTGAACCACTGAGCCCCACATTTGACTGCCTAAGATCAGACCTGAGGTAGGTAGGGGGGTTCTTATAGAAGAAAACCCCAAAATACTCACACTTGATTCTACCACTGGACCACAGTCTTAATATGCAAAGGTTGTCTACAGACCAAGATCGTCAAAGTTACAACAGGGAGCTAGTTACAAGGCAGAATTTCTGGGCCACCCTGGGCATGTCAAATTAGCAGGAGCACTTCCTAAGCTATGACAAACAAAACCTTCTCCAGGTATTTTCAAGTGTCCTTTGGAGGCAAAATCATCCCTGGCTGAGATCCACTGGTCTAGAGCAAGAGAACTCAGCATTCCAGTAGAAGCACATCAGTTCATAATGGTCCAGTCCATAATTCTGGGGTGACCACTCAACCCTTCCAAGTCACATCTCTGCAAATGTGGAATGAGGCTCCTAACATTATGGCCCTCATAGAATGGCTTTTGAAAAAAATAAATGAGACAATACATATACAATTTCAAGCTCAGCCCATGGTGCCTGAAAAGATCTTTTTTTAAGTGTTTCAAGCTTTTTTTTAAAAAAGATGTTTATTTATTTTTGAGAGAGAGAGAGAGAGAGAGAGAGCACAAGTAGGGAAGGGGAAGAGAGAGAGGAAGACCCAGAATCTGAAGCAGGCTCCAGGCTCTGAGCTGTCAGCACAGAGCCCGACATGGGGCTTGAACTCAGAAACGGTGAGCTCATGACCTGAGCTGAAGTCAAATGCTCAACTGACTGAGCCACCCAGGCACCCCTCAAGTTTTTATATAATTCTTGTTAGTTAACATGCAGTGTAATATTTGTTTTAGGAGTAGAATTTAATGACTCATCACTTACCTACAACACCCAGTGCTCATCACAACAAGTGTGCTCCTTAATCCCCATCACCCATTTAACCTCTCCCCTGCCCACCTCCTCCCCAGCAACCCCTAGTTTGTACTCTATAGCTAAGAGTCTCTTATGGTTTACCTCCCTCTCTCTCTTTTCTTCCTTCCCCTATGTTCATCTGTTTCATTTCTTAAATTCCACGTGTGAATGAAATCATATGGTATTTGTCTTTCTCTGGCTTATTTTGCTTAGTATAATGCACTCATTGCAAATGGAAAGATTTCAGTCTTTTTTTATGCCTGAGTAATAGTCCGTTGTATACGTAAACCACATCTTCTTTATCCATTCATCACTCAATTGGCATTTGGGCTCTCTCCATTATTTGGCTCTTGTAGATAATGCTGGTATAAACATTGGAGTGCATGTGCCCCGTTGAACCATTACTTTTCTATCCTTTGGGTAAATATCTAGTAGTACATTTGCTGGATTGTAGGATAGTCCTATTTTTAATTTTTTGAGGAACCCCCATACTGTTTTCCAGAGTGGCTGCACCAGTTTGCATTCCCACTTACAGTGTAAGAGGGTTCCCCTTTATCCACATCCTGGCCAACACCTGTTATTTCCTGCATTGTTAAATTTAGCCATCCTGACAGGTGTGAGGTGGTATCTCACTGTGGTTTTGATTTGTATTTCCCTAACGATGAGTGACATTGAGCATCTTTTCGTGTGTCTGTTAGCCATCTGCACGTCTTTGGAAAAGTGTCTGTTCGTGTCTTCTGCCCAAATCTTCACTGGATTATTAATTTTTCAGTGTGGAGTTTGAGAAGTTCTTTATAGATTTTGGACACTAACCTTATATCAGATATGTCATTTGTAAATATCTTCTCCCATTCTGTAGGCAGCCTTTTAGTTTTGTTGATTGTTTCCTTTGCTGTGCAGAAGCCTTTTATCTTGAAGAGGTCCCAATAGTTCATATTTGCTGTTGTTTCCCTTGCCTCCAAGCATCATGTCTAGTAAGAAGTTGCTGCAGGGGAGCCTGGGTGGCTCAGTGAGTTAAGCGTCCGACTTCAGCTCAGGTCATGATCTCACAGCTTGTGAGTTCGAGCCCCTCATTGGGCTCTGTGCTGACAGCTTGGAGCCTGGAGTCTGCTTCAGATTCTGTGTCTCCCTCTCTCTCTGCCCCTCCTCTGCTCGTGCTCTCTCTCTCTCTCTCTCTCTCTCTCAAAAATAAATAAACATTAAAAAAAAAAAAGAAGTTGCTGCAGCTGAGGGCAGAGAGATTGCTGCCTGTGTTCTCCACTAGGATTTCGATGGTCTCACATTGAGGTCTTTCACACATTTTGAATTTATTTTTGTGTTTGGTGTAAGAAAGTGGCCCAGTTTCATTCTGCATGTTGCTGTCCAATTTTTCAACACCATTGTTGAAGAGACTGTCTTTTTTCTATTGGATATCCTTTCCTACTTTGTCAAAGATTAGTTAATCATATAGTTGTGGGTCCATTTCTGGGATTTCTATTCTGTTCCATTGATCTATGTGTCTGTTTCTGTGCCAGTACATTACTATCCTGATGACTATGCTTTAAAATATAGCTTGAATTACCAAATGTTTCATAAATGTCAACTTTTAACCTGTATTAAAGATACAAACTCTTAACTGATTTGTCAAAATAATTATGAAGCCAAGGATTGTTGTACCCATGACTGTATAGGAAAGGAACACACCTTTGCTTGTTGAAGAAGGAATAGGGATTTTTCTAGAGCTATCAGGAGATGTGTTCCCACCACAAGTCATTGTTTTGGAGAACCAAGGGACATAGTCAAGACAAGTTCCTGAGTTTTAGATTTGGAAAAAAACCTTTCACTTAGGGCTGTGAAAAGTTTCAATGTTAGAGCTCTGGAAGCCAGGAAAGTTCAAGGAAGGGTAATAAAAATTGGATATGCCTGATTCTAATCTGATCTCTTGGGAACAGAGAATCTACAGGAAAAAATCCCATTCTGTCCATAGAAGTTCCCCTAGGGAGATGTGCTCAGGGGTTGAAGTAATAATGGGAAATGTGTCTAATGAGCAGGTATAGGGAGCAGATACAACAAACATAAGGAGCTGTAAATATCTCCTCAGTTGCAGCCCCTGACCCCCTGCTCCAATCTTAAGCTGGAGGACACATGGTTTTTGCATTTGGATTCCTAAATCTGGCTTGGGGACCAATGCTTCACTCCTTCCTGCGGTCTGGGAACAGAGCTTTGGTTTCCATCATCAACCAATGGGGAGGAATTTGGACTTCCACATGGAAACCTTCCTCTCAGAGACCCCATCCAGGTGGGTCTCAGATCTCAGCAGGTACTTCAGGAAAGGTTCAGAGAGAATGGAAGCTGAAAGCTTTTACCTGAGGTCACCTGAGAGCCTAACCAGCCTAGTCAGGAGACAAGCTGGTGTGGTGAATTCATTCATTTATAATCAATTTATTTAATATGTTTAAAAAAGAAATGTCTGGTGAACTTGGAGATGCAAGGACTATTGTCCACAATTAGGTGGTGGGAATAAAAGTCCAGTTGGGTGAGACTAAAGAAGGAATGGGGATACCGACTCCCAGGAAAATGTGAAAACTTCAAGGAGTTTTGCAGTTAAAGGGAATATGAAAAAACACTATTAGGTATGGAGAGCATTGCAGTGCAGTGAGGGAATTTAAAAAATATTTTTAAGATGGGGTATATTGGAGCATATTCTGTATCCATTAGAAAGATCCAGACCAACGGAGGGAGCCACAATCTTGCAACTGCAGTTCTGAAGACATACATTTCACAGAATCTTCTCTCACATTAGGTATTCATTTAAAATTTTTATTCCAAAGACAAACAGGCATATGCTAGAGGGCTTTATTTTCCACTTATTTCATTACCTGGAGCCGGAAAATATTTTTGGGTTCGTTAGCCATTTACTTTCTCTGTCGTAACTTATTTGGGAAAGTTCTTTGCCTTGTATCCTGGGGTCTGAACATTCTTATTCCTGCTTTTGTTTGTTTGTTGTTCTTGCTGAATCATTTTCCTTTTGCTCTTTGATTGCATTCTTTCAACGAATAATTCTCCTCCTACAACCGATATTAAACTATATGCTAACCAACTAGAATGTAAATAAAAACATGAAGCAAACAAAAGAAATAATTGCAAAATTTTAAGCCAAGTTTGCTATTTGCTGTTTAATTCTTGTATGTATGTACAGATATATTTTCTGGGTGGTGTGAGAGTTTATAAACTTTGAGTGGTCAAGTCTATCAGTCATATTTTGTCTCCCACCCATTGCTTTTTATGTGCCTTGTAGTAATACACTGCCTTTTGTATGTATCGCCACCTTCCCTCACATCTGTGATTCCTCACTGTCTTTTGCTTCTTGTGATTAGATCCGTTCTCAGAGCTAGCAATCATCCTTCTACCATCCTGTGGAAACATGAATTCCTCTTGCATTCAACTTATATCTTTCTCACAAGAATGTGTGACTCCACTTATGTTTATATAGGATGAAATTATAATTTTAGATAGTGCTCCCTGCACTACTTTTAAATGAATGATGGTTATAAATTATATTTTCATATCTGCTTTTGGTTGTTGCCCATTCCATTTTGATATAGAGACCTGTGTTAATGCGATGAAATTATTGTTATTTTTAATCTTTTCTTGTAGAAGACAGTCTTCTAAAATTCAATTTCAATTAACAAGGTTGTTTTGAATCCACTATGTTTATCCTGGTTTTCTTGTTCCTGCTGTTCTTTTTATTTTATAAACTCCACTTTCTTTTTTTTAATTTAATTTAATTTAATTTAATTTAATTGTCAAGTTGGTTAACATACAGTGTGTACAATGTGCTCTTGATTTTGGGGGTAGATTCCCATGATTCATCGCTTATGTACAACACCCAGTGCTCATCCCAACAAGTGCCTTCCTCAATGCCCATCACCCATTTCCCCCTCTACCCTGCCCTCCTGCCTCCCCATCAACCTCAGTTTGTTCTCTGTATTTAAGAGTCTCTTATGGTTTGGCTTCCCTCCCTCTCAGTTTGTAACTATTTTTCCCCTTCCCTTCCCCCAAGGTCTTCTGTTAAGTTTCTCAAGTTCCACATACGAGTGAAAACATATGATACCTGTCTTTCTCTGATTGACTTATTTCACTTAGCATAATACCCTCCAGTTCCATTCACGTTGCTGCAAATGGCAGGATTTCATTCTTTCTCATTGCCAAGTAGGATTCCATTGTATGTATATACCGCATCTTCTTTATCCATTCATCAGTTGATGGACATTTGGGCTCTTTCCATAATTTGGCTACTGTCGATAGTGCTGTCGATAGTGGAAACATTGGGGCACATGTGCCTGTATGAGCCAGCACTCCTGTATCCCTTGGATAAATTCCTAGTAGTGCTATTGCTGGTTCGAGGATGCGGCAAAATGGGAACACTTTTGCACTGTTGGTGGCAATGCAAACTGATGCAGCCACTCTGGAAAACAGTGTGGAGGTTCCTCAAAAAATAAATTCCATCTTCTAGAAGTGTGTTTCTATCTCAATGCACACCTTTATCAAATGGCAAAAATGAACAAAGGAGGTGAGGTCCTGCTCATTTGGATCTTACATTAAATGAAGAAAGTAGAGTGAGTGACATAAATGTGTGTGTGACATAATGTACTCAGGGATATACAGATGAAGAAAGGAAATAGGTTTTTGAGGCACGTACAGGATTTTATAGGGTAGACTGTAGGGATGCCTACACACGTTGGACAAAAATCAGAAACAGGAGGAGAGTTGCCCGATGAGTTTGCCAAAAAAGAGATTAAAACCCAAAGCCCAGGAATTACAAAGGAATGTGAGGGAAGGGCCAGCTTCATCTGTTCCTGGGCCATATGAGAATAGATTTGTTGCTATTCCAAGTTCAAAGAGCAAATATGTGTAGATTCCAAATTTGAAACCCAAGTTTCTGATTATACAAGTTTGGAATTATATATTTTTTAGAAAAAGTTTTTTTAAGCAAATAATCTTTGAAAATCTCCCATTTTTTTGTACTCTGTGCATTTCCTTTTGTGAATTGTTGGTGTCTTTCCTTGCTTGTTATTCTGGTGGGATGCCTTGATAACATGAAGACATTCATACTTTTTCTTTTGGATAAATTGTTTTTGCTGTTTTATTATTCTAGGCATCAAGGAGATGTACCTGGGTTGGGGTGTCACCAGAACCAGGGACACCTTTCTCATCACCATCGCTAGGGGCCACCTGAGCTCATCAGATCTTTCTCCCCACTTTTCTTGCTCTCAGTTTTTGAATTTGATTTTTTAGTTTTCTTTAAACACTGGACATGAAATGATCTTATTAAAATGGAGACCCATGTTTACATGCTCATGGAATTTGGACACATTTTTACATCTTTAGAGGAAAGACAATCTGCTGTTGACAGCCTGCCTTGTATCATTGTTTGTATAATATTGTGGCCATAGGTGAGAATAGCTATAGGAGGCTATAGCGTATGTGTGTATGTGTGTGAGTGTGTGTGTGTGTGTGTGTGTGTGTCCACGTGCGACATAGTGGTTCTCAAGGAGAAGTCCTGAAACCCATAGCTCTAATACGTGACCCTTAAAATACAGGTGCCAGATTACTACTGACAATGAATATAGGAAGGGTGCCTATTTCTATGCAAAGATTCCTTGGAAACGAAATTAATAAAGTGCAAGGAACACCATGTGAAGGAGGGGTTCCTTGTGCCAGGAAGTTTCATCTGTGTCCAGGAGGCCACCTCATTCCTCAACATTCCCTGCCACCACCTCTCATCAGTCTTCCTCTCGCTCCTTCCCCTGGACACACTGGCCTTCTTTTGAGCCTGGGTCTTTAACACAATATGCAAACAACCAAAGGCAGGATGGTGAAGGGGAGTGGGAGACACTGGCTTCCGGTTAAGGAATTCCTTCCAGGTTCAGGAAGGGGAGACTCAGAGGAGATAAAGGCCCAGCGGAGGGAATACTGTCAGTGATGCTGTCACAGGCTGTGTGGTGACAGATGGCAGCTCCATGCCTGGTGAGCAGGGCGTGATATTGACACTTGTTGAATCACTGTGTGGCGCCCCCCACACTAACGTAACCTGGTGTGTCGACCACCCTCATGCTTTAAAAAATTAATTTAGAAAACCCCACGTCTTTCCTCAGAGCCGTCGCACTCATAGTTCCGTCTGATGGGCACGCTCTTCCCCAGAGGCCCTTGTGTCTCCTGTCTCCTCGAGGGCTCTGTTTACATGTGTGCCGGTGTGCCCGAACAACCAGGAAGAGCCATCCCTCCATCCACGCTTCCCTTTACACAGGCTTTGTTTTTCTTCACGGCACCTGTCACCTCCTGATATTTTATCTGGTCTTTATTTGCTTATCCCCTTTCTCCATCACTGAACCGTCCAGGCTTTTGTGTCTTGACAGTTATACGCTTTGCGTGAAGGTTAGTCAGTGCTCAAGGTTATTCCTCAAACGCATGACAGAATTTCTCATTAAAAGTAAAGAAAACATGAGCACTTGGGGAAAATGTTAAGTGTGGGAAGTGAATACCTATTCAGAGCTGGCATGGAGATGCTGAGAGGGGATAAGTTCTGTACAAAAATGATGGATATTCACTTTTGATGCAAAATAAGAATTGTAGCATTTCAATGATATTTGCAATGTTCATTATTGAGAAAATTAGTCATGTTATTTTTTTGTTCCCTGATAGTCACCTCCAGCACATGAAACCAGGAAATGATACACATATTTCAGAATTTTTTCTTCTGGGATTTTCAGAGGGTCTAGAACTGCAGCCCCTCATATTTGGGCTTTTCCTCTCCATGTACCTGATCACTATGTTTGGGAACCTGCTCATCATCCTGGCCGTCAGCTCTGACTCCCACCTCCACACGCCCATGTACTTCTTCCTGGCCAACCTGTCCTTTGTAGACATCTGCTTCACCTCTACCAGTGTCCCAAAGATGCTGGTGAACATCCAGACTCAGAACAAAGTCATAACTTATGCCGGCTGCATCACACAGATGTACTTTTTCCTACTCTTTGCTGGACTGGACAACTTTCTACTGTCTGTGATGGCTTATGACCGATTTGTGGCCATCTGTCACCCTTTGCACTACACGATCATCATGAAACCCATCTTCTGTGGACTGCTTGTTCTAGTGTCCTGGATGGTGAGCACCCTGAATTCATTATTACAAACCTTAATGATGTTGTGGCTGTCCTTCTGTACACAAGTAGAAATCCCCCACTTTTTTTGTGAAATCAATCAAGTGGCCCAACTTGCCTGTTCTGACACCTTTCTTAATGACATGGTGATGCATTTTGCAGCTGGATTGTTGGGTGGTGCTTCCCTAGCAGGGATCCTTTACTCTTATTCTAAGATAGTTTCCTCCATACGTAGGATCTCATCAGCTCAGGGCAAGTATAAAGCATTTTCCACCTGTGCATCTCACCTGTCAGTTGTCTCCTTATTTTACTGTACAGTCCTAGGAGTGTACCTCGGCTCTGCTGCTACCCAGAGCTCACGGTCAAGTGCGACAGCCTCGGTGATGTACACGGTGGTCACGCCCATGCTGAACCCCTTCATCTACAGCCTGAGGAACAAAGACATAAAGAGGGCTCTGAAAAGAATCGTTGGGGTTCCAGGGACGTAAGGGCCAATTGTCCTGGGGCTGAAGATGTGCCCATGATTGCAGGGCTCAGAGCCTCAGAGACACGAACTGATATCCCTTTATCAGACTGTGGAAGTAGAATCTGATCTTTCTTTTTCTTTCCTCGAATTTCCATTTGTTTGATTTCAACTTCTCTATACATTTAAGTAAATCATTTTATTAAGCTTCTGCTCTGTCTGATGTACAGTTTATCCTTTGTCCATTTTCATATGTTCCCAATGTTTTCCCCATCCTTGGGTCACAAAGGCCTAGAAATTTCTGTATCTTACAATGGGAAAATTGGATTTCTTTTTCTTTTCAAGATTTTATTTAAATTCATGTTAGTTAACATATAGTGTAGTATTGGTTTCAGGAGTAGAACTTAGTGATTCATCATTTACATGCAACACCTACCACTCATTACAAGTGCCCTCGTTCATGCCCATCACACATTTCACCCATCCCCCCACTCACCTCCCTCCAGCAACCCTCACTTTCTTCCCTGTCATTAAGAGTCTCTTATGGTTTGCCTCCCTCTCGTTTCTATTTTATTTTTCAGAAGTTGGATTTCTTAAAAATCTTTTCATTTCAAATGACTTCTATCATGCCAAGTAGATTTCCCCAAGATTTCCCAAAAGAATAATCATTCCTCATATGGGAGAAAACTACACTTGGCCACTAAGCTCTTTACATAATTCTATTGTGCAGGAGAATACAACACCACAGTGTTCACCTTGAGTCTGTCAATCTTTTTATATCATTACCTTAACTACTCTTCCTGAGAATGTGGACTCTAACAGTGTTCCTTAAAATGAACAGGCTAAATGTCAGGCTATTGACATCGATGTCTAAGGTAGGGAAGCCCAGGCACTCACCTAAGTCCATGAACATTCCCACAGACATTTCCCTGACCAGAGCCTATGCTGTGACTGCACTGGCCCTTGGGGTACTTACTGTGATTGCAAGGCACACCTCCACAACACCTATCAGAGAACTCTAAAAAAACAAGGTTTATTGCTTATAGTCTCTGCAAGGAATAGGCAGAAAAGTCTGGAGGGACCGTACAGAAATTCAGAAGGAGAGAGAGAAAGGCCACAATGGCAGGCCCTGCCTTTATTGGGGTCTCTGGTCAGAGTGTCTAGGGGTTCGCAGGATCCCTCTTTGTCGACAAATTTAAAACAGAAATTCTGGCACAGAAAGGGAAAATCAGGGTCACTCATGTGTCAGTATGTAGGTTACCCACGGCTTTCTGAAGAGGTGCTTCAGGCTGGGTGTGTTCTGAGTAGTTCTCTGGTGAGTAGAAGCATTCACCTAGGTGTCTAGAATGCCACCATCACCGCTTGTTCATAAAGTCATTGGAAATAAACCAGAATAACAGAATGATCATGACTGCGCTCCTCAATTGTCAGATCATGTGCCACAAATAAAAAGCAGCATTTTCTGGGGCCACTGTGTGGCTCAGTTGGTTAAGCACCCGACACTTGGTTTCAGCTCAGGTCATGATCTCACAGTTGATGAGATCGAGCCCCGCATTGGGCTCCGCTGCTGACAGCATGGAGCTTGCTTGGGATTCTCTTTCCCTCTCTCTCTGTGACTCCATCACTCTCCCCCACTCTCCGTCTCTCAAAATAAATAAATAAACTTAAAAAAAGCATCACATCTTCTAATTGCCTCAGGTCTGTTCGCTTGGGTTATTGTGTCAATCAGCTACTGCTGTATAACAGGCGGTCCTTGTCAAATGAGATATCATTATACCTTTACAATCAAATGGAATCATATGCTGGGGAGTGTTTCTGATCTCTCCTGGGCTCCTCGTGGGTCTGGGGTCAAGTGCGAATCTCTACATTGTGTTTCTAAGGCTCATGTGTGGTATTGTGTTTGGCTGTAGTGCTCTTCTGTCTTCAGTCAATTTACGGGCTCTTGTTACTACATTTGTACATG
Source organism: Herpailurus yagouaroundi (assembly GCF_014898765.1). NCBI lineage: Eukaryota > Metazoa > Chordata > Mammalia > Carnivora > Felidae > Herpailurus > Herpailurus yagouaroundi. The sequence goes on along the minus strand of NW_024412703.1, from coordinate 56,669 downwards.
GAGGTTAATCTTCTACTTACAGAAAAAATTTGTTTATTGTGGGAATTACTTAATGTAATTCCATAGTTCATAGACCCATATTAACACTTGGCTTTCTTCCTCGTTAGAAGTACTATCTCCCACCCCTCTTAAGTGAGAATCAGCTACCTGGTCTCCAGATCCTACCCTTGGCTATGCACCATTAGATTTTTTCCCAGTGAATTAAATCTTTGGAGTATAATTGTACACACTAACCTGCAGATGTAAAGTGTACACTTTGGTGAATTAAAGGAACTACACAAAAATGAAGAGTATTCAGTGCAAGTTTCTATTTGTGTATAAGTTAAGACTGTTACATAGGCTTTAACTGCTTTGTTAGGTAATTAGTAAAAATTTAAGCATCCCAGGCATCATATTCCCTATTTTTGATGGTAATGTGGGATTCGAAACATACCTGCATATGCACATTGCTGGGAATGATAAAATATGTGGAACTTCTTTTTTGACCTCAAAACATTTTAGGGTAATGGTTGTGTCTTGGGTATGTGTGTGGTTGCATACATTTTTCTTGCAAGTAAGTTCAGTCGTCGCATATGCACACACACAGATACATTTATGATTTCATCTTTTATGTTGGAAGGAAACCTGAGAGAGAACTGGGGAAGATGGCACTGAAAAGAATCCACATGAAATGGTTGCATCAACATGAAATGAAAGGATGCAGAAATACAGACAAAGATTGAAATGACAAAGAATGACTTTAAGTTTGATCATGACTTCCTTCCTGTCTCACTGGCGCAAAGGCCTCATAGACCACACTCACATTTATGCCCTGAGGAATTCACTCTACCAGCTAATGGGACAGAATATCTCCAACTCGATTTAATTTTTCCTTTCTACCCACTGTGTTTTTGATATCAATTACCCTTATCCAAGGAAGCTGATGAGAGAATTGAGTCTTAAACTCGGTTCCTGCAAAGAATTTTATTTTATTTAAAAAAAATTTTTTTTTAACGTTTATTTTATTTTTGGGACAGAGAGAGACAGAGCATGAACGGGGGAGGGGCAGAGAGAGAGGGAGACACAGAATCGGAAACAGGCTCCAGGCTCTGAGCCATCAGCCCAGAGCCTGACGCGGAGCTCGAACTCACGGACCGCGAGATCGTGACCTGAGCTGAAGTCGGACGCTTAACCGACTGCACCACCCAGGTGCCCCAAGAATTTTATTGACTATGTCCCTATGAGGTTTCTACTGCTGCTGTAAACTATCCCCACGCTAGCTGCTTAAAACAAATACATACACACTCTTACAGTTTTGGACTCAGGGCTTGGAGGGAGTCTCATCGGGCTAAAAGCAAGATGCCTGCAGTGTTGAGATCATTCTGGAGGCTCAGAGGAGAATCTATCGCAGTCTCCGTTGCTGGCCACCTCTTCCTCCACCTTCAGAGCCAGCAGGGTAGCATTTTCAAAGTCTCTGTGACACCAACTTTTTGTCTCCTTCCTCAACATTTGGAGGACCGTTATGGTTACCTTAGTCCCACCTGGACAATCACAGTTAACCTTTCTTTTTGTCTTTTTAAAAAATCTATTTTCCCTAAAAAATTTTTTAACCAAAGTGTAATTAACATACAGTGTTTTGTTAGTTTCAGTGGTACAATATAATGATTCAACCATTCTATACATTTCTTAGTATTCATTAGGATAAGCGTACTTTCTTTTTAAAGTTTTAATTTAAATTCCCTTTCATTAACATACAGTGCAATATTAGTTCCACGTGTACAATTTGGCGATTCAACACTTCCATAAAATACCAGGTGCTCATCCCAACAAGTGCAATCTTCAATCCCCATCTCCTATCTCCCCCTACCTCCTCTCTGTTAACCATCAGATTGTACTCTATTATTAAGAGTCTGTTTCTTGGTTTGCCCCCCTCCCTCTTTTTCTCTCTCTCCCTTCCTTTGCTTGTTGTTTTGTTCCTTAAATTCCACATATGAGGGGCACCTGGGTGACTCAGTCATTTGACCTTCCAACTCTTGTTATAGGCTTAGGTCATGATCCCAGGGTTGTGGGATTGAGCCTGCATTGGGTGCTGTGCTGAGTGTGGAGCCTGCTTAAGATCCGCTCTGTTTCCTTGCCCCTCTCCACCTCTCATGCTCTCTCTCTCTCTCTCTCTCAAATAAAAAAACTCCACATATGAGTGAAATCATATGGTATTTGTCTTTCTCTGACTGACTTATTTCACTTAGTGTTATCCTCTCTAGCTCCATCCACGTCATTGCAAATGGAAAATTTTCATTCTTTTCTATGCCTGAGTAATATTACATTACACACGCACACACACACACACACACACACACACCTCTTCTTTATCCATTCATCAGTTGATGGACACTTGTGTTGCTTCCATAATTTGGCTATTGTAGCTAATGCCGCTAAAAACACTGGGGTGCATGTATCTCTTTGAGTTAGTATTTTTGTATATTCTTTGAGTAAATACCTAGTAGTGTAATTGCTGGATCATAGGGTAGTTCTATTTATAACTCTTTTGAGGGCTCTCCATACTGTTTTCCACAGTGACTGCAAAGTTAGCATTCCCACCAACAATGCAAGTGAGTTCCCCTCTCCCCACATCTTCACCAATGCCTGTTGTTTCTTGTGTTGATGAACTACAAAAGACCCCGAATGGCCAAAGTGACCTTGAAAAAGAAAAGCACAGCTGGAGGCACCAAAATTACAGACTTCAAGTTATATTATAAAGCTGTAGTGATCAATACAGTATGGTACTGGCACAAAAGCAGACACGTAGACAATGGGACAGAATAGAAAACCCAGAAACAGACCCACAACCTGTGGTCAGTCTTTGACACAGCAGGAAAGAAAATGCAATGGGAATGAGAGAGTCTCTTCAACAAACGTTGCTGTGAAAACTGGACAGCAACATGCTAAAGAATGAAACTGGGCCACTTTCTTACACCACATGCAAAAGTAAATTCAAAATTGATGAGAGACCGATAAGTGAGACAGGAAACCATCAAAATCACAGAGGAGAACCCAGAGAGTAATGTCCTTTGACATCAGCCTTGGCAACTTCTTTCTAGATGTGTCTCCTGAGGCAAGGGAGACAAAAGCGGAAATAAACTATTATGACTTCATTAAAAAAAAAAAAGGTAAGTGTCCCCTTAATCTCCTTTATCTTTCTCACCCATCCCCCTGCACAACTCTTCTGAGGAAGCCATCATTTATTCTCTATATTTCAAGAGTCTGTTTCTTTTGTCTCTTTTTTTTTCTGTTTTGTTTTGTTTTTTATTTTTTTTAATTTTTTTAATTTTTTTTAAATTTTTTTTTAATTTTTTTTAACGTTTATTTATTTTTGAGACAGAGAGAGACAGAGCATGAATGGAGGAGGGTCAGAGAGAGAGGGAGACACAGAATCCAACTCCAGGCTCTGAGCGGTCAGCACAGAGCCCAATGTGGGGCTCGAACTCACGGACCGCGAGATCATGACCTGAGCTGAAGTCGGACGCTCAACCGACTGAGCCACCCAGGCGCCCCTTGTTTTGTTTTTTAAATTCTACTTATCAGTGAGATCATGTGGTATTTGTCTTTCTGACTGGCTTATATCAATTAGCCTTATACCTTCTAGGTCCATCTGTGAAAATGACATGATCTCAATCTTTTTTTGTAAATGAGTAATACTCCATTGTATACTATATACCACATCCTCTTTATCCATTCATCTATTGATGGACACTGGGGTTGTTTGCATATCTCAGCTATTATAAATAATGCTGCAAAAAACACAAGGGTGCATATATCTTTTCCTATTAATATTTATGTTTTCTTTGGGTGAATATCCAGTAGTGCAGTTAGAGGATCATATGTTAGTTCTATTTTTAATCAATATTTCATTCCACGAGGGCTCACCAATATACATTTTCACCAACAGTACACAAGGGTTTCAATTTCTCCCACCATCACTAATCTTTCTATCTTACTGTAAGTTGATTAGCAATCCTGTTCAATCTGCCACCTTAATTCTCCCTCGCTGTAAAAAATAACATGTTGATAGGTTCCTGGGGATTAGGGTGTGCACATATTTGAGAGGCCCTAATTTTGCTTTCTAAAAATTGTTTTCAGAAGTGTATTAATTTGTGTCACCCAAGGATCTGTATATGAAAGAAGCAAACACAATTTACACAGCCTCTAAAATGAGTGGGTACATTATTCCCTCAAAATGAGACGCAATGATGATCTTTGGTGTGGAAGACCTAAAACTTCCTATGCCTATCTCTAACACAGGATCCCAGGCTTGCTCATCAAAGAGTGGTCTATAGACCAGGATTCATGCATCAATGTCACCTAGAAGCTTGTTCTAAAGGCAGAATCTCTGGGCCACCGGGACTTGTGATTCAGCTCCTGCATTTGTAGTGGGATCGTGTAGAATCATGGACACCTTGCAGACAAGGTGAAGTTGGAGAAGTGTTGGTCTAGAATAGGTGTTCTCACTTATTAACTTTGACATCTGGGACAGCATAATTCTATTTGTGGAGGGTGTTTTCTTATGGACGTAGGTGTTGAGAGCATCAGGCATTACCAGCCATGCCCAGGGGAAAATTCATTTCTGGTTGAGAACCACTGTCCCCAAGCTTGAGAACTAGAAGCATCCTGACAGAATCACACTCATGGCCCATCGTGTACTTGAGCAACGACTTCGGGCAGATCGCTAGATGCCACCAAGCGCTATTCCTGCATGGAGAAGGGAGTTTAGAAATGTTGCTCCTCAGGGATAACATGTTTACAGAAAACTGAATCAAATAATCCCCATAAGGTGCTCAGTACAGGTGATAGCACATACAAAGACCTAAGAATATATCTTATAATTAACAAACACTTTGTAAGTGGGCCCGAGGGACAGCTTTTAGCTTGAGATAAAGTAAGAAATTCCTAACTGTAATGGCAAATGTATCTTGAACCCAGTGTGCGTAGTGCCCAAGGTTTATTATCAGAAGAACCAAGTTCTCCACCTCATTTAAAAGAAGAATAAACATGTCTGGAGATCGCTGGGTCCCCACCACAAGTCAGTGCCTTGAAGATAAAGAGACCTAGCCCCAGCGGGTTCCTCAGTCTTAGATCTGGAGGAAACTATAACTGGGAGCTGAGATAAGGTGCTAGCAGATTATCAGGAAGGAGGCAAGTTCAAAGAAAAGGAGTAAAAAAAAATCCACCTGGATTCACTACTTTTTTTTTTTAAATTTTTTTTTCAACGTTTATTTATTTTTGGGACAGAGAGAGACAGAGCATGAACGGGCGAGGGGCAGAGAGAGAGGGAGACACAGAATCGGAAACAGGCTCCAGGCTCTGAGCCATCAGCCCAGAGCCCGACACGGGGCTCGAACTCACGGACCGCGAGATCGTGACCTGGCTGAAGTCGGACGCTTAACCGACTGTGCCACCCAGGCGCCCCTGGATTCACTACTTCTAAAGGAGTCTCTTGGGAACAGGTTCCTTCGAGAAATTTTCTTTGGGCACAAAAGAATTTTCCACTTGGAGCCATGCTGGAGTTAGAAGAGGGAAAATGTGTCTAATGAGCAGATACAGGGAGTTATATATAAGGCCGGTCTCCTGTCTGTCAGCCTGTGCGACCTTGGATGGGAAGGGGCTGGTCTTTGTCTGTTTGCTCTGAGTCCTGATTCTGGCTGGGGGCTGATGCTTCCCTCCTTCCTGCTGTCTTGGCTGAAGACAGAGCTTTTGTCCCTATTATCTGCCATCCAGGGAGGAAATCAGATTTCCACAAGGAGACCTTTTCATCACACGCCCCAGCCAGGTGAGTTCAGTACCGCGGTGGGTCGTGGACGAGAGTGTCAGAGGGAATGGAAGCCGTACGTTGACCTGTCATCACCTGAGAGCCAACCTAACTTAGTCCAGAGCAGTGATCACTGTGTGAATTTATTCACTTGATTAAGTAATTAATGTATTTATTCAGTGGCTCTCTTAGTTTCACAGAATGACTGCTGCTCACACTTTGATGGTCTTTCATCTTCTTTATAACTAAATTGCTTTTAAAGCAATGGCTTGTTCTTTCTCTTAGTCTCTCAGGGACCACCTGGTCTTGTGAGATCCTTGCTCCTCTTGGTCCATTTCATTCCCCGCTCTCTCTCTCACTCTCTGTCTCTGTTTACTGAAGAGGCTTTTTTATGTTTGTGTAAATCACAGCAGAAAATTCCCATCCCAATATGGATCTTCAACTTCATTTGTCCATGGGAAGCTTAAGAATTAGCATTTCTGGGAACCATTTCTACACTTTGCAGGGGAAAGATGGCTGATCGGGTCTCCTTGGGTTGTATCCATTCCCAGCATAACCAGGAATGTGGGGGCTGTGAGGACAGGGAAATTCACAACCCAGAAGACCACGGTGTCTTGTGCGTGTGTGACTTGTAGAGGGTGAGCAGTCCTCACAACAGGGGCCAGGACTCCTCAATCCAAGGTGACACCATACACGGGCCAGAACTCAGTCAAGAGCAGGCACCAAGACGGGGATCTGTGTCAATTCATGGGATGGCTTTGCAGCACGATGAATACCGAGGGAGGGGCAGTGTGGCCAAGGATGGCCCTGTGCCTGGAGGTCACAGCTGTCGCAGAGAGGCCACATCCCTCCTTACATGTGTGACAGAGTCTGTCATCACTGCCCCTCAAGATCATTCCCCTTGCAGTGCTGGCTTTGCTTTTTCACTTGAACATTTGAAACAAGTACCTTCCTCAGGGCCTTTGCACTGGCCATTCCCTCTGCTGGCACACACTTCCCCTATAATCCTGCATCTACCTTTCTGTCTTACATGATGTCTGTGTTCCAATGTCACCTTAGAATTTCCCTAAATACTAATGAAAATAAAATCCTTATCACTCTGTCCTTCATACCACCTGACACTATATGAAATGCTGTTTATTTTATTTATTTTTATTATTTGCTCCATCATTGAATTGACTTTTGTTCTTCAGCACACTCTACTCCTTGCCTAGACCATGCTTAAAACATGGTCAGCACTCAATTTATATTCCTGAAATTTGGAGGGATTTCTCACTAAAACTGTAGAATCCATGACCCATTAGAAAAAAGTGTTGGAAGAAAAAAACGAATAACTAAGATGACACGGGGAAATCCTCTAAAGAGGGTTGTATACCTACACAAAATATTAAAATAAATTTCTGGAGTACAAAACATAAAACGCAGCATTTCAGATCTGGGAGTAGTGCAAGTTTGTGTGAAAATTAGTCATGTTATTCCCCTCTTTCCTAGAAGTCCCCTCCAGCACATGGAACCGAGAAACGGTACACAAATTTCAGAGTTTTACCTTCTGGGATATTCAAAGGAACCAGAGCTGCAGCCCCTCACATTTGGGCTTTTCCTCTCCATGTACCTGATCACTGTCTTTGGAAATCTGCTCATCATCCTGGTTGTTGGCTCTGACTCCCACCTCCACACCCCCATGTACTTCTTCCTGGCCAACCTGTCCTTTGTAGACATCTGCTTCACCTCCACCACCGTCCCGAAGATGCTCTGGAACATCCAGACCCAGACCAAAGTCATAACCTATGAGGACTGCATCACCCAGATTTATTTTTTCATACTCTTTGCTGTGATGGATGTCTTTCTCCTGAGTGTGATGGCCTATGACAGGTTTGTGGCCATCTGTCACCCCCTGCACTACACGATCATCATGAACCCCCGGCTCTGTGGACTGCTGGTTCTGGTTTCCTGGATCACGAGTGTCCTGCATTCCTTGTTACAAACCTTAATGGTGTTGGGGCTGTCCTTCTGTACAACCTTGGAAATCTCCCACTTTTTCTGTGAACTCAATCAGATGATCCAACTTGCCTGTTCTGATACCTTTCTTAATAATTTGGTGATGTATTTTGCAGCTGTCCTCTTGGCTGGTGGTCCTTTTGCTGGGGTCCTTTACTCTTATTCTAAGATAGTTTCCTGCATACATGGAATCTCATCAGCTCGGAGCAAGTATAAAGTGTTTTCTACCTGTGTGTCTCACCTCTTGGTTGTCTCCTTATTTTTTTGTACGGGCCTCAGAGTGTACCTCAGCTCTGCTGCTACCCAGAGCTCCCACTCAAGTGCCACAGCCTCAGTGATGTGCATGGTGGTCACGCCCATGCTGAACCCCTTCATCTACAGCCTGAGGAACAAAGACATAAAGAGGGCTCTGAAGAGAATCGTTGGGGTTCCAGCAATGTAAGGTCTAATCATTGTGGGGCTGAAGAAGTGCCCGTGATTGCAGGGCTCAAAGCTTCAGAGCCAAGAGCTGCTGTTCCTGGATCAGACGGTGGAAGCAAATTTCTGCTCCTTCTATTTATTTCCTGGAATTTCCATTTGTTTGTATTCAACTTGTCTGTACATTTACATAACTCACTTTATTAAGCTTTCTGCTGATACGTAGACAGTTTCTCCTTTGTCCATTTTCATTGGTCCCCAGTGTTTTCCCCAACCTTGGACCACAGATACCTAGAAATTTCTGTATCATACATTGGGCAAGTTGGATTTCCTAAAAACAATTTCTTTCAAATGACTTATATCACGCCAAGTAAACTCCCCTAGATTTTCCATGAGCGTCGTCATGAGTTATATTCTTCATATGGAATAAAGCTATGCCTGGCCAGTAAGCCCTCTCCATAATTTTATTGTAGATGAACACACAAACCACAGTTTCACCTTCAGACTGTCGATCATTTTATATCACAACCTGCATCATTCCTCCTGATGATGTGAACTCTAACAGTGTTCAGTTTCAGCCTCTGGCTATTGATACGGTGCTGTGGCTATTGAAAGCCCAGGCACTCACCTGTGCCCATGTACTTGTGGACATTCCCATGCACATTCCCTGGCAGCCTATGCTGTGACTGCACTGGCCCTTGGGTTCTTATTGTAAGCGCAAGAAACACCTCAGGAACACTCATCAGAGAACTCTAAAAATGCAACGTTTATTACTCAGGGATCCTGGAGAGCACGTGGGACACCCTAAGGCCATTTGGGGAGGTGTCAGTGGGAGAGGGAGACATTGACAGGGAGGGAGAGAGAGAAAGAGAGAGAGAGAGAGAGAGAGAGAGAGAGAGAGATAGCACTGCTGAGGCATCTGGTTTATTGAGGTCCATGGCCAGAGTGACTAGGGTTTTGTGTCTCACACCTTAGTGGACAATTATATATGAGTAGATTTTGACTACTGAAGGGGAAAAGCAGGTTGATTCATGGGAAGTTATTTGAGTTCGCCAGGGCTTTCTAAACAGGTACTTCATGGCTGGGGCAGTCTAAGTAATTGTATCACACACCTGACAGTATATTTATTCAACATGGTGGTCTTTGAAATGGATGCCTCAGAAATCAAAAGCTCAATTTCAGGCACTTACTCTTACCATGCTACTGTATTTCATAACCGGTCTTCTGGTTTATTCTGTTATTCAGCTCGGTGTCCAGAGAGCCTACCATAGCCACTGGCAAACTCCCAGTCGAGTCTTCGGGGAAAGACACACTTGAATAAACAGATCAACCTGTTATTTTCTTAGTGTCAGGATGACATAAATATGAGGCCAAATTTCAGAACACGCATTTTGTTACTAAACAAAATTTTCTTTTCTTTTATTTTTTTCCTTTTCTCTTTTCTTTTTTTCTTTTTTCTCTTCTTTTTTTTTTCTTCCCTTCCCTTCCCTTCCCTTCCCTTCCCTTCCCTTCCTTTCCTTTCCTTTACCATCAGAGTTCATGCTGTGCATCTATGTATTGAAGATTCGTGTCCACAACTCAGGGGGCTTATTCATTGAGGTACAGGATTGCTTAATGTCTTCTATGTTTTATCACTGAATTCTCTTCCTGTTCCTACTTGAGAACTTCCAATGTTACTTGCTAATGTGACTCTTTATGGTGTTACATGAAATAACTTTTCTTAATATATGTCATAAATGCTAAGGGATCCAAATGAACACCATCAACATCATCCATTTCGTACCTCCATCTTGCCCTGAAATCTCTCCCACCTGCATGACCAGAGGATGCTTCACACGAGAGCTGGATGTCCTGCTGGCGTGTGGCTCAGGGTCCCCAGTTCTTCTGCACAAATGTGCATGTCCTTCAAACTCTCCCAGTAACCCTGAGGGGAGCCCACATGTAGTCACTTGTTCATAAAGTCATGGGAAGTAAACTTGCATCTCAGGATGATCATGGCTGCTCTCCTTGATTGTCAAATCATATGTCACAAATAAAAAGCAGCACATGTTCTGATCACCTCAGTCTGTTCACTTGGATTATTGTGTCAGTCAGCTATTGCTATATAACAGGCTGTCCTCCTCGTCAAACAGGATATCATGATGATGCGAGGTCACCAAGCACAATGGTGAAGAAAGAATTCTTGAGACATTTTATGGTGCAAAAATATGCTTTTATTATAGCTTGTGGACAGAATCTGTGGGCGGAAAGAGCTACACTTGGAATGTGAAGAGTGACTGATGATATACTTTTAAGTTTGTGGAGAGGGGGAGTAGAGATAAGGAAGTTTCTAAGGAATTTCTGTAAGCTGAAAGTGAGGTTGACAGAACCTTGGTGGTCTGGCTCTTTTCAAGATAAGGTTGCTGTCAATCTCTAATAAAACATAAACATGAAGGCAGCCATGAGTTCCTGTAGAAGTGTCACACTTTACATGTCTTATGGATTTATCAGTGGGCTGCAAGTTGACATTGACTTTTAGCTACATTTCTCTTGCTTTTGTTCTTCTCATCAATAATAGCTTTACAGTCAAACGGCATTATATTCTTGGAAGCATTTCTGAACTCTGCTGGGCTCCTTATAAGTCTAGAGTCGGGTGTGAATCTCTCTGTTGTGTTTCTAAGGCTCATCCATGATGCTGTGTGTGGTTGTAGTGCTCTTCTGTCTTCAACCAATTTATAATCTTATTACTAAATTTTTATTTTTATTTTTATTTTTATTTTTTTAAATGTGAAATTTATTGTCAAAGTGGTTTCCATACAACACCCAGTGCTCATCCCAAAAGGTGCCCTCCTCAATGCCCACCCCCACCCACCCTCCCTCCTACCCCCCATCAACCCTCAGTTTATTCTCCGTTTTTAAGAGTCTCTTATGGTTTGCCTCCCTCCTGCTCTAACTTTTTCCCCCCTTCCCCTCCCCCATAGTCTTCTGTTAAGTTTCTCAGGATCCATATAAGAGTGAAAACATATGGTGTCTGTCTTTCTCTGTATGACTTATTTCACTTAGCATAACACTCTCCAGTTCCATCCATGTTGCTACAAAAGACCATATTTCATTCTTTCTCATTGCCATGTAGTATTCCATTGTGTGTATATTTACTACATTTTTATATGTAAGTTATTCTTCTATTTATAAATTAAGTGAAATTATCATGTGTATTCTTGTTTTTAATTTAATTTTTTATTTTTTTTTAATTTACATCCAAATTAGTATATAGTGCAACAATGATTTCAGGAGTAGATTCCTTAGTGCCCCTTACCCATTTAGTCCATCCCCCCTCCTGTGACTCCTCCATTAACCCTCAGATTGTTCTCCACATTTATGAGTCTCTTCTGTTTTGTCCCCCTCCCTGTTTTTATATTATTTTTGTTTCCTTTCCCTTATGTTCATCTGTTTTGTCTCTTAAAGTCCTCCTAAGAGTGAAGTCATATGATTTTTGTCTTTCTCTGACTAATTTCACTTAGCATAGTACCCTCTAGTTCCATCCATGTAGTTGCAAATGGCAAGATTTTGTTCTTTTTGATTGCCAAGTAATACTCCATTGTGTATATATATATATATATATATATATATATATATACCACATTTTTTTATCCATTTATCCATCAATGGACATTTGGGCTCTTTCCATACTTTGGCTGTTGTTGATAGTGTTGCTACAAACCTGGGGGTTCATGTGCCCCTTCGAAACAGCACACCTGTATCCCTTGGATAAATGCCTGGTAGTGCAATTGCTGGGTTGTAGGGTAGTTCTATTTGGTTTTTTGAGGAGCCTCCAGACTGTTTTCCAGAGTGGCTGCACCAGCTTGCATTCCCAATCATGTGTATTCTTTGAATTTAATTCCACTGCCTTAACACTTGTTTTCCTTCCCTGTTAGAAGCTATCTCCCAAACCTGTAATGGACAGCTTCTGTGCTCTCAATCTTACCCATAGCCCTGTACCATAGAGATTTTCCCTATTAATTAAATTATTAGCATATAATGACGCTCAATAATCTGTGTTAAAGTATACAGCTAAACATAACTTCCTATGAATCTTGTAAGGCAAGAATGAAATGCATGGAAATTAATTTTTTACTCCAAAGAAAACGTTGAAGTGTAGTGGTTGTGTCTTATGTGTTTGTGAGCATATACTTTTTTTTTTCAAGTAAGCTCAATCAGATGTGTACACCCACATATGATTTATAATTTTATCTTTTAAGTTGAAAGAAGACTTGAGAGAAAGTCCGAGAGGATAGAGAAAATAATGGATGCTTGAATAAACATAAGATAAAAGGATGCAGAAATAAAGGCAAAAGTTTCCATTGCAATGGGTGACCTCAATTTTTGTTTTTAAATGTGTTTAATTCAAGCTAGTTAACATGCAGTGTAGTCTTGGTTTCAGGAGTAGAACCCAGTGATTCATCACTTATATATAACACCCAGTGCTCATCCCCAAAAGTGCCCTCCTTGATACATATCACCCATCTAACCCACCCCCCATCCACCTCCCCTCTAGCAACTTTCAGTTTGTTCTCTGTCTTTAAGTCTCTTATGGTTTGCCTCCTTCCCTATTTTTATGTTATTTTTCCTTCCCTTCCCCTATGATCATATTTTTTTTATAATTTATTGTCAAATTGGTTTCCATACAACACCCAGTGCTCATCCCAACAGGTGCCCTCCTCAATGCCCATCACCCACTTTCCCCTCTCCACACCCCCCATCGACCTTCAGTTTGTTCTCAGTATTTAAGAGTCTCTTAGAGTTTTCCTCCCCCCAGATGGCTATCCAGGGGAATTCTACCAAACATTAAAAAAGGGTTAACACCTATTCTTTTGAAGCTGTTCCAAAAAATAGAAATGGAAGGAAAACTTCCAAACTCATTCTATGAGGCCAGCATTACCTTGGTTCCAAAACCAGATGAAGAACCCACTAAAAAGGAGATTTACATACCAATCTCCCTGATGAACATGGATACAAAAACTCCCGATAAAATACTAACAAACCAAATCCAACAACACATTAAAAGAATTATTCATCAGTATCAAGTGGGATTTATCCCAGGAGGCAGGGCTGGTTCAATATCCACAAATCAATCAGTGTAATGCATCACCTTAATAAAAGAAAGGATAAGAACCACAGGATCCTCTCAATAGATGCCAAAACATTTGACAAAATAACTCATCCTTTTTCCTACGGATGGGTAATTCCCCAACCAAGGCCATTACCCCTTTGGAATGCATTAGGGTTCATTTTCTTTTGCACAAAGGCTCGGCCCCAATACAAATGGGAAGAGGGCACCTGGCCACCAGAGGGAAATATCAATGACAATACTGTCCTACAAGTGGACATGTTTTGCAAATGTGAAGGGAAATGGAGAGATCCCCTATGTTCATTGTTCCTGGGCCTTAAGGAAAAAATCGAGATACATGTAAGCAACGTAAGGTGGATCGTCATTTAATGGCAACCCTTTCTAGAGCCCAGCAATCAGGAGGGGACACAATTAAGGGCCCCTCACCTGTACCCAAACCAGACCTAGAGAAGGAGGAAGGGAAGCCTCCCTCCTCCCCCTCCCCCTCCTCTTCCTCCTCCTCAGGTCTTCAATCTACATATAATAATAAAAATGCAGTTCTGCTCCCTGCTACCCACCTTATCCAGGCCCTCCCCGTAAAGGGCATGTTTCCCTTACAAGAAGCTAGAATGCCAGAAGAAAAAACCTTTACGTTACAAGGTTTAAGACAGGTAAAAGGAGATCTAGGTACGTTTTCTGACTGAATAAGTATATAAAGGCTTTTCAGAATATTATGTATGTTTTTGAGTTGACCTGGAAAGACATAATGCTTTTGTTAAACCAGACTCTTAGTGAGACAGATGCTTTATAAAAAAAAAAAACAACTAAGGAAATTTAAGATTTGGCCCTTAAATTATGCTAAATTAGCCACTATTTTACAAACCAAAAATGAGAGCCGGAGGGCCTTCCTGGAAAGGTTGAGGGAGGCTCTCATTAAATACATGGCTATCTCCCCTGACACCCTAAGGCTGAGATGATTAAAAGGACAAATGTGTCACTCACTGAGCCCTACTATTCAGAGAAAATGCAAAAGTTGGCTGTTGGCCTTGAAGGGACCCTGGAGGAGCTCTTATGAGCTGCCAGTTGGGTATATTACAACCAAGATCAAGAGGAGAATAAAAAAAAAAAAAACACAACAGAAAAGGAGGCTTAAAAAAATCTGAGGCCTTAGTTGTGGCCTTAGGTACTATGTGAGATCGGGCTTCCCGAGGTCCTGGCACCAAGTGCCATTTATCTGGGCACTGAGAGCACTAAAATGAGAATGTCCTCAGAGGGGACAACCAAAATGAAAATCCCAAAAGCCATGCCCCTTATATGGAGACAATCACTGGAGATCTGAATACCCTGGGGGACCTCTGTCTGTGAGGGCTCAGATAACAATGTCCCTGGAAGCGATTAACCGGGGCCTGGGGCTCTTCACGGTGGCCCCCCCCTAACCCAACTGCCTATCAGAAACCCAGAACCTCGAGTAACCCTAAATATAGAAGGGAAGGAAAACTGGTTGGTTTCCTTCTCGACACCAGAGCGACCTTCTCTGTCCTCCTTTCCACTCCAGGCCAACTATCCAAATGCAGCAGGACGATTAGAGGCATCTTCGAGAAACTTCTAACTAAAATTTTCTCTTAGCCCTTGGGATATATATGAAAAAATGTAATTTTTTCTCATTCTTTCCTGATAATGCCAGAGAGCCTTACTCCCTTGCTAGAAGGGGACATTAGAAGTAAATTAGAGACTATGGTGCTACCAACTCCAGGACAGATAAACAATTATGTGAGTTTTTGAAAATTGCTGGATATTGTAGGCTGTAGATACCAGGGTTCAGGAAAATAGTTTGCCTGCTATATCAATTATTAAAGGAGACTCAAGCCGACCTACTGTCCCCCCCAAAATAATAAACTGGGGTCTAACTCCTAGACACTGTCTCCAGCTGTTGGAATGGTTACAAACAGAGCAGGACAATTACTCTTACGAAGCTCTCAGAGCTAAGAGAGCATTAAAACACAGCATCAGGCCTTTCATTTAGGGAGGGACAAAACATCTCAAAGGGCCCACAGGATGTTTACCCAAATGATGTCTCCTCCCCAAAATTTGTCAAGGACGGTTCTGCAAGCAGGATCAGCCTGTGAAGTATGTCTTAGAAATACTCCTGTCAACCACAAACTTGTTATCCCAGGCAATCAAGAAACTGGAGGCTGTCCAGGAAAGACCGACAATTGAGTTTCACTCATATGCCAAGGTCAAAAAAAAATTCCAACATCTGTTGGTATGAGTTAATACTTTTACTAATTGGGCAAAGGCTTTCCACCATGAGACAGAAAAGGCACAAAAAGTAATAAAACTTCTGCTTTATCAAATAATGCCCAGGTTTGGCTTACCTAAATATTTACAAATTAATAATGGTCAATGGCTGCCTTGACTCTTTCTCTGGTAGCAGTCCTGGCTCTTGGAAAAGTTTTACATCTCAACATAAAGCAGACTGTCTGTTTACACTCAGAAAAACTCTAAATAACACCTCACAAGCATTAGATGCTTTAAAAATTGTTTTTAAATTCAGTTAAGGCCAAACTCTTGGAAATAGAGCCACCGTTGATTACTTACCGCTCCTGCTTCTCCATCACCTGGGTCATGAGAGATTCCCTGACCTGTGTTGTTTACAAAGGTTGTTTGACAGGTTTGGAAACCACAGACATGCTCTTAAGATGCCATCTTGTTGGTCAGTGTAATTTTTACTTTGTGTTTTTCTCTGTGTCTGCTAATGCCTGCCAGCCTTCCTGCAGAACCATACTATGGGCCACTCGACCGACCCCTTGGGTAGACTCCCAACTGCTGTACCCCCACACCGTCCCTTATCAGCCTGAAGAAGCCGGGACAGTCGTTGTCCCTGTTCCCTAACAGCGGTTCCAGGCCCTGTTCCAGCGGAGAAATAAATAGGGAAAGGGTTAACATCAGGCAGGGAGAGAGAAGGGACCTTCAGGGAGGCAGACGGCAGATGCAGGTGGGAGGCTAAAGAAGCAGATGGGGTTCTCCCCTTATGAAATCCTTTATGGGCGCCTCTCCCCCATTATCAAGGGCATAGGGGGAGGGATCTAAATGAGATAGACCAACTAGCCCTGAGACAACAGATGCGAGCCCTTGGCTCTACCCTAACCACCTTACACCCCTGGGTCAGGGAGCGATTATCTGAATCTGACCACAGACGCTCATCCCTTTAAACCAGGAGGGGCAATATGGATAAAGGAGTGAAATGTCCAACCGCTAAAACCCCTCGGGAGGGGCCCGTTCACTGTCATTTTGTCCACCCCTACCGCAGTAAAGGTGGCCAACGTGGGTCCCTGGATTCACTACAGCAGAGTGAAGCCGGCATCTCAAAACTGGGAGTGCATTCGTGACCCATCAACGCTGTGCAGACTGACCATACAGAAGATTCTGGACTCCGGAGTCTCCAGAAGACTGCAGCCCTGCTTTAGTCACTCCAGAAGCTGACTGACCTACACGTGGCAGAAGCTTGAGGAATCGGCAGTCTGGAGAAACAAAAGACCATCGTTATTTTCTGTATGTTTTCTTGCTGTGATGCACTGTCATGGCTCGTTTCTCACTATTATCATGATTCTTGCTCTACTCTTTGCCATAGGACTGGCCGAGGCCACCCCGGCCAGCCGGAAACGTGGTGAGAGGTTTCTGTGAACACTCACCCTCCCTTTGTGGATCGGATACTTCGTTGGTACCAACACGGGGAAACAATGGCCATGAGAGACTAGAAAATTAGATCCCCACAAACCTTATAGTACAACAAAATACCCCAGTCCTACTACCAGGGTTTGGCTTCTCAGAAGCTCAATTATTGGGAAAAACTTTCTTGCCTGTTGGGGAAAAAGTTCATTTTTGTCTCTGTTAAAAACTTAACATGCGTAAGCAAAGAGTTTATAACTCAACTGCCCGGAAAACCCAATGGTGGGGGACCCCAGATCACCTTGAGCCAGATCCCCACCCCTTGTCTAACTTCTCTCATCTCCGAGAGGCCTGGGACAAGGTCCATACAGCCATCAAATGGCGGGTCCCAGGTGGACTAGCCTGGATACGTGGAAGGACAGCCTATATAGTACTTCCCTCAGTCTGGTCAGGGTCATACACGCTGGGAACTCTTCGTCCATCTTTCTTCGTGCTCCCACTTGCCAGAAGGAAACATTTGGGAGTCCGAGTGTATGGGGACAGGGACACTCAAAGAAAGCGGTGTGCCTTACCAATTGGCAACTAAAAAGATGAGGAATGGCCCCCCGAGCATAAATCCAATATGATGGCCCTGCCACCTGGACAGAGGACAGGTCCTGGGGCCATCGTGCTCCCATTTACATGCTAAACCGCATAATCAGACTACAAGCAGTTATAAAAATTATAACCAGTGAAGCTGCCAGAGCTCTTAACTTACTAGCTAAGCAACAAACCAAAATGCACAATGCCCTTATCAAAATCACATGGCCTTAGATTACCTGCTTGCTTCTGAGAGAGATGTCTGTGGAAGATTTAACCTTAGCAACTGCTGCCTACAGATAGATGAGGGAAAAGTCGTAGAGGAGATCACAGATCAAATAAAAACGTTGCTAATGTCCCTGTCCAGACCCCAGAAAAGTTGGGACCCCAGGGAATTATTTGGAGGATGTTTTTCAACTCTCAGTGTATTCAAAACCCTCATGGGAATTATCCTCCTAATTTTGGGAGAATGCTTAATCTTACCCCTGGTTGTACGATGCTTATCCCTGGATGCTTAGCTCCCCTGGTTGTACGGTCTGCCTCCAGTCTCATTGAGGCCATGATTTAGAAAGGACGGCCACTCATGTAATACTGTTATAAAAATATTAACCTCTAAACCAAGATGATGCTCTTTGTCCCAAAATAGGGGAGGGGGGTCTGAGCATCAAAGAGGGGGATGTGGTAGGGTCCCCTCCCTAAGGAGAGAAGAAAAAGAGAGAAAAGGAAAAAAACAAGATAGCCTGGCCATGTGCCTACGTGACAATATCCCTCATGACCTTGTGAACTGAGACTACTTAATCAGACTACGTGTTTTTGTATGTTACCATATACAGGAGACAAAGAAATAAAAATATATTAAAAAAAACTATGCCACGGGACGTTGGGGGCTCAGTTCTTTGGGTACAAACCCAACTGAGCAGTGCCGGCCGGAATCGAGTTGCCTCCTGGAAAGAAAAGCCTCGGAGTCACGACTCTCTGTGGGAGAACCCTGCTACGTTATTTCACTCAGTATAGCACCCTATACTCTCCATCCATGTTGTTGCAAATGGCAAAGTCTCATTCCTTTTTACGGATGAATAATATTCAATTTTTTGTATATAAATATATAAATATATTTGCCAATCTACTTTACACATTCATCTGTCACTGGACGCTTCCAAAGAGTGGCTACTGTAAACAATGGTGTAATAAACATGGGGTGCGTATATATTTTCGAATTAGTGTTTTTGTTGTCTTTGGGTAAATATCCAGCAACAGAATTACCTGATCATGTAATTGCTTTGAGGAGCCTTCATACTGTTTTTCCACAGTGGCCACACCAGTTAGCATTCCCACCAACGTGGATGAGTGTTCCCTCTTCTCCACATCCTCACCAACATTTGTGTCTTGTCTCGTTATACTAGACATTCTGACTGGTGTGAGGCAATAGTCTTCTTCTTTGGGGTGTCACATAAAGGGAATTGTTTTATTTCCTTTTCAAATCATTCATTCTTTGTATGTAAATATGCAATTGGTTTTTTGAGGGTTGGCTGTGTATCCAGTTTCTTGGCTGAATTAATTTATTGGAGGTACTAGTTTTTTTGGTGTTATCTTCAGGATTTTCTACATACAAGATCACATCATCTACACGCATAACTTTCTTTCTAACCAGTTTGGATACCTTTTCTTTCCTTTTCTTTCTTTAATTGCTCTGGCTAGAACTTCCAGTGTTACATTAAGTAGAAGTTGTGAACGTGGGCATCCTTTCCTTGCTTCTGATCATACAAGAAAATGCTCACTGTATCACCCTTGAGCACGTGTTTGCTGTGGGGTTTTCATACAGGGCTTTATGTTGAGATAGTTTCCTTCTATTCCTAGATTTTAGTGTTTTAAACATGTTCCATTTACAAATGTAAAAATTAATTTCCTGACTGCAAAATATAAACAATGATGTATCTGCCAGATTAGCAATGCATGATCGTGTCATGCTTTTTTCCTCTTATTTTGATAGTCACATCGACTACATGGAACTAGGCAATGATACACGAAGTTCAAAATTTCTTCTTCTGGGATCTTTGGAGGAACCAGAATTGCAACCCTTCCTCTTTGGGCTGTTCCTGTCCATGTACCTGGTCACCATACTTGGGAATCTGCTCATCATCCTGGCTGCAAAGTCTGACTCCCACCTCCACACGCCCATGTACTTCTTCCTCGCCCACCTGTCCTTCGTAAACATCTATGTCGCCTTCACCACGGTCCCCCAGATGGGAATGTACAAACACAGAAAAGTCGTAAAAGTCATAACTTATGAAAGCTGTGTCATGCAGATGTACTTTTTCATACTCTTTGTAGGTTTAGACAACTTCCTCCTGACTGACGACTTATGACAGCTTTGTGGTCATCTGTCACCCGCTACACTACCCAGTCACCATGAACCCCTGGCTCTGTGGACTGCTGGTTCTGGTGTCCTGGATCACGAACATCCTGCATTCCTTGATACAAACCTTAATGGTGTTGCAGCTGCCCTTCTGGACAGGCATGCAAATCCCCCACTTTTTCGGTGAGCTCAATCAGATGATCCAACCTGCCTGCTCTGACACCTTTCTTAATGACACGGTGATATATCTTGCAGCTGTGCTGTTGGGTGGTGCTCCCCTGGCTGGGGTCCTGTACTCTTATTCTAAGATAGTTTCCTCCATACGTGGGATCTCATCAGCTCTGGGCAAGTATAAGGCATTTTCCACCTGTACATCTCACCTCTCGGTTGTCTCCTTATTTTATTGTATGGGCCTGGGAGTGTACCTCAGCTCTGCTGCTACCCAGAGCTCCCACTCAAGTGCAATATCCTAAGTGATGTACACAGTGGTCACGCCCATGCTGAACCCCTTCATCTACAGCCTGAGGAACAGAGACAGAAAGGAGGCTCTAAATGTATTTTTCAGAGGGAAGCCATAAAAGGGCCATTTTCCCAGAAGTGCCTGTGATTGCTGGCTCAAAGCTTAACAGCCAGAGATTGTGATCCTTTAATTGGATCATGGAAGAACTTAATCCCTCTATTCATATCCTGGAATTTCAATTTTTCCAAAGTTCGACTGCTTTATTAAATTTAAATAAGTCCCTTTGTTTAACTTTATGCTCCTTCTGGTACCCAAAAGTTTTTCCTTTTTTTTTTGTTTTCTTACTTTCCAAAGTTAGTCCAACCTTGAATCAGAAACAGTTTGGAGATTCCCGTTTGCCTCACATAGTGATGAACTGTACCAGTTTTACGGAATAAACTATATTTGGCAACTGAGGCCATTTATATAATTTTACTGTAGAGGAAATTCTGTGACTGCCCATTCCTTTCTACATGACTACCTTGAATGCTTTTCCTGATAATGTAGACTTTAACATATTAGTTTGTTTTGTAGTTAGTCATGGGGTTTTAGGATCCTCATTAGGATCCTGTTCTCTCTCTTATCAGCTCAGCATCCACAGTATCCCTGGCACAGAATAGTAAGGCAAAAATTCCTTATGAAAAACATGCTCTGCTCCAAGTGTAAAGTACAGAAAGACAAATTTGCATAAACCAAGTGACTAATATGGGGTTAGTATCCGAGAAGACCTGAAAAAAATGATGACATAAAATTTTCAATCACGCCGTATTTTATTGCAGAAAATATGTTTTTGATGATGTATATCTACTTATTGAGGTGTGAGATATTTGGTGTCCATGTTTAAAGGGTTTTATTAATTGGAGTGAAGAATTCAGTGGCAGATTTTATATTATTTAATTGGATGATTTTGTTGTTTCTACTTGAAAATTTCCAGTGTTGCCTACAAGTATTGTTTCCTCCATTGTCCTAAACTTAATATCTCATCTTTAAAAATGCTGTCATAAAAATTATAGTGTGAGTGAGTGAACCATATGTGTATTCTCTCTGGGATTAATTTCTTTACCTTTTTTATGCTCTAAACTCTCTTCAGTCCTCATAATCAGAGGATGATGTGGACAGGAGCTTGAATTCCTGCCCAGTAATGCTCTGGGTATGGAGTCTTGTGACGAAGAGTCCCACAAATTATCCACACAAAAAACATATAGGTCTTTCCAATCTCTACCAGTTACCTAGAAGAAAACCTGAATGGTAGTCACTTTTTAGTACATTGATCTGAAATAAATGTGAATAACCAGGTCATTATAATGCCGTCTTCAAATATCAGAACAAATGCCAAAAATAAAAAGCAGTAGATTATTCTTAATTGTCTCAGATTTTTTCATATTGGTTATTATATCAGTAAGCTATTGGTGCGTAACAAGCCTTGCCAAAGGTAAATGATTTAAGATAATGCTTTCTAAATTTTTAAAATTTATATTTTAATTAGTTAATATGTAGTGTGCTATTGGTTTTAGAAGAAGAATTTAGTGATTCATCACTTACACACAACACCCAGTGCTCATCACAACAAGTGTACTCCTTAGTGCCCATCATCCATCTAGCCCATCACCCACCTACCTCCCTCCATCAACCTACACTTTCTTCTCTATCATTAAAAGCATCTTGTGGCTTTTTTCCCACTCTTTTCTCTCCCCATATGTTCATCTATTTGGATTGTTACATTCCACGTATCAGTGAACTCATATGATATTTCTCTCTCTCTGATCGACTCATTTCGGTTAGCATAACACATTCTATCTCCAATGATCACATGGGAATCTATGTTTGGGAAGTCTTCCCCTCTCTGTTGGTCTCCTCATGAGGTTGTGGTCAGCTGTGGGTCTGCTGGAAGTGCTCTGTTAATCCTGGATGCATTCTCACATCTGGGAACTTGCTGGTTCCTAGATAGGCTAGGCTAGGTTGACCATCTTTAGAGCAACTGGGCTCTGCTCCACATGATTTCTCCTCCTACAGTAGGCTTGCTTGGACTTGTTTCAATGGCAGAAGCAGGGTTCCAAGAGAACAGCAGAAACACGTTGTCATTTTTACCAGATAGTATTAGCCAAGGCAAATAAAATACTAAATTTAACCCAGATTCAAAGGTGGAGAAATGGGAGGAGCTTCCAGTCACATTGCAAAGTACATGGATACAGGGATAAGTGGTATTTGGGGCCATGTCTGCAAAAGGTGTACCACATGTGTAATTTTCAATTCAATAAAGTCGTATTGGTGCAGGGCAGAAAATCAACACACAGAACAATGCAGTTCAGTACAACATAGTGATTCAACAATTCTACATGTTACTTGGTGCTCATCATGGTGAGTGTGTTCTTAAGGGTTGAATCTAAAGGGTTTTCTATATTCAGTTCATATCATCTATAAATCAAGAGAATTTTACTTCTTTCATTCTGATTTAGAATCCAATGAAGAAATGAGCAGAAGACATGAATAGACACTTTTCTAAGGAAAACATCAGGATGCATTTTTTTTTTATCTTGCCTGAATGCTTTAGCTAGGTGGACACCGTTGTGTTGCTGATGATCTCGGAAGAAAAGTTTTCTAACCTTTCCATGATTGCGTACAGTGTTATTGTGGGTTTGTCATATACAGCCTTTTTCTTTCATGTTGAGGTATGTTCCCCCTATACCCAGTTTGTTGAAGATTTTTTTTTATAATCGTGAAAGGATGTTGTATTTTGTCAAAAGCTTTTTGCATGTATTGAGATGATATGATCATTATATTTCATTCTATCAATGCGGCGTATCACCTTTATTGATTTGCTTGTGCTGAACCATCCTCGTATGCCAGGGATAAATCCCACTTGATCATGGTGTGTAATTCCTTTAATGTGTTGTTTGATTCAGTTTCCTGATATTTTTGAAAAATTTTGTGTGTGTGTTCAGCAGGGATACTGGTCTATATTTTTCTTTTTTTGTACTGACCTTTTCTACCTTTGGTATAGGGTAATGCCAGCCTTGGGAAATGAGTTTGAAAATGTGTCTTCCTCTCTAAGTTTCTGGAAGAGTTTGAGAAGACTTATCATTAATTATTCTTTATATGATTAGTAGAACTCACCTGTGATGCTCTCTGATTCTGGGCTTTTTTTTTTGCTGGAAGATTTTTGATTACCAATTTAATATCCTTACTTATTATTGGTCTCTTCACATTTACTATTTATTCCTGATCCTGTTGTTACATTGTACATTTCTAGGGATTTATCTATTTCTTGTAGGTTGCCCAATTTGTTGCTGTGAGATAGTTCATAGTGGTCTCCCATGATTCTTTCTATTTCTGTGGTTTTGGTTGTAAAGCATCACCATTAGCTATTGATTTTATTTATTTGGGTCTTCTCCCTGCCCCCCCCCCCTTTTTGGTCAAACTAAAGGCTTGTCAATTTTGCCTAGCTTTTCAAAAAATTGGCTCCTCATTTTATTAATCTTTTCTACTGGTTTTCTGGTCTATATATCATCTATGTCTGCTCTGATATCTGTTATTTCTTTTCCTCTGCTGCTTTGGACTTAGTTGGTGCTTCTTTTCCTGGGTCTTTCAAAGATAAAGTTAGGTTATTTTCTTAAGGTCGTTTTTTTCTTAACGTAGGCACTTATTACTATAAACTTCCCTCTGAGAACTGCTTTTGTAACATCCCATAAGTTGTGATATGCTATGTTAACATTTTCATTTGATTTAAGATTTTAAATTTGCTTTTTGATTTTTTTTCTTTCACACATCAGTCATTCACAAGTGCATGGTTTAATTCCCACGTATTTGTCAGCATCTCAGATATCTGTACTCTCACATCCACTGCAGCATGATTCACAATAGCCAAGACATGGAAACAGCCCAGCATCCATTGACAGATGAATTAATAATGATGACATCTATACAGTGGAATTCACCAATTTAAAAGGAAGACATGCTTTCTTTTGCTCAAAGATGGATGGACCCTGGGGTCATTATGCTAAGCAAAAGAATCAGACAAAGACAAATACTTTATGATCTCATTTATATGTGAGATATAAAAATCTGAACCATAGAAACAGAGATTAGGTTGATGTTTGCCAGTGGCTAGGGTTTGGGGAAATGAGAAGGTACTAGTGGAAACCTAAAAACTGTCTGTTGTAAGATGAATAAGTTCTGGGAACTTAATGTACGACGTGGTCATTATACTTAACTATATTGTGTTGTATATTTCAATGTTGCTGACAGAGTACATAGTAAATGTTCTTCCAACAAAAAGAAATGGTAACTATGTGAAGTGATGGATGTATTCACTAACCTATTGTGATGATTATGTCACAGCATATAAATATATGAAATCACCAAGTTGTGTGCTTAAACTTCCATAATTTTATTTGTCAATGAAATTTCAACAGAGCTGGATGAATGAAGAAGATATGTTCCAACGTCTCTGTCTTTTGTTTGCATTTCCAATGTAACCCCCTCCCAATGGAACCCTCCCAATAAACAAACAAACAAACAAACAAACAAACAGTACCAGGATGAAAACCTTTATGAGTATGTCAATGGGAAGGTCAATCAATAGAAAAACAGTATCTACAGAAGGATGCCATGAAAATAGCATCAGTGATGCAATAGTTGCTAACTCCATTAATCAACGAGTTGGATACAGGGTCCTCAGTCTCTCTGAGGCAACTGGAAAGAAAACCTTGGTTCCTTTGTCCTTTTCTTTTACTAAGAATGTTGGTCTATAGGCAAGTGGTGAGGAGGAAACTTACATTTGGAGGAAAGCTTGACCATCTGGAGTAGAATTTCCATAACTGATCATTAGACACCTAATTAATTCTCACTTGCTTGTCAGATCATTGCACTGCTGAAAGTGGAAGTGGAAATGAAACCTACTGAATTGAAATTAACAGCCATGGTAGAATGTTTGCGGAGATGGCCCCAAATGCCGGTCTTTCTCGGTAGCCATATCTTTGGCAATGTGCACAGTACCTTACATCAGGAGGTGGAGACTATTCTTCCGCCTTTGATTCTGGATGGATTAGGATTTTTCATTTACTGCAGCCAGCATAATATGATAGAAGTGACAGTGAAACTTAAAGGCCTTGTGCATTTCTGCTGCTCTCTCTTGGAACTATGGCTCTGCAAAGTGAATACAATGAGATGGCCTGCAGAGGAAGTGGGGACATATGGAGCACAGCCCAGGTGTCCAAGTCAAGGCCACTCTGGATCAGCCACAGATAGCTAGCCTAGCCCCAATTATATTAGAATGCCCTGGAAAGATCAGCAGAGCCTCCCCAGCTGACACACAGCTGACTCAAGACCCTTGAGGAGATCAACAGAGATTAGAACAACTCAGCACCATACAATTCCACTGAATTCTAAAGACATTCTACCAAGCCGTTTGCTTTCAGGATGGTTTGCGATGCAGCAACATTCATGATCATTCTGTTATTCAAGTTTATTTTGGATAATTATTAAAAAGTGATTCCTTTTCAGTTATCAGTAGAGGTTGGAAGGATTTGCATTTGTGTGGAAAAAATATGGTGTCCTGGAATCGCATAACTGAGCAGGAATTCAAGCTCTCTTGTGCCCTGCAAAGACACCTTGATTTTAGCCCAATGAGACTCATTTTTGGCATTGACTTCCAGACCTGAAAGAGTGGAAATTTGTTTCTTTTAAATGTTTAATGTGATAATTGTATAAAGCAGCAGTTGGAAATGACAAAGTCATTCATCCAATAAAATTTTCTTTGAAGAAATAGAACCCAAGACTCTCAACTCATTTACGTAGCTTCCTTGAGTAAGGGTATTTTGTGTTGAAACCCTACATGAGTAGAAGAAACAAAACCTAAAGTCAGTTTGGAGACACTCAGCCTTACGAGCTGGTACACAGGATTTCTCCTTGCATAAATGCAAATATGATACTGTTTCTGAGACCTCTGGGCATTAAGATAAGAAACATGATTCATTGTTAAAAATAAGGCCACCTGTTCTACTCTAATTTTTTTGTCTAAATTTCTACATTCCTAGAATTCCAAGTTAAGGCAAACCTTCATTCTCTTCCTTTCTTTACCCTCAAGTTTCTCTCAAGCTTTCTTTCAACACAACATGTAAGTTATAATGTGTTACAATAAGGGTCATGAATTTCATGCATGTACATCTATGTATGTGAGTGAATTTGTTTGAAAGAAAAATATACAAGTTAGAGATGGAGGGAGGCAAACCATAAGAGACTCTTAAAAACTGAGAATAAACTGAGGGTTGATGGGGGGTGGGAGGGAGGGGAAAGTGGGTGATGGGCATTGAGGAGAGCACCTGTTGGGATGAGCACTGGGTGTTGTATGGAAAACAATTTGACAATAAAGTTCAGATTTTAAAAAAGAAAAATATACATAAATACACATACATTTGCATGTACATTTGCATACACAACACTTATTCTTGAACAGTCTTTGGACTGAACAGTATTTCTACACGTCATCTTTCCTCACCACATCTCTTGAAGTTATGTTTATCTTCCACATTGCCTTCAGAAGAAAGCAATGGGTAGAGGGATCATAGCCTAAAAATTGCATAACAAAGCAGTTAAAACTTACTGTGAGCCTTCTTGAGTTCTAGATAAATGGAATCATGCAGTATGTACCCATGATTTTTCAATGACTCTTTCAATTTAAAGTTGTATACTTTAAATATGTGCAGTTTGTCGCATGTAATAATGCTCCAATAAGTTAATTAGAAATTAAAAATTCTAATGGTGCATGACTCAGGGTCAGATCTGGAGCACAGTGAGCTGAGTCACACCTAATGGGGTGGGAGATCTCTCTACCAGCTGTGAAAAAGCAAAGGTTCACATGTAAATATTAAAATAGTGGAACTAAATTAAGACAAATCACATTTAATAAACTCACGTTTTGTAGACTAGATTAGCCCACATATAGAAAAGGAGTAAACTGACATAAGTCAGTTCAAGACAGAAGGACACTAGAACCACACACCTCATGGACGAGCCTTCGAAACACAACGTAGAGATTCACACCTGACTATGGACTTATGAGGAGCCCAGCAGAGATCCGAACAACTTCCTACCCTACAATCCCATTCAATAATAAATATATGTAGTAAGCTATTTTATTTGAGGATGCTTTGGACACAGCAATAGCTAACTGATATAATAATCAAATTGGGCAGAAATGAGGCCATTTGTCATAATCTGATTTTTTTTATTCTAGGAATTTGTAGGTAGCATAATTGAAACATCAGGATTACTCTATTCTTCAAGTTTATTTCAGACAAATGTATTAAAAAATGACTCCACTGAGCCCCTTTCAGGTAACATGCAAATTTTGGAAGGTCATGTATGTTTGCACAAAGCTTGTGACTCCAATTCACATACCTGGACAGGAACCCACACTTGCTGGGGAGTCACCCAGTGATTAAGAAGGAGGAAGATGTAAAACAGACAATACGGATATTATTCATTTGCTGCCTCCTCAGTGGTTTTGGCAAAATTTTGAATAGTGGGAGATATTTCATTTAGAGAAATGGAAGGGCTCACATTTATAAGTAGCACTGGACATTTTCAGAAACCACAAAATAATTTAATAAAACCCAAAACATGCCACCAGCCTTTCATCTTAACGAATACACTGATATTCCATAATTCAATGAGCAGATAAAGTGCCTGAGAAGGAAATGTTTTGCATAGTGATAAATGCATGACTTAATATTTTGTGCCATCATACTTAAAGTCAAGTTTGACTTAAAAGGCCATATTATATCAATCTATTTTTTCCATGTTTCTCTTTCTTTGTAGATTCCACTTGGAGACATGCATTTTATTATCATTTTTTTTTTGCCAGTGACTATGGTAAGCATGATGGACACAAGCTGTGTGACAGAGCAGGTACCTAATGTGTAGGAAAAACACCCCATGATCAGTGATAACAACCAGTACATAAAAGTCTACCTTATCAGGAAGAGCAGTCAATGTAGTGATATAGAAAAGAATGATGTTCACAAGAGTGAAGTCTGGTGGTCTCAGATCTTTCTCTGTTTTAAACTTATATCAATAGCTGTGGTAGCCAAGACTAGACTTCCCATAGGACTAATATAAGTCATGAATGGTTGTTTTGTTGTTGTTATTGTTGTTGTTGTTTTTGGTCAAACAAAAGAAAAAATACTCCCTATGATACATTTCACATGAGAAGAAATTATTCTTAATATATCCATGTTGTCCTTTGAAAAATATGTAAGAGTTTCCAAATATTTTAATCCAAAGTCAGGAATAACCTTGGGAGAGGAAGAATATGACAATGGGAAAATCTCTTGGATGTAAGAGATATCAGAAAGCTTAACAAAGTGAGTTAAATAAATTGTGCAGAGAGGGTGAAATAAAAAAATAGAAATTCCAGGAAAAAATAGAAGAGGCATCATTCACCTCCACAATCTGATGAAACAATCTCAACCTTTGGCTCAGACTCTGGGCCCTGCAATCACGGGAACTTCTTCAGCCCAGGGCAATTGTCCCTTTTGTAGCTACCATCCCAGAGAATCTCCTCAGAGCCTCCTTTATGTCTCTGTTCCTCAAGCTGTAGACGAAGGGGTTCAGCATGGGCGTGACCGCCACATACATCACTGAGGATATTGCACTTGAGTGGGAGCTCTGGGTGACAGCAGAGCTGAGGTACACTCCTAGGCTTGTACAATAAAATAAGGAGACAACAGAGAGGTGAGACGCACAGGTGGAAAATGCTTTGTATTTGCCTTGAGCTGATGAGATTCCACAGATGGAGGAAACTATTTTAGAGTAAGAGTAAAGTATTCCAATGAAGGGACCACCACCCAGCAACATAGCTCCAAAATACAACACCATGTTATTGAGAAAGGTGTCCCGACAGGCAAGTTGGATCATCTGATTGAGTTCACAGAAAAAGTGGGGGATTTCCACCTCTGTACAGAAGGACAGCCGAAACGCCATTAAGGTTTGTAACAAGGAATACAGAACACTCATGATCCAGGACACCAGAACCAGGAGTCCACAGAGCCGGGGGTTCATGATGACCGTGTATTGCAGAGGGTGGCAGATGGCCACAAACCTGTCATAGGCCATCACACTCAGGAGAAAGTCATCCATCCCCGCAAAGGTTATGAAAAAGTATATCTGTGTGATGCAGCCTGCATAGGTTATAACTTTGCTCTGGGTCTGGATGTTCCAGAGCATCTTCGGGACGGTGGTGGAGGTGAAGCAGATGTCTACAAAGGACAGGTTGGCCAGGAAGAAGTACATGGGGGTGTGGAGATGGGAGTCAGAGCTGACGGCCAGGAGGATGAGCAGGTTCCCAAACACAGTGATCAGGTACATGGAGAGGAAAAGCCCAAATATGAGGGGCTGCAGTTCTGGTTCATCTGATAATCCCAGAAGAAGAAATTCTGAAATTCCTGTATCATTTCCTGGGTCCATGTGGTGGAGGTGACTACCAGCAAAGGGGAAAATGACATGACTAATTTTCACATAAATCGCTTGGCTCACATGGTTCAAATGCTACAATTTATATTCCCCAGTCAAGAAAGTAATTTTGATATTTTGTGAATGGATCTGAGTCCTTTGAGGGGATCCCTATTTCCTCTCTTACTAGGAATTTTCATCCCAACGTCAGATGTTTTCCAATAGGCTAGGTTTTGTACATTTAAGTTTTTTTTTTTCAGTTTATTTATTTATTTTTAAGAGAGAGAGACAATGTGCGCATGTCAAGAAGGGGCAGAGAGAAGGAGAGACGGAACTCCAAGCAGCCTCCACGCTGTCAGCGCAGAGCCAGACGTGAGGCCCCAACCCACAAACCGCGAGCTCATGATCTGAGCCGAGATCAAGAGTCAGAGGCCTAACTGACTGAGCCACCCAGGCGCCCTTGTACATTTCTAAGAAGAAATTATTTAATGCATTTGAGGAGTATATAGAGCATCAATCATGTTTTCAGCATTTCCAAGTCATAAAGTAGAGGGTGCTGAACAGAAAAATTACCTAATATTCAGTGATGTGCATAGGATATATGCATACATAAAAATTAAATAATCTTGGGATGGAAATAGAGGTCATGAGGAAAATGAAGCAGGTACAGGAAGAGAGTGGTTGGGGTGTGCTGTTGGGTGTTTAGTCAAGATTGGCTAAGAAGGTGACATTTGAACAGAGACCTGAAAGACTAGAGGAAACTGCCTGGAAACTGCCGGAGCGTCGGCTAAGGCAAAGGCCTTGAGGAAGCGCTTTTTTCCCCCCAGAAAATCAAGGCTCAGAAGGAAGCCAGTGTGTTAAGGACTAAAGGCAATGGCTGTGAATTTTGTAGAACCATGTTGCCTCAGAGCTGCCTAAGTTCAAGACACAGGGAGCTCCTCGTCCATACTATGTACCTCTTGCACTTTATTCATCTGGTTACTGTAGTGTCCTGTCCGTGGAACATCTCTTCTCAGTATCATCTATTGATTGAGTCTGGTCTGTGTATTATAGGGTCACCTTGGAATAGAGGAGCCCATGTACCCCTGCTTGGAGACCTGCTTTCACTGCACACACACACACACACACACACACACTTTCACATACACGCAACACAATGCATCATATCCTCCTGGTGTGTGTTACTTCTCTGTCCTTCTCACGTTCCCCTGCCTGCCTCAACACACTGTTTAGGATATGAACGCAAACACATCACAATACCTTTCCCAGACAGAAGGTAGAAATCGTACCCCGAAAGTCCTATTCATAGCTTCCCAAGGACAAATAATCCCGGGGCTCCATTTTGGAATGGTCACTTTCTGACCTGTATGTAATGAAACATAAAAAATTATGTGCGATGAGTAGAGAGAGAGAAAATGATGCTGGTGGCACCCAATCCTGGTCGTATCCCATTTGTCTCCAGCAAAAATGATGAAAGGACAAAAATAAGTTTGTCCAAAGGACAGAAGTAATGCTATCTTTATGGTGTGAAACATCTTACATATTGAACATCACAAGAGAATAGAACACTTCTCACAGTTTGGGCATTTTTATGCCCAGAGAGCAGAGAGAAGAAGACTTGATTTTCCTGTTTCTATTCTATCTTCATTTGACTGATCAGTTTTTATATGGCCCAATAGAGGATGAGGCAAGCCTGATTAGCATTTTTCTTATGTGACATCTTTTTTCGTGTATTTGTTATTCTTACACTTTGGGTTTAATCACTTTCTTCACAAGTCTGATGACCACAACTAGGGATGGTTTTGTTCCTTGTCCAACATGCAAAGACATCCCCAGACTCTATAAAATCCTACACACCCCATGACAATCTCTTCTCTTACTCTGAATAATCTGCATGTGACTTATCCGAGGACATTATTTCTCACTCACATTTATTGCGTTGCACTCCTGTCTGTCATCGTGATGTGATTACCAAAGGAGCAGGAACTTCTCTTCATCTTCTTCTTTACAAAAGTATGTGGGTGTATATGCACTTACATGGAAACGAAGTCAAGAACATGAGACATTATGAAATACAAAGAGTGATAGAGGGAATAAAACCAGGTTAAAGAGAGCGGTTTCAGTACAACTGTATTAAACAAAATTCAATGGAGTTTTGAGAACTAACTGAAACATGATCTACAGGACCAGTAAGTCAACAAAATCAACCCAGATGAATCATAAAATTCCCCAAGACCTGGAAATAAAAGAGCATAACATATAAAGTTCTGAGAAATTTCTGGTACTAGCAGATGCACTTTTCATATTGGTTGAATGAATCAGGAATTAGGTCTTATTATATATGCACTTTTAACGTGACAAGGCTGAATTTAAATGTGGTTAAAAGACCAGATAGTTGAGTGAAAGCTGGCACAAATGGCTTTCTACGTGGAGGGAAGTGTGGTGCTTCCTTACTTCACACATCTCACAAAAAAATCCAAAAGAGTAAACCCTCAGTGTAAGAGTAACCACTGCATTTTAGATGCACATCTAGGAAACTACATGTAAAAAAAATCTACAGGTGGACAAACCATCATAATTAAGGCAAAAACAAACAAACAAACAAACAAACTCAGAAACAAGAAGATAAATACATTTCAATGAATAAAATTTAAAACTATTTTATGGCCCAAAATACCTAACTAAAAATCAATAGAGAAGTGTGATTTACAACAGGTATTTGAAATGCTGGTAATTATAGATAAATAGGCATATAATATGTGGACATATAATAATAATAATGACAGACAAATGAACATAGTGATCAAATATATGAATCTTTACTGGAGCTCACTAATAGTTTAAAAAATCAACAAGAAATCTCTTTCACACCCATTTCCCTGAGAAATCACTCAAAGGGCTGTCACATTGAGTGGGGTCGGAAATTTTAACCAATTAACAAAGGGGCACTTTCTAATTTTGCTGTCATAATTGTGAAGCATTATAACATCTTCGGAGGCTGTGAAGACAATTACAAATATTAAAAATACAGATCCTCTTGGGGCACACAGCTGGCTCAGTTGGTAGAGCACACAACTCTTGAGCTTGGGGTTTGAAGTTCAAGTCCCATGTTGGGTGTAGAGATTTTTGAAAAAAAAATGTTTAAACAAAAATACAGATATTTTTTAACTCAGGATTTCTCAGTCTCTACTGTATGGACATTCCCAGCCAGATCCCTCCCTGTGGGGTGTGTCCTATATATTGTAGGATTAGAACATCCCTGGCCTCCACGCACCCCTCTCCAGTGTGACAGCCAAAAATGTCTTTGAACATTGCTCAATATCCTCTGGGGGACAAAATCACTTTTGGGTGAGAAACATAGTATTAAGTATTTAAAAATATTTTGAAGCATTGATAGAATAGTAATTTAATGAGAAAAATATGA
Source organism: Herpailurus yagouaroundi (assembly GCF_014898765.1). Lineage (NCBI taxonomy): Eukaryota > Metazoa > Chordata > Mammalia > Carnivora > Felidae > Herpailurus > Herpailurus yagouaroundi. The sequence goes on along the minus strand of NW_024412703.1, from coordinate 23,409 downwards.
AAGACTATGAAAGGTGTAAATGGCACAGCCACACCATGATGAGTCATACCGGCCTTGAAATAATAAATCAGGGGTGCCTGGCTGGCTCAGTAGGTAGAGAGTGAGACTCTTGATCTTGAAGTTGTGAGTTCAAGCCCCATATTGGTTGTAGATATTGCTTAAAAATAAAATCTTTAAAAGAAAAAGAACTAATGAATCAGCATTATACTACTTGACTAGAGGGACATAGGTAAGGTACTACTGAGTTAGAAGGACGGGCAGAGAAAAGCTAGAAAGAACGATGGTGTCAGAACATAAAGAGTGCTTCCAATATGCATTGCTGTCTTTCTATACATTTGAATTGAAAGTGTGTGAATATGTATGTGTGCGTAACAGAAAAATTTTAAAAGCAATGAAGACTTTTAAGAAAGAGAAACAGCGAAAATGCACTTGGGTTAGGCAGAGTGGATCAAAAACCACCGCATGAAACAAAATTGAAGGAAGAACCAAAGCAGCTTCTGAATAAAAAGATTTAAAAGATTTAAAAGAATAATAATTTAATGATAGTTTCGTGGGTCCAAATCTAATTTAGATTGCTAGGGATTCAGGAATAAAAGAAGTCTTTTCATGTGGAGAGAAAGTGATATCTAAGCTTTTAATTTCATGTCACATAAAGATAGATGGACCAGCTATGCTTATGGAAGATAACGGTTGATTCTTTTTTTTTTTTAATTTTTTTTAACATTTATTTATTTATTTTTGAGAGACAGAGAGACAGAGCACAAGCCAGGGATGGGCAGAGAGGAAAGGAGACACACAATCTGAAGCAGGCTCCAGGCTCTGAGCCATCAGCACAGAGCCCAACATGGGGCTCGAACTCACAAACAGCGAGATCATAACCTGAGCCAAAGTTGGAAGCTTAACCGACTGAGCCCCCCAGGCACCCCAAAGATAAAGGTGATTCTTAGTGAAACATAAAAAAGAATGCCTTACAAGTGTTGGAATTCTGATTGCAGAAATAGATCCAATAATAAAAGGCCAAAAGGAACAAATGAGGAATACAGAGAAGTGAAAATTAGTTGGAAATATGTAGAATGGGTGATTTATGAGCACTAAGTAGCAGAAGGACATCGAATTTAATTTTGTGGACAGTAGGGTCTTCACAAGGGAAGAATATTAAGGTGACAGATCAATTCTTTCAGATCAATTCTTTCAGGAAAATATAAATAAATAAAAATAGAAAAAGCTGTGGAGGGAGTATGACTATGTCATAGACTACCACACAAAATTTACACACTCTCATACATTGTGCACAAATACATCTATACGTGCATTAAAAAATAAACAAAATGGCAAGTAGTTCACGAAATAAATGCCAATTCTTTTTCTGAAAAAAAAAAAGGAGTAAAAAAAAAACAGAAATAAAACCATTCCAACCCCACTATGCAAACACCAAGGACTCCCACAGACAACTTTCAATAGAGAAAGTGGGTGGCTAGCTAACCCAGAATACATTCAGACTCACAGGCTGTGAGCTGATTGTGAAGGGAGCTCATTAGCATACCCCGTTTCACATAGTACACTTAAAATTTTTATTTTTTTAATGTTTATTTATTTATTTTGACAGAGAGAGAGCATGAGCGGGAGCGGGGCAGACAGAGAATGAGAGAATCCGCAGCAGGCCCCATGCTGTCAGAGCAGAGCCCAAAGTCGGGCTCAATCTCCTGACCCCTGATATGAATTGAGCTGAAATCAAGATTCGGACCCTCAACTGGCTGATTCAGCCGGGTGCCCCAAAAAATTTCATTTGAATATTCAAGGAGAGAAGGTGCTGTGAGATGTATGTTTCAAGTACTGCTCTTGCAAGGATGCACTTGCAAGCATTCCTTCATCCGGGTTTTTCTCATCAGTATGGAATTGTAATGTAATATGTCCCATCTTAAAAATGAAAGACATGTCCTCACTTCAATGTACATCTCTCAACAACCAGTACTGGACTTTTATACTCTGGTTAATTGCAAAGATCCTGGGTCTCAGGTTCTACTTTTGTGCTTCCCATCCCCTCTCTAAACGAGTTTCCATTATTATCACTTAGTTGTTAACGTTGGACCTTGCATTTCTGACTTCAATATTTACTTCTATTTAGAGCATCATAAATACATTAATCAATCAATCAATCAATCAACTTACTAATCAAGCCAGCAAACAACTACAGCAAACTCTCAGCTCTGGCTAGGCTAGATTGGCTCTCAGGTGACCTCAGGAAAATGTTCTTGACTTTCATTCTCTTGACCTTCTCCAGTAGTACTTACTGTGATGTAAAACTCATCTAGATGGGGTCTCTGGGAGGAAGGTCTCTACATGCAAATCAAAATACCCATCGTTGGTAGATGGTGGAGGATGAAGCTCTGTCCCAGACACGACAGCCGGGATGGGTCAAACTTCAGTGTTCCATCCAGACTTAGGACTGCAAAAGAAACGACCATGTCTTGTCCAGCCTGAGGTTGTACACACTGTGGGGCTGCAACAGAGGAAGTATTTGCAGCCTCTTAATTCTGCTCATTAGGTACATTTCCCTCTTGTGTCTCCCACCTTTAGGCACGTGATTGCCCTACGGGACACCAGGGTGGACAGAAAGGAAATTTTCCCTGTTGAATTTCTGTTGCTAGGAGACCAGGTGATAAGGCAGCTGAAGTCCGTTTTCTTTACTCTTTTTCTATTACTTCTGTCTTTCAGAGATCTGAACTCCCAGCACGTTATCCCAATCCTGAATGAATGTTTTCTCCTGTTTAAGACTGAGAAATCAGTTTCGACTAGGTCCCTTGGACTCTTCAAAGCATTGACTTGGGTTAAAGACATAGCCCCTAATATCTTTCGAAAGTAACTTTTCTCTTTTTCAACAAAGATGTGAGGTTTGCTCCTTTGATATAAAACCTGGGGCACTACACTCATGGGCTTCATGATAGTTTTGTCAAAACAATTAGGGATTTCTTTTTTAAAAAAAAATTTTTTTTTCAACGTTTATTTATTTTTGGGACAGAGAGAGACAGTGCATGAACGGGGGAGGGGCAGAGAGAGTGGGAGACACAGAATCGGAAACAGGCTCCAGGCTCCGAGCCATCAGCCCAGAGCCCGACGCGGGGCTCGAACTCACGGACCGCGAGATCGTGACCTGGCTGAAGTCGGACGCTTAACCGACTGCCCACCCAGGCGCCCCACAATGTGTTTATTTTTATAGTAAGGGGGGGGAGATTAAAGTAGCAAGTGGAACAAGGCTGGTAATGAGCTGACCTTAAACTAAGGTTGGCCAAGATTGTGCAGGTGGCACTAATGTAATCACCATGCCCCTCCAAATGTAGGAGAGGAAGGCAGAGTAGTTGGATCAGAGAGAGATGTGTGGACACCGCATTGCTGGCTTTCAAGATGCAGAAAGGGCAATGAGCCAAAGAATGCTTGTTGTCCCTAGAAACCACAAAAGGAAAGAAGATGGTCTCTCCTGGAGCATCCATGAAGGAACCAGGCCCTACAGACATCTTGATAGCCTATGGAGACTTACTTCAGGCTTCTGACCTCTAAATAGTAATAGCATAAATGTGTTTCTTTTGAGCTTCTAGTGTGGTAATCTGTTAATCAGAAATAGCAATGTAATATAGAAATTCATCCAATTAGGGGGTCCTGGGTGGCGCAGTCGGTTAAGCGTCCGACTTCAGCCAGGTCACGATCTCACGGTCTGTGAGTTCGAGCCCCGCGTCAGGCTCTGGGCTGATGGCTCAGAGCCTGGAGCCTGCTTCCGATTCTGTGTCTCCCTCTCTCTCTGCCCCTCCCCCGTTCATGCTCTGTCTCTCTCTGTCCCAAAAATAAATAAACGTTGAAAAAAAATTAAAAAAAAAAGAAATTCATCCAATAAAATGGTTTTGCAGGAAAAGACATTTTATTTTATTTTTTGAGGAAATAATCTTAGAATAAGAGTAAAGGATCCCAGCAAGGGGGCCACCAGCCACCAACACGGTTAAAAAATACATCACTGTGTCATTAAGAAAGGTGTCAGAGCAGGCAAGTTGGATCATCTGGTTAAATTACAGAAAAAGTGAGTGTGTGCAGAAGTACAGCTGCAGCACCATTAAACTTTGTGAAAAGGAATGCAGGACACTTATGATCCAGGACACCAGAGCCAGCAGCCCACAGAGCCGGGGGTTCATGATGCCCGTGTAGTGCAGAGGGGGTGACAGATGGCCAAAAATCGGTCATAGGCCATCACGGTCAGGATGTAGTTGTCCAGTCCCGTGAAGAGTAGGAAAAAATACATCTGGGTGATGAAGTCCTCATAGGTTATGACCTTGCTCTGGGTCTGGATGTTCCAGAGCATCTTCGGGATGGTGGTGGACGTGAAGCAGATGTCTACAAAGGACAGGTTGGCCAGGAAGAAGTACATGGGGGTGTGGAGGCGGGAGTCAGAGCTGACAGCCAGGAGGATGAGCAGGTTGTCAAACACAGTGATCAGGTACACGGAGAGGAAAAGCCCAAATATGAGGGGCTGCAGTTCTGGACCCTCTGAAAATCCCCAAAGAAAAAAATGAAATGTGTGTATCATTGCTGAGTCCCATGTGGTGGAGTTGAATACTAGGAGAGAAAATAATAACATGAGTATTTTTCAAGCAAATGAGCTTTACTTGTGTATTACCATTTATTTATTTTTCATTTTTTAAAGTTTTGATTTAAATTCCAGTTAGTTAACATGCAGTGTAATATCAGTTTCAGGTGCACAGTATAGTGATTCAACATTTCCATAAAACAGCCGGTGCTCATCACAACAGGTGCACTCCTTAATCCCCATCACCTATTTTACCCATCCCCCCATAACCATCAGTGTGTTCTCTATAGTTAAGAGTGTGCTTCTTGATTTGTCTTATTTTTCTCCCTTTTCTTGTTTGTGTTGTTTCTTAAATTCCACATATGAGTGAAATTTTATGGTTTTTGTCTTTCTCTGACTTATTTTGCTGAGCATACTACTCTCTAGCTCCATCCACATCATTGCAAATGGCAAGATTTCATTCTTTTTGATGGCCGTGTGTGTGTGTGTGTGTGTGTGTGTGTGTGTGTGTGTGTGTAAACTCTTCTTCATCCGTTCACCAATCGATTGACACTTGGGCTATTTCCCTAGGTTGGCTATTTGAGATAATACTGCTATAACATCCTTGTGCATGTACCCCTCTGAATTAGTATTTTTTTATCCTTTGGGCAAATATCTAGTAGTGCAACCTATGGAATGGGAGAAGATATTAGCAGAAGACCTATCTGATAAAGAGTTAGTATCCAAAATCTGTAAAGAACTTATCAAACTCAACACCCCCCAAAATAATCCAGTTAATAAATGGACAGAAACTTCAAGACACAGGGAGTCCTTCCTTCCCATGGTTATTTGCATTTTATTAATTTTTTCCCGAGATATTCTGTGACTAGAGATATATCCCTTTCTTATTTCCATCTGTTGGTTGACATCCTGGCATTTAAGGGTCACATATTGGAGTATGTGAACTCAGGTACAATTCATTGCCCTGAGGACAGCTCATACCCTACAACACACACATGCGCGCACACACACACACACACACACACACAGTGCATTATGGCATCCTGGCACTGATTGCTATCAGGCTTTTCCCACCCTCAAGCACCATACTTTTGAAAGAAATGGTACAAGGCAAGCTGTCAACATCATACTACCTTTATCCTAGAGAATGTGTAAATAGTACTTAAATTTTGTTTAGTATGCCTCCCATGGACATGTAAACATGGGAGCCCTTTTAATATGATCATCTTGTGTCCCGTATTTTCTTTAAGGCATACTTATTTAAGGGACAGAGAGAGAGAGAGAGGGAGGGAGAGAGAGAATCCTCTGTGCTGGCAGCACAGAACCCGACACGGGGCTTGAACCCCCAAACAGGGAAATCATGACCTGAGTTGAAACCAAGCACTGAGTGCTTAACAGACTGAGCAACTCAGGTGCCCCTTGTGTCCTGTATTTAAAGAAACATAAAAAAGCAGTTCCAAAAACACAGGGAGGAAAGAAATGGACACAGGGGAAAAAAAGATCTAATAAGCTCCAATTGTCCCTGAGAGACTGTGATGAGGAGAAAGCTTCCCTGATTCTAGCAGCATTCCAGCCCCAGTTACATCCATTTGATGCCCAGAATAATTAAGATAGCTGGGAAAAAATGTACCTAAACAAGAAAGGAGGGGTATTTTTTATGATGTCAGGATCTTTTACTGATCGCATGTCTCTCTAGAAAATGTGCTAAGGGAATAAACCTGCAATTTACAACAGAAAATATACACAGAAGGGGATTTTTCAAGATGCAATAATAAAAGGTTTTTCTGAATGATTTTAAATGCAAAGCATTTGGAATCAGAAAACCAGGCTTCAAAGGTCAGATCTATCCTATTAAGCTGTTTGAACTTGGGAAAGACAATGAATCCATTCCAAATGTGAATATCCTTACTCAAAGAGGGGGGAGAGCAGTGTCCATCCTCCTAGGGTGGTAGACAGCGTTAGTTAGTGTATGTAAAAGGCTTACAATGGTTCCTTCTCGTTAGTAAGTGGATGATTATCACTGGTGAAGAGATTGGCTGAGTTTTTTTTCTATGTTGAACAAATATCTTCCTAGTTTCTATACAACTTGGTAATGAAGTATACGCAGTAAAGCTAGTTAGCATACACTCTTTTGCAAATTAACACACATTTTTTATGTGAATACTCACTGTGAAAGATGATGCCAAGAAGTGTGTGTCTCAAGAAGTGCTGTTGCAAGGAAACAGCTACCTCTATGGCTCTGGGTCTTTCTATAAATACAGAGCGTGCTCAAAACCACCATTCCTTAAAAAGCTCAGGGCACATGCCTCCAGCCTAACACTCTGTTTCCCTACTCTCCTTGGCTGCAAAACTCCTTGGACATGTTCTAATTTCACTGGAACCACTTTATGCCCCTCTATTCCTTCCTCAGTCTCATCCAACTGGACTTCCGTTCCCACCGCTCATTGTCAACATTGATCCCTGTATTCTGAGTCCAATGGACGCTTCTCTTTTGAACATACTATGTAAATGAATTATAAATGCGTCTACCTAGTCTCAGGTAACCTCAGGTGAAAGCTCTCACGTTCCAATCTCTCAGAACCTTGCTTGAAATACCTGCTGAGCTCTCAGACTCATCTGGATGGGGTCTAGAAGATGAAAGTCTCTATGTGGAGGTCTGACTTCCTCCCTGCATGATTGATCACGGAGACCGAAACTCTTTTCCCAGACAGGACAGCAGGAAGGAGTGAAACATTGGTCCCTCCTCCCCCAGACTTGGGAGCCCCAAATCAACAACCATGTCCTGGTCATTCCAAGGTTTCATATGCTATGGTTTTGCAGTGAAGGAGACATTTCCAGCTCCTTACGTCTGCTCATTAGACACTGTTGCCATTGTTACTCCCACCTTGGAGCACATCATTTCTCCATGGGCCACTGGAGTGCACAGAAAGGAAAAGTTTCCTGCTGACACTCTGTTCCTGGGAGTTTAGATTAGAAGTCAGGTGAGTCCAGTTTTGTATTACTCCCGCTCATGAACTTGCCTGCCTTCCAGAGGTCTAACCAGCTTGCACTTCACCTTCGCCTTGAGTTGATAGTGAATTCATTGAATTGAGGGTTTACTTTACCATTTATGGTTTTGAAGTAATTTTAATAAATGAGGCACGTGATCCTCTTCATGTATGGTTTTGAAAGAAAAGTCTAAGGACTCACCCTAGAGTCTGAAATAAAGTCTGTGTTTGATTCTTTAATCTGAGGGACCCTGAGCTGACCCCAAATATACCCCTGAAAAAGACTTTTAGTAGGCAGAATAATGTCCCCCAAATATGTCCACATCTTAATCTCCAGACTTTTCGAATATATCTTGTGTCATGGCAAGGGAGAATTAGAGTGACAAATGGTATTAACATTGTTAGTCAGCTGACTTGAAGATAAACTTGTTCTGATTATCCAGGTGGGCTCAAGAGATCACAAGGTACCTCCAGATATGGAAGACAGAGGCCGAAGAGTAGGAATCACAGAGAAATTTTGAGATGCTATGTTGCTGGCTTTGCAGATAAAGGGAGGGACCATGAACCGGGGAATAAAGGTGGCTTTCATTCCCCAGAACTCCAGAATGAACTCTTCTCTGCAGAGTGATTTTAGCCCAGGGAGACCTACTTCAGACTTCTGACTTCCAGAACTATCAGAACTTCCATGCCTGCAGCATGGAATTTGACACAACCACAATAAATATCTATTCCAGATAGTTATCCAATAACACTCTCTTCAAGGGAAATGAAATTCATCCTTGGATATTATTCATTCATATTCTCTCAGATAAGGACATTTGGTGTTGAAATATCAGTTTATGTAGATTGAGAAATCTAAAGTCACTTTGGAGTTGCTCAACCCCAACAGCTGGTGGAGAAAATCTCCCAAGCTATGAGCCATACTGAAGTGCAGGCACTGAGGGACAAAACCTAAAATATTAAGGTCACTTGTTCTATCTTAAATTTTTATGTCCAAATCTTTACATACTTTTACTTTCATGTTAATCCAAGTTTTCATTCTTATCATTTTTATCCTCTCCCACTTTCTCTCCAGTTTATTTTTGACATGAAATCTTGCCTAATAATGAGTCTGTGTGTATGCACATATGTTTACTTGAAAGAAAAATGTGTATAAACACACACGCGCGCGCGCGCACACACACACACACACACACACACCCCATACCCCTTGAACATTTTCTTAGGAATTGAAATAATACTACCACACATTTTTTTATTCCCCACAATGTTTACTTGAAAGAAAAATGTGTATAAACACACACACACACACACACACACACACACACACACCATACTCCTTGAACATTTTCTTAGGAATCAAAATATTACCACACATTTGTTCATTCCCCACAATATCCCTCTGAAATTAGTTTTGTTATCCTGCATTACCTTCAGAAATAAGAAAACTGAGACTCAAGAAAACTAAATTTTAATAAGTTACAGAACAGGGGCACCTGGGTGGCTCAGTCTGTTAAGCGTCCGACTTCTGCTCAGGTCACGATTTCACATTTCATGGGTTTGAGCCCCTCATTGGGCTCTGTGCTGACAGCTCAGAGCCTGGAGGCTGTTTCAGATTCTGTGTCTCCCTCTCTCTCTGCCCCTCCCCCCACTTTCACTCTGTCTCCCTCTGTCTCAAAAATAAATAAACATTAAAAATTTTAATAAGTTACAGAACAAAGTAGTTAAAGCTTATTGTGCACTTTCTGGAATTACATATAAATGGAATCATTCACAATATGCTTCTAAATATTTATGACTCCTTTAATGGAGCAAACTGTACAATTTATTTTAAAAAAATTTATTGAAGTGTCATTGATAGTTTCAAGTGTACAACATAGTGATTTGACAGACGACTCTTTATGTTGGGCTCACCACAAGGGTCCAACTGTAAACTTTAAATGGGTGCAGTTTATTGTATATAATTATACCTCAGTGATAGGGTTAAAAGGAAAAAAGTCTAGTGGAGCATGGCTGATGGGAGGATATAGAACATTAGTAGCTGATTCACATCAAACCAGGATGGAAGGTCTGTCCTCTAACTAGAAAGAACTAGAAAGAAAACAAAGTGTCTGTATGGATACGGGACCAATGAAATGAAGTTAAGGCCATTCATGTTTGATATGCCTGCTCTAAATTACTATCAGGTACTATTTTGTATTCAAAATATTCTTTCCTGAAGACTAAACAAAGTCAAATGTGAGCAAAAGAAAGGAAATAATAAAGATCAGGGCAGAAATAAATGACACAGAGACTAAAAAATGCAATGGAAAAATACCAGTGAAACCAAGAGCTGTTCCTTTGAAACGATAAACAAAATTGACAAACCCTGAGCCACATTCATCAAGAAAAAAGAGAAAGGACCCAATTAGTAAAATCAGAAACAAAAGAACAGAAGTAACAATTGACACTACAGAAATGCAGAGAATGGTAAGAGAATATTATGAAAAATTATATGCCAACAAAGTGGACAACCTAGAAGAAATGGATAAAGTCCTAGAAACATACAATCTTCCAAAATGGAACTGGGAAGAAATAGAAAATATGAACAGACCAATTGTCAATAAAAAATGGAATTGGAAATAAAACATTAAAAAAAAAATTTTGAAAAGGGGCGCCTGGGTGGTCAGTCGGTTAAGCGTCCGACTTCAGCTCAGGTCATGATCTCACGGTCCGTGATTTTCAAGACCCGCGTCAGGCTCTGTGCTGACAGCTCAGAGCCTGGAGCCTGTTTCAGATTCTGACTCCCTCTCTCTCTGACCCTCCCCCGTTCATGCTCTGTCTCTCTCTGTCTCATAAATAAATAAAACATTAAAAAAAATTTTTTAATGGAATTGGTAATCAGAAAACTACTCAAAACTAAAAGTTCAGGACCAGATGGATGATTTACAGGTGTATTCTACATTTAAAGAGTTAATATCTATTCTCCTCCAACTCTTCCAAAGTATAGAAGAAGAGGGAAGGCTTCCAAATTCATTCTATAAGGCCAGCATTACCCTGCTACCAGAACCAGAGACCCCACAAAAAAAGAAAACTATAGGCCACTATCCCTGATGAAGATTGATGCAAAAATCCTCACGAAAATACTAGCAAACCACATACAACAATATATTATAATAATCATTCACCTTGATCAGGTGGCATTTATTTCAGGAGTGCAAGGATGTTTCAATATTTGAAAATCAATGTCATATACTACATAAACAAAATGAAGGATAAAAAACATATGATCATATCAATAGATGCAGAAAAAGCATTTGACAAAATTCAGCATTCATTCATGACCAAAACTCTCAATAAAGAGGGAACATACCTGAACATAATAAATGCCATAAGTGAAAAACTCACAGCCAGCATCATATTCAATGGGGAAAAACTGAGATCTTTCCCCTAATGTCAGGAACAAGACAAAGATGTGCATTCTCACAGTTTTATTCAACATAGTATTGGAAGTCCTAGCCTCAGCAATCAGACAAGAAAGAGAAATAAGGGGTATCCATATTGGTAAGAAGTAAGTTAAGCAGCCACTATTTTCAGATGACAGGACACTATACATAGAAATTCTAGAAAATTCTACCAACAAATTACTAGAAGTATGGATAAAGTAGATGTGGTATATAACATATGGTAGAATATTACACAGCAATAAAAAAGAGTGAAATCTTGCCTTTTGAAACAAAGTGGATGAAATTATAGTGTATTATGCTAAGAGAAATAAGTCAGAGAAAGATAAATGTGATGATTTCACTCATATGTGGAATTTAAGAAACAAAACAGATGAATATAGGGAAAGGGAAGGAAAAGTTCAATAAAAACAGAGAGGGAGAAAACCATAAGAGACTCTTGAATACAGAGAACAGGCTGGGGGTTGCTGGAGGGAAGGTGGGTGGGGGGGATGGGATAAATGGGTGATGGGTATTAAGGAAGGCACTTGTTGGGATGAACACTGGGTGTTATATGTAAGTGATGAATCCCTGGGTTCTACTCCTGCAACCAATACTATGCTGTATGTTAACTAACTTGAATTTCAATCAATCAATCAATCAGTCAATAAAATTACTAGAAGTAATAAATTAATTCAGTAAAGTACAAGATACAAAATCAATACCCAGTAATAAGCAACATTCCTATACACTAACAGTGAAGTAGCTGAAAGAACAAAAAATGTTTTTAAACACCATTTACAATTGCACCAAGAAGAATAAAATCTTTAGGAATAACCTTAACCAAAGAAGTGAAAGACCTATACTCCAAAAACTATAAAACACTGATGAAGGAAATAGAAGATAAATAATTGGAAAGATATTCCATGCTCATGGACTGGAGGAATCAATATTGTGAAAACATCCGTACTACCCAAAGCCATCTACAGATTCAATGCAATTGCTATTGAAATACCACCAGTAGTTTTCACAAAACTAGAACAAATAATGCTAAAATTTGTATGGAACTATAGAAGACCCTGCATAGCCAAAGCAATCCTGAGAAAGAAGACCAGACCTACCAAATTTCAAGATATACTACAAAGCTGTTGTAATTAAGACAGTATGGTATTGGTACAAAAGTAGACACATAGGTCAGTTGAAACAGAATAGAGACTCCATGACCATGATTATATGGTCAATTAATCTATGACAAAAGAGGTGACAATATTGGGCAAAGACAGTCTTCTCAATAAATGGTGCTGGGAAAACTGGACAGCTACATGTAGAACAATGAAACAGAACCACTTTCTTATGCCACACACAAAGACAAACCAAAAACGGATTAAAGACCTAAATGTGAGACCTGAAACCATACAAATCCTAGAAAAGAACACAGGCAGTAATTTCTCCGACATCAGCTATAGCAACATTTTTCTTCATAGGTCTCCCAGGCTAGGGAAACAGAAGTAAACATAAACTATTGGGACTGCATCAAAATTAAAGGCTTTTACCCAGCAAAGGAAACAATAAAACAACAACAAAAAAAAACCCTAGTAAATGGAAGAAGATAATTGCAAGTGACATATCTGATAAAGGGTTAATATCTAAAATACATAAAGAACTCATACAACTCAACACCAAAAAAACCCGCACAATCAAATTAAAAAATGGGCACAGGATCTGAATAGACATTTCTCTAGAGAAGACATCTAGATGACTACAGACACATAAAAGATGCTCTGCATCACTCATCATCAGGGAAATGCAAATCAAAACCACAATCGGATAACACCTCACACCTGGCAGAATAGCTAAAATCAAATACACAAGAAAAAACAAATGTTGGTGAGGGTGTAGAGAAAAAGGAACCCTCATGCACTGTTGGTGGGAACGCAGCCACTGCGGATAACAGTATGGAGGTTCCTCAAAACTTAAAAATAAAACTATTCTATGATCCAATAATTCCACTACTGTTTCCAAAGAAAACAAAAACGCTACGTTGAAAAGATATATGCACCCTTATGTTTATTGCAGCATTACTTATTATAAACAAAATGTGGAAGCAACATAAGTGTCTATCAATGGACAGATGGATAAGGAAAACGGGGTACACACACACACACGCACACACACACACACGTACACACACACATACACACAATGGAATATTTATCCAATATGTTAGTTGAAACTATCTTCTCCATTCCTGAGGCAGCCTTTTAGTTTTCCTGGTTGTTTATTTCACTGTGCAGAAGTTTCTCACATTGATAAAATCCCAACAGTTCATGTTTTTTTGGTTGTCATTGCTATTTCCCTTGCCTCCAGGCAACATGTCTAATAAGAGGTTGCTATGGCCAAGGTCAAAGAGATATTTCGCTGTGTTCTCCTCTCGGTATTTTGGTTACTTCCTGTCTCACATTTAGGCCTTTCATCCATTTGGAATTTATTTTTGTGTATGGTGTAAGAGAGTGGTCCATTTTCATTCTGCATGTTGCTGACCAATTTCCAACGCTTTGTTGAACAGACTGCGTTTTTTCCATTGAATATTCTTACCTCCTTTGTCAAAGATTTGACCATATCATTGTGGGTCCATTTCTGGGTTCACTATTGTGTTTCATTGATCTGTGTGTCTGTTTCTGTGCCAGTACCATACTGTCTTGATGACTACAGCTTTGTAATATAGCTTGAATAACCAAACGTCTAATAAATGTCAACTTAAAAATACATAACTCCTACTTGACTTGTCAAAAGAATTATGAATCCAAGGATTGTTGTACCCATGATTTCATAGCAAAGGAACCTACCTTTTCTTGTTGAAGAAGGAATAGAAATTTTCTGGAGCTAGTAGGAGTTGTGTTGTCACCACAACTCAATGTTTTGGAGACCCAGGTTCCCGAGTCTTATATTTGGAAAAAACTTTCACTCCGGGCTGTGAAAAGTTTCAATGTTAGAGCTCTGGAAGCCAGGAAAGTTCAAGGAGGAGTAATAAAAATTGGATACACCTGAATTGTTTTTTTTTAATTTTTAACATTTTACTTATTTTTGAGAGACAGAGACAGAGCATGAGTCGGGGGAGGGACAGAGAGAGAGGGAGACTTAAAATTTGAAGCAGGCTCCAGGCTCTGAGCTGTCAGCACAGAGCCCAATGCGGGGTTTGAACCCACCAACCATGAGATCATGACCTGAGCAAAAGCCGGACACTTAACTCCCTGAGCCACTCAGGCACCCTGGATATACCTGGATTCTAACCTGATCTCCTGGGAACAGAGAACCTATAGGAAAAAATTCCATTCTGTCCAGATAAGTTCCCATGGGGAGATGTGCTCAGAGGTTGGAGTAATAATGGGAAATGTGTCTAATGAGCAGTTATAGAGAACAGATCCAGCAAACATAAGAGACTATAAGTATCTCCTCTGCCGCAGACCCTGAACATGTTCTACCTGAAGCTGGAGGAGACATGGTTTTTGCATTTGGGGTCCTAGCACTCCTTCCTGCTGTCTGGAAATAGAGCTTGCTCTCTATCATCAACCAACAGGGAGGAATTCTGACCTCCACTTGGAGACCTTCCTCTCAGAGACCCCAAGCAGGTGAGTCTCAGAGCTCAGCAAGTATTTCAGGAAAGGTTCAGGGAGAATGGATGAGGTCACCTGAGAGCCTAACCATCCTGCCCCAGATCTGAGAGATTGTTGTGTTTGTTGGTGTGGTGAACTCATTCATTCATAATCAATATATTTAAAATGTTTTTTTTTAAAACAGGAATGTCTGTTGAAATTGCTAATGCAAGGATTATTGTTGACAACTAAGTGGTGGGAATCAAAGTCCAGTTGGGTGAGACTAACGAAGGAGTGGGAGGTACTGTCTTCCTGGAAACTTTGAACACTTCCAAGGAGTGTTGCAGTAAGAGGGAATAGGAAAATACACTATTAGGTATGGAGGGGGGTGCAGTGCAGTGAGGGAATTTAAAAAATATTTTTAAGATGGGGTATTTTGGAGCATATTCTGTATCCGTTAGAAAGATCCAGACCAATGGAGGGAGCCACGATCTTGCAACCACAGTTCTGGAGACATACATTTCACAGAATCTTCTCTCCATTAGATATTCACTTAAACAGTATACTTAAAACACAACAGGAATATGCTACGGGGCTTTACTTGACAATTTTTGCATTACCTAGAGACGGAATACAGTTTTGGGGTGTTAGCCATTTACTTTCTTTGCAGCAAATTGTCTGCAAAAATACTTTGCCTGGTTTCCTAGGCTCGGAGCATTCTTATTCTTGTTTTTGTTTGTCATTCTTGCTGAATCATTTTCTTTCTTCTTTTTGATTGCATTCTTTCAAACGCGTGATTTGACTCCTGAAACCAGTATCACACTAAGTTAACCAACTAGAATTTAAACAAAAATGTGAAACAAACAAAAAACACAATTGCAAAATTTTAAGCCACGTTTGCTATTTGCTGTTTAGTTCTTGTATGTATGTACAGATGTATTTGTTGAGAGTTTATACATTGTGAGTGGCCAAACCTGTCAACTAGTCATATTTTGTCCCTCACCCATTGTTTGTTACGTGCCTTGTAGTAATAAACTGCCTTTTGTATGTATTGCCACCTACCTCCCATCTGTGCTTCCTCACTGCTACCTTTTTTTTGTGATTGGATCTATTTTCTAAACTAGCAATCATCCTTTTGCCGTCCTGCGGAAACATGAATTCCTCTCGCATTCAACTTATATCTTTCTCACAAGGATGCATGATTCCACCTATGTTTATTATATAGGATGAAATTATAATTTTAGATACTGCTCTCTGCGCTATTTTAAAAATCAGTGATAATCATAAATGATATTTTCCTATTCTTTTTTATTAGCTTTTTTCCCCATTCCATTTTGATTTAGACACCTGTGGTAATGTCGTGTTCTTATTGTCATTTTCTATCTTTTGTGGCAGAAGACAGTCTTTTTAAAATTGGATTTGATTAACAAGGTTGTTTGGAATCCACTGTGTTTATTCTGCTTGTCCTCTCCCTGCTATTCTTTTTATTTTATAAATTCCATTTTCTAAAGATGTGTTTCTGTCTGAACGCACACCTTTATGAAATGGCAAAAATGAACAATCAGGTGAGGTCCTGCTCATTTGGATCTGACATTAAATGAAGAAAGCAGAGGGGGTGATGTAAATGTGTGTGTGACATGCCGTCCTCAGGGATATACAGACGAAGAAAGGAAATAGGTTTTGGGGGCACGTATAGGATTTTATACAGCATATTGTAGGGACGCCTACACACGTTGGATTAAACTCAGGAAGAGTGGAGCCGCCCAATGAGTTTGTCAAAAAAGAGATTAAAACCCAGAGCTCAGGAATTACAAAGGAATGTGAAAGAAGGGCCAGCTGCGTCTGTTCCTGGGCCATATGAGAACAAGTGTGGTCCAATACATAGGAATAAATAGGGAATAAAAGCCAAACAAGGGCCCGATGTGGACACTGTATGAAGCGAACGGATGTTCGCTGAAGTGACGCCAGCACCCGCCCTGGCTGCCCACTGTCTCTGCAACCTGGCTTCTAGAATAGGCTCCTTATTCCTATTGCTTTCCCCTCCTTAGCAGGAACTACCCTTCTTTCGAAACTATTCTTGCATGTACTGCCACGGATAAGAGAACTTTGACTTTACCCCGGAACAAAACATGCCATTTACATGTGACCCAGCACGTTGCAGGGGCAAACACAGAAACACGTTTGTGCACACGCATGCGCCCACGCCTACGGCTCTACAGGGAGAACCACGAAATGGCTGGGTTTGCAGCCTGACCACGTCTGATGCGCTCCGATATTTTCTACTGTGCCTTATTTTTCCTACTCTAGTTTATTCTTGCAGACCAAGCTTGACCCCACAAATGCTCCCATTCTAAGAACATGGACAACATTCTTCTCTCGCGTCCTCTGTTCCTGTGCTAGTAGCTCCCTGATTCTGTTCTCTCTCTCATCACTGGCAACTTCTGTGAGCGCAGAGCCTCTCATTCCTTCATGCAATATGTATTTATTCCTGGTGATCCCAACTAAACTATGTCTGGGGGTAAAGGGTGGGGGTAAGCATAATAGCCCCAGGGCGCCCACAGTCCAGCAGGGAAAGGAATGGTATTAAATAAAAGTTACACATTGATAACCCGGACATCTAAATTATCACAAGAGAAAGTCTTTTTTTTCTGTGAGACTATTAAATAGGCTATTTAATGTTCTGTGAGACTATTAAAAGGAACTACACCCACGAAGATTCATGAGGGAGAGGACTCCTTGCGTCTGAAAGAGGAGATGGGATTTTCAGGATAGAGAAGAGGTGAAAAACTCCAAACAGACCAAGGGGGTGACTCCAAGCAGAGGGAAGCAGGGGTGTAGAGGCTCCGAGACCTGAGCCGGGCCTTCCGGGGAGGCTACAACTCAGGCTCGGTGTGTGTGAGATCGAAGGGGTGAGGCCGTGTGAGTGTGAATGAAGGCAGTGGGTCGGTCAGGGGAGGCAAGCCAAGTGTTGGAAGGTATGGAATTGGGGGTTCATTCTCCAGGGGAGAGTCACTGGGAAGGGGTTAAGGTGGACAGTCGTGTAATTGCAATATTAGAAAGACCTCTTGGGTAATTGTGGCTATTGGCTAGAGAGGTGTCAGTCCATGATAGGTGGAGACAGGACAAGGAACTGAAATAAGGCGGTGGATTTGGGACCCCAGAGGTGGGGAAGCGATGGGGACATTGAGAGAAGAAAAAAAATCAGCCACATCTCCTCACCAGTGAGAAGCACTCATTGTCAACACGGGGAGCTGTGCTAAGCTCTATATGGCGTATTCACTAAATCTGCCAACTACCTGAGTGGGATAGATACCTCTAGCCCTACCATTTGGGGAAGGATATTAGCATTTACAATAGTTTGGCTGGGAAGGTGGGGGAAGAGAAGAGAGGGAAACAAACCACAGGAGACTCATAGGGGTAGAGAGCAAACTCAAGGTTGATGGAGCAGGTGGGTGGGGATGGGCTAGATGGGAGGTGGGGATTAAGGAGGGCAATTGCTGCCATGAGCATTGGGTGTGGTAAGTGATGAATCACTGAATTCTGCTCCTGAGACCAATATTACACTGTATGTTACCTGACGAGGGTTTACAGGAGGAAGAAAAAGAAGAGTTTGGCTGGTTCTCCAAGTCCAAAGCAAACGTGTGGAGATCCCCAATTCAAAACTGGTTTCTGATTGTAAAAGTTTAGCATTTTATATCATTTAGAAAAGTTGTTCTTTAGCAAATAATTTTGTAAAACCCCCCACTTTTCTTGTACCCTGTGTATTTCCTTTTGTGAATTGTGGGTGTCTTCCCTTGTTATTCTGGTGGGATGTCTTGATAACATGAAGACATTCCTACTTTTTCTTTTGGATAAATTGCTTTTTGCCACTTTATTATTCTGGGCATCAAGGAGATGTACCTGGGGTTGGGGTGTCCCCAGAACCAGGGACACTTTCTCGTCATCACCACCAGGGGCCACCTGAGCTCATTAGATCGTTCTCCCCACTTGTCTTGTTCTCAGTTTTTGAATTTGATTTTTATGTTTCTGTAAATACTGGACACAAAATGATCACCTTAAAATCGAGACCCATATCTACATGCTCACTGGAGACTTATCTACTAGAATTTGGATGTTTTTGCAACTTATAGGAAAGACAATCTGATATTGCACAGCTTGCCTTGTATCATTGTTCGCCTAATTATTGCGACTGGAGGTGAGAATAGTCTGGTTGTGACATGGTCCAAGGAGGCTATAGAGCGTGTGTGTGTGTGTGTGTGTGTGTGTGTGTGTGTGATGAGCAGTTCTCAAGACATAGGTCCTGGAACCCATACTTCCAGTATGCGACCCTTAAAATACAGGTGCCAGGTTAGTACCGACAATGAATATAAGAAGGGTGCCTGTTTCTATTCAAAGATTCCTTGGAAACGAAATTAATAAAGTGCAGGAACACCATGTGAAGGAGGGGTTCCTTGTGCCAGGAAGTTTCATCCATGTCTGGGAGGCCACCGCATTCCTCCACATTCCCTGCCACCACGTCTCATCAGTCTTCCTCTCGCTCCTTCCCCTGGACACACTGGCTTTCTTTTGAGCCTGGGTCTTTAACACAATATGCAAACAACCAAAGGCAGGATGGTGAAGGGGAGTGGGAGACACTGGCTTCCGGTTAAGGAATTCCTTCCAGGTTCAGGAAGGGGAGACTCAGAGGAGATAAAGGCCCAGCGGAGGGGAATACTGTCAGTGATGCTGTCACAGGCTGTGTGGTGACAGATGGCAGCTCCATGCCTGGTGAGCAGGGCGTGATGTTGACACTTGTTGAATCACTGTGTGGCGCCCCCCACACTAACGTAACCTGGTGTGTCGACCACCCTCATGCTTTAAAAAAATTAATTTAGAAAACCCCACGTCTTTCCTCAGAGCCGTCGCACTCATAGTTCCCTCCGATGGACACGCTCTTCCCCAGAGGACCTTGTGTCTCCTGTCTCCTCGAGGGCTCTGTTTACATGTGTGCCGGTGTGCCCGAACAACCAGGAAGAGCCATCCCTCCATCCACGCTTCCCTTTACACAGGCTTTGTTTTTCTTCACGGCACCTGTCACCTCCTGATATTTTATCTGGTCTTTATTTGCTTATCCCCTTTCTCCATCACTGAACCCTCCAGGCTTTTGTTTCTAGACACTTATACACTTTGCGTGAAGGTGCACTGGCTAGTGCTCAAGTTATTCCTCAAACACGTGACAGATTTCAGAATTTCTCATTAAAAAAATATAATAGATGAGTAGATGGGGAAAAAGCTAATTGGAGGATGTGAAGTCTTAGTTAGAGCTGGCAGGGGGAGGGGAGGAGATTTTTCCCTGAGAGGGGAAAAATTCTGTAAAAAACCTATGGAAATTGATCTTCTGAATACAATATAAAATTGTAGAATTTCAATGATATTTGTAATGTTCATTTTGAGAAAATTAGTCTTGTTATTTCTTTGTTCCCCAGTAGTCATCTCCAGCATATGGAAACAGGAAATGATACACAAATTTCAGAATTTTTTCTTCTGGGATTTTCAGAGGAACCGGCATTACAGCCCCTCATATTTGGACTTTTCCTCTCCATGTACCTAATTGCTGTGTTTGGGAACCTGCTCATCCTCCTGGCCGTCAGCTCTGACTCACGCCTCCACACGCCCATGTACTTCTTCCTGGCCAACCTGTCCTTTTCAGACATCTGCTTCATCTCCACCACTGTCCCGAAGATGCTGTGGAACATCCAGACTCAGAGCAAAGTCATAACCTATGCAGGCTGCATCACACAGATGTATTTTTTCATACACTTTGCAGGATTAGAAGTCTTTCTCCTGACCGTGATGGCCTATGACCGCTTCGTGGCCATCTGTCACCCCCTACACTACACGGTCATCATGAACCCCTGGCTCTGTGGGCTGCTGGTTCTGGTGTCCTGGATCATGTGTGTCCTGAATTCCTTGTTACAAAGTTTAATGATGTTGTGGCTGTCCTTCTGTACACATTTGCATGTCCCCCACTTTTTTTGTGAACTCAATGAGATGCTCCAGCTTGCCTGTTCTGACACCTTTCTTAATGACATGGTGACATATCTTGCAGCTGTGCTGCTGGGTGGTGCTTCCCTGGCTGGGATCCTTTACTCTTATTCGAAGATAGTTTCCTCCATATGTAGGATCTCATCAGCTCAGGGCAAGTATAAAGCATTTTCCACCTGTGCGTCTCATCTCTCGGTTGTCTCCTTATTTTTTTGTACGAGCCTAGGAGTGTACCTCAGCTCTGCTGCTACCCAGAGCTCCCACTCAAGTGCCACAGCCTCGGTGATGTACACGGTGGTCACGCCCATGCTGAACCCCTTCATCTACAGCCTGAGGAACAGAGACATAAAGGGGGCTCTGAAGAGAATCATTGGGGTTCCAGCAATGTAAAGGCCAATAGTCCTGGGTCTGGAGACATACCCATGATTGCAAGGCTCAGAGCCTCAGAGCTATTCCTTGATCAGACTGGAAGTAGAATCTGTTCCTTCTATTTATTTCCTGGAATTTCCATTTGTTTGAATCCAACTTCTCCATATATTTAAGAAACTCCCTTTATCAAGCTTCTGCTCTGTCTGATACACTATTTCACCTTTGTTCATTTTCATGTGTTCCCAATGTTTCCCCCAACCTTAGATCACAAATGCCTGGAAATTTCTGTATCTTACGATGGGCAAGTTGGTCTCCTTGAAAATAATTTCATACCAAATGATTTATACCATGCCATATAAATTTCCCCTCATTTTCCCCAAAGAATAATCCCAAGGTGGGTTATTCATGTGAAAAAACACTACACTCGACCCCTAGGCCCTCTACATAATTGTCTTGTAGATGAAAATACAAAACCACTGCTTTCACCTGGAATCTGTCAATCTCTTTTAAGTCCCTTCCTTAAGAACTCTTTGAAGATGTGGACTCTAGCAGGGGTCCATTTAAGCCTCAGGCTATTGACACCAATGCTTAGGTAGGAAAAGCCAGGCATTTGCATATGCCCTTGTGCTTGTGGACATCCCCCCAAGTGTTTCCCTGACCAGAGCCTATGCTGTGACTGCCCTGGCCTTTGGGTTCTTATTTTGGTCACAAGACACACCTCAGCAACACCCACTGGAGGACTCTAAAAACACAAGGTTTATTTCTAATGTGTGTTGGAGGGCACACGGGATGCCCAAAGGCCATTTGGGGAGTTTTCAGAGAGGGAGAGGGACTTTGACAGGGAGGGAGAGAGAACACTGTTGAAGGATCTGACTTTTATGGGGGGGTCCATGGGTGCAGTGGCTATGGGTTTCTGGGCTTAGTTTTTATGGTTAATTTAAAACATGAGTGGAGTTTGAGTACGAGGCACATGGGGGAAAGAGAGGCGGAACGGAGTTATGGAATGATCAGTAATGAGAATGGAAGACACAGTGTATGGAATATAGTCATCGATGATGTACTAGCGGTAATGGGACAGGTGTCAGTACACCTGTGTGAGCCCCGCATAAAGTACAGAGAAGTTGAATCACTGTATGGCAGACCTGAAACTAAGGTAACATCGTGTGTCAACTACGCTCATGTAAACAGTTAAAGAAAAAGAATAATAAAATATTATCCCCCAGTACTCAAAAATAACAACAGCAAAAACCAGACAAAAAGCCCAGTAACGGAATGTGGGCACTGAACGGGAAAAGCGGGTCACTCACACTTGTTACCTAGATTACCAGGGCTTTCTAATGGGGGAATTTGTGGGGGGGGGGCCTGCATGATTGTATAGTAACTGAATCATATGCCTGGCAATGTGTTAATATGAATGGTGATCTTTGAAATGGGTGCCTCAGAAGTGAAAAGCCTAATGTCAGGCAATTACTGTACAAACACGCTTCTGTGTCTCATAACTGGACTCTGTTGTTATTGTTGTTGTTGTTGTTTTTCTGTTATTCAACCTGGCGTCCAGAGGCCTATTATAGCCACTGGCAAAAACTGATGAGCAAATATGTACCTCCTCGTGGAGTCAACATGGAAAGACAAATTGGAATAAACACATTGATCTAATATGTTCTTGGTGTCAGAGGAGACCATAAACCCGAGGAAGCAAAACACCCATTGTGTTCCCATGCAAAATATTTCTTTTTCATGCGCTGCCTCTGTTTATTGAAGCATGGAGGCTTTTGTCCGCAGCTGAGGTGGTTTGTTCACTGAGGTAAGGGGTTGCTTAGTGTCTTCTGTTTTATCTCCGAATTCGCTTCCCGTTTCTTCTGAAAGCTTTGCAACGCTACCTACTATCATGAGTCTTCCTACCGTTGCATGAAATAGGTTCCTTTTCCCAGTATTTGTCACAAATGATGGCAAATGAACAGTATGAGCCCCATCCATTTCGTGCCTCCGTCCCCCTCTGAAATCGCTCCCACCTGCACGACCAGAAGATGCTTCACACGAGAGCTGGATGTCCTGCTGGCATGTGGCTCAGGGTCCCCAGTTGTTCTGCACAAACGTGCATGTCCTTCAAACTCTCCCAGTTACCCAGAAGGGAGCCCACTTGTTCGTAACGTCGTGGGAAATAAACTCGAATCACAGAACGATCATGACTGCTCTCCTCAACGTCAGATCATTTGCCACAAATAAAAATCAGCACAACTTCTAATTGTCTAAGGTCCGTTTGCTTGGGTTATTGTGTCAGTCAGCTATTGCTGTATAACAGGCGGTCCTTGTCAAATGACATATCATAATACCTTTACAATCAAATGGAATCATGTGTGGGGGAGCGTTTCTGATCTCTGCTGGGCTCCTCGTGGGTCTGGGGTCAGGTGTGAATCTCTACATTGTGTTTCTCAGGCTCATGC
>NW_024412702.1:283904-336354 GCF_014898765.1 Herpailurus yagouaroundi | reverse complement strand
TCAATTTTGTTTATTTTTTCAAAAAACCAACTCTTGGTTTCGTTGATCTGCTCTACAGTTTTTTTAGATTCTATATTGTTTATTTCTGCTCTGATCTTTATTATTTCTCTTCTTCTGCTGGGTTTAGGCTGCCTTTGCTGTTCTGCTTCTATTTCCTTTAGGTGTGCTGTTAGATTTTGTATTTGGGATTTTTCTTGTTTCTTGAGATAGGCCTGGATTACAATGTATTTTCCTCTCAGGACTGCCTTCGCTGCGTCCCAAAGCGTTTGGATTGTTGTATTTTCATTTTAATTTGTTTCCATATATTTTTTAATTTCTTCTCGAATTGTCTGGTTGACCCACTCATTCGTTAGTAGGGTGTTCTTTAACCTCCATGCTTTTGGAAGTTTTCCAGACTTTTTTTCTGTGGTTGATTTCAAGCTTCATAGCATTGTGGTCTGAAAGTATGCATGGTATGATTTCAATTCTTGTAAACTTATGAAGGGCTGTTTTGTGACCCAGTATATGATCTATCTTGGAGAATGTTCCATGTGCACTCGAGAAGAAAGTATATTCTGTTGCTTTGGGATGCAGAGTTCTAAATATATCTGTCAAGTCCATCTGATCCAATGTCTCATTCAGGGCCCTTGTTTCTTTATTGACCATGTGTCTAGATGATCTATCCATTTCTGTAAGTGGAGTGTTAAAGTCCCCTGCAATTACCACATTCTTATCAATAAGGTTGCTTATGTTTATGAGTAGTTGTTTTATATATTTGGGCGCTCCGGTATTCGGCGCATAGACATTTATAATTGGTAGCTCTTCCTGATGGATAGACCCTGTAATTATTATATAATGCCCTTCTTCATCTCTTGTTACAGCCTTTAATTTAAAGTCTAGTTTGTCTGATATAAGTATGGCTACTCCAGCTTTCTTTTGGCTTCCCGTAGCATGATAAATAGTCCTCCATCCCCTCACTGTCAATCTAAAGGTGTCCTCAGGTCTAAAATGAGTCTCTTGTAGACAGCAAATAGATGGGTCTTGTTTTTTTTATCCATTCTGATACCCTCTGTCTTTTGGTTGGCACATTTAATCCATTTACATTCAGTGTTATTATAGAAAGATATGGGTTTAGAGTCATTGTGATGTCTGTATGTTTTATGCTTGTAGTGATGTCTCTGGTACTTTGTCTCACAGGGTCCCCCTTAGGATCTCTTGTAGGGCTGGTTTAGTGGTGACAAATTCCTTCAGTTTTTGTTTGGGAAGACCTTTATCTCTCCTTCTATTCTAAATGACAGGCTTGCTGGATAAAGGATTCTCGGCTGCATATTTTTTTCTGTCTAGCACACTGAAAATCTCGTGCCAATTTTTTCTGGCCTGCCAAGTTTCAAAAGAGAGATCAGTCACGAGTCTTATAGGTCTCCCTTTATATGTGAGGGCACGTTTACTCCTTGCTGCTTTCAGAATTTTCTCTTTATCCTTGTATTTTGCCAGTTTCACTATGATATGTCGTGCAGAAGATCGATTCAAGTTACGTCTGAAGGGAGTTCTCTGTGCCTCTTGGATTTCAATGCCTTTTTCCTTCCCCACTTCAGGGAAGTTCTCAGCTATAATTTCTTCAAGTACCCCTTCAGCACCTTTCCCTCTCTCTTCCTCCTCTGGGATACCAATTATGCGTATATTATTTCTTTTTAGTGTATCACTTAGTTCTCTAATTTTCCCCTCATACTCCTGGATTTTTTTATCTCTCTTTTTCTCAGCTTCCTCTTTTTCCATAACTTTATCTTCTAGTTCACCTATTCTCTCCTCTGCCTCTTCAATCCGAGCTGTGGTGGTTTCCATTTTGTTATGCATTTCGTTTAAAGCGTTTTTCAGCTCCTCGTGACTGTTCCTTAGTCCCTTGATCTCTGTAGCAAGAGATTCTCTGTTGTCAGCTATACTGTTTTCAAGCCCAGCAATTAATTTTATGACTATGATTCTAAATTCACTTTCTGTTATATTATTTAAATCCTTTTTGATCAGCTCATTAGCTGTTGTTATTTCCTGGAGATTCTTCTGAGGGGAATTCTTCCGCTTGGTCATTTTGGATAGTCCCTGGCATGGTGAGGACCTGCAGGGCACTTCCCCTGTGCTGTGCTGTGGTGTATAACTGGAGTTGGTGGGCGGAGCCGCAGTCAGACCTGATGTCTGCCCCCAGCCCCCCGCTGGGGCCACAGTCAGACTGGTGCGTGCCTTCTCTTCCCCTCTCCTAGGGGCGGGATTCACTGTGAGGTGGGGTGGCCTGTCTGGGCTACTTGCACACTGCCAGGCTTGTGATGCTGGGGATCTGGCGTCTTAGCTGGGGTGGGTAGGCAAGGTGCACGGGGGCAGGAGGGGCAGGCTTAGCTTGGTTCTCCTTAGGTGATCCACTTCAGGAGGGGCCCTGTGGCAGCAGGAGGGAGTCAGATCCGCTGCCGGAGGTTTGGCTCTGCAGAAGCGCAGAGTTGGGTGTTTGCGCGGAGCGAGCAAGTTCCCTGCCAGGAACTGGTTCTCTTTGGGATTTTGGCTGGGGGATGGGTGGGGGAGATGGCGCTGGCGAGCGCCTTTGTTCCCCACCAAACTGAGCTCTGTCGTCAGGGGGCTCAGCAGCTCTCCTTCCCTTTGTCCTCCAGCCTTCCCGCTTTCTGAGCAGAGCTGTTAACTTATGACCTCCCAGACGCTAAGTCGCGCTTGCTGTCGGAACACAGTCCGTCAGGCCCCTCCGCTTTTTGCAAGCCAGACTCGGGGTCTCTGCTTGGCCAGCGAGCCGCCCCTCCGCCCCGGCTCCCTCCCGCCAGTCCGTGGAGCACGCACCGCCTCGCCGCCCTTCCTACCCTCTTCCGTGGGCCTCTCGTCTGCGCTTGGCTCCGGCGACTCCGTTCTGCTAATCCTCTGGTGGTTTTCTGGGTTATTTAGGCAGGTGTAGGTGGAATCTAAGTGATCAGCAGGACGCGCGGTGAGCCCAGCATCCTCCTACGCCGCCATCTTCCCTCCGATTCACCATGACATTTTCAAGACAGGATGGAGTGGGACAAGGGAGTACTGAGGCCAAACCTAAGCCTGGCCCACACCACTGACTGGCCTTGTAACCCAAAGCCAAAGCCTAGCCCTATCAAAACCCTCACATCAACCCTCTGTGAATATCACTGCACTGTTGGGGGCACCTCCAAAGAACTAACCCTACCCACAGCCAGGGCTCAGGCCATAACGGGACCCTGCTATTGATATCTGAGAAAAGAACAGGTTTGGGGCCAATGACAAACGTGGAGTATATCAGCATGGGAGCCATAATTTTGCATACTAATTCCAAGGCTGTGAAAGAGCTTCAGTGGGGCATCACGAGACCCTACCTAACCGTGGCCCAGTCTTCTGGCTCCTGAATCCAAATGCAAGGCCTGACCCACACCTGACCATGCATCCTCAACTCAGTCATCCAGGGAGATCACTGCACTGTGGGTGGTTCTGCCCCTGGCATTTCCTGGTTGTCAACCCTAACCCAAGCCACAGCTCTCATTGTAAGGAGTCCCATCTCCAAGAACTGAGACAAGGACAGACTAGGGTCCTATTCATGGCACCAAAATCTTTAGCAAGGAGCCCAGGAGTGGACCATGTTCTTTCTAGGGCCTGAATGGAACCTCAGAAGGGGACCCAGGGCCCAAACCTAAGCCTGGTACACACAATTGGGTGCCCTCTGTACTCAAACTCTATGTCTGTCCCACACCCTAACATGCTCCCTTAACTCAGTCCTCCAGGGAGATCACTCTACTTGTGTCGGTTGAGCCCCTGAAACCTCCCAGAACCTAAGCCTAACCCTAGACAAAGCTTTTTCCTCATGTTGGGCCCATTCATAGGTCCGAGAACAGAATGGATTTGAAACCGATAACCAGATAAGGATTATTCAGCATCGAATATGGACAGTCTCCATGCCATGTCCAAAGCAAGGATGGATTTGCACAAGGGGGATACTGAGGCCAAAGATAAGCTTGGCCTACACCATAGGCTGGTCCTTCAACTCAAACACTAAGCCTGACCCGCACCCAAACCCGCACCTTCAACTCATCCCTCTGTGAAGACCACTGTGCTATTGGGGGTTCAGGCTGTGTCACTTCCTGGGACCTAACCCTAAACCAAGCCAGGGCCCTGGCTCTACAGGGGCCCACCATTGGGGCTGAGAAAAGAACAGATTTGGGGCCAAAGACTAACTGTGTATATTTCCATGTGGAAGCCATAAATTCGTCATGATATTTCTGTGGCAGGGATGGACTTCAACCTAAGCTTCACCCAATCTTCTTACTCCTGAACCAAACCCTGACTGAATCACAGCCTACCAAGTGCCCTCAACTCAATCCACCAGAGAGAACACTGCAATGCCAGTGACTCTGCCCCTGACACCTCCTGGGAACTAAACCCGACCCCAGCTCAGGCTCTTTCTTGAAGAAGGCACACCTCCTAGAGCAGAGAAACAAAAAATTCTGGAGCCCATGACCAGTGCATAATTCTGCAGTGAGGTAACCAGGAGTGAGCCATGACATTTCCTGGGTCAGAATGCAGCTGCCCAAGGGGATTGGAGGCCAAAACCTAAGCTTCCAACACATAATTGACCCTCCCTTGCCCACAAACCCTAAGAGTGTCCTGCACCCTAACAGGCGCCCTCAATTCAGCCTTCCAGGGAGATCACTGAAATGGTGTCAGCTCAGGGTCTGGCACCTACAAGGACCTATCCCTAACCCTAGACCAGGCTTTTTCCTTAGGCATCCCACATCCTAAGTCTGAGGACAGAATGCATGTGGGGCCTGTGACTAGTACAGGATTAATCTGCAAGGAAACCAGATAATTGACATGACATTTCCAAGGCAGGGATGGAGTTGCACAAGGGAGTACTGATGACAAACCTAAGCCTGGCCCATCCAATTGTCTGGCCCTGTAACCCAAAGCCTAATCCTGACTCACACCCTAACACATGCTCTAAACTCAGCCCTCTGTGGAGATCACTGCAACTGTGGGAGTTCAGTCCCTGGTACCTCCTGGGACCTAACCCTAACCCCAGCCAGTCCTCTGGCCCTAAGGGGGCTACCATTGAGGTCTGAGAAAATAATGGATTTGGGGTGAAGGCCAAATTGCAGTGGATGCCCCATTGTGTGCCCCAGGCTTAGTTTTGGCCCCGGATACTTCTCTGGGACTCTATTGAAGCCTTGGAAATATCATGGTCAACTCCTGGGTTCCTCGCTAAAGATGTTGGTGCCCTGAACGGGATATCTAGTCTGTTCTTTTCTCAGAACTGCAAGGTGGTACCCCTTACAACCAGAACATTGGGTAAGTAAGGGCTATCAACCAGGAAGTGTCACTGGCAGAACCTCCCACAGTGCGGTGATCTCCCTGGAGGGCTGAATTGAGGGTGCATGGCTTGTTGGAGTCAGGCTTAGGGCATTGATTCAGGAGCCAGAAGACTCAGTGTGACAGGGTTAGGTAAAGTCTCCCTATCACCCCCTGCAGCTCCATCCTGGACTTGGAAAGGACATGGCATAATTCTGGCTTCCATGCTGTAATATTCCACATTGGTCTTTGGCACCATATCCGTTCTCTTCTCAGACCTTAATGGTCTGTGTCCTTAGTGCCAGAGCCCTAGCTGGTGTTAGGGTTAGGTCCCAGGAAGTGCCAGTTGCTGAAACTCTCAGCAATGCAGTGAACTCCACGTAGGGCTGAGTTGAGGGCATGTGTTAGGGCATGGGTCAGGCTTAAGTTTTGGGTTACAGGGCCAGCCAAAGGGGTGGGCCAGGCTTAGATTTGACCTCAGTACTCCCTTGTGCCACTCCATCTCTGCCTTGGAAATGGAAACTACCTGGGTTCCTTATGGTTTAATCCTGCTCTAGTCATTGGCCCCAAATGTATTCTGTCCTAAGACTTAGGATGTGGGACCCCTGAAGAAAAATCATGGTCTAGGGTTAAGGACAGGTCCCTGGAGGTGTCAGGGCCTGAGCTGGCACATTTCAGTGATCTCCCAGGACAGCTGAGTTGAGGGCACCTATTTAGGGTACAGGACACCCTTAGAGTTTTGTTCACTGTATGGCTGACTGTGTGTTGCAGGTTTAGGTTTTGGCCCCAGATCCCTTTCTGCAACTCCACTCTTACCCCAGAAATGTCATGGCCCCCTCCTGAGTTCATGGCTGAAGAACTCTGTGCCGGTCATGGGCCACAGAGTTGTTCTTTACTCTGACCTAGGACTTGATCCCTCTTCCAGAAAGAGCCTGAGCTAGGGGTAGGTTTAGCTCCCAGAGGGGTCAGGTGCAGAGTCATTGGCATTGCCGTGATTTCCCTAGGTGTTGCACAGACTCCCTTTGACTTTTGTTTCAGAACAATTTGGACATCCAGAGACCTAAAGCATGTGAAGGGGCTCAGTGGAGAATTTTTGTGTGTAGGATGGGCCAGAGGCTTTGTAAGGGAGCTGGCCTCTTCTGGGGTGAGTGGAAATGAAATCAGACATCTGATTTTGAGATTTATTCCATTCCCGTTGGAAATGTAGAATATTTGGGGCGCCTGGGTGGCGCAGTCGGTTAAGCGTCCGACTTCAGCCAGGTCACGATCTCGCGGTCCGGGAGTTCGAGCCCCGCGTCAGGCTCTGGGCTGATGGCTCGGAGCCTGGAGCCTGTTTCCGATTCTGTGTCTCCCTCTCTCTCTCTGCCCCTCCCCCGTTCATGCTCTGTCTCTCTCTGTCCCAAAAATAAATAAAAACATTGAAAAAAAATTAAAAAAAAAATCTTTAAAAAAAAGAATATTAGTCCTCTTTGGGGCCATCCCCTTTTCATTGCTGTTTTTTATAACTAGGTCTTTGTTCACACTTAGGAGCCATGGAGCTCTAACATACTCAGCCAACACCCAGGAAGAGGCAGGGAGTTCCCACTTTGGTCCTCTGCTCAGTGAGAGCTACCAGTGTCAAATATCCAAAGGGAATATGACCTGTTAGTCCCTGAGCACTTGGTGCTTGGCCAGTTGTGCTGTGGAAGGTAAAGGAGAACCAGGTTACCTCATTCCCCTGGCTGATTGAGATGCCCTGATTTTGATTACACACAGTTAACATATGGGCAGGATTCTCCAGGAGTTGACGAGTGCAAGAAGAACCCTTTCCAGGAAGACAATACCAAGTTCTGGTTCCAGACACCTGAGCAACAGCCAGGAGCACCCAACTACAGCTCAACCACCACTGTTTCTATCCACTGATGGGAAAAGTGGGAAAGACAGACAAAGCCAGTGATTTCAGACTCCTGCTGCAGGAAGAATGCAGGCCTCTTCCCTACAGGGTCCCCAGGTGTAGCTCCATTTCCTGGGAGGAGGGCTGCCTTTCCTTAAGCTCACAGGTGTTTCTTACTCTTGAGGCAGTCATACTGCTAGGAGATTGTGCTGGGTACTCCTTTCTCAACATTCTCCCATCTCTAGTGAAGAACTCATACCTTCCGTGGTTTCCCTATACACACTATTGTCTTTTGTGGGGGGAGAAGAGGGGGAAAATGTTCTGGATGGAGTCCATTCAGAGTCAGTGTCTTGGAGTAATAGTCTCTACTTCCAAATTGGGAGTCTTGTGGTATAGGTTTTGCATCGGACCCTTCTCAATTTGTTTTCAGAACTATGTGGACATACAGAGGCCTAGAGCACCTGAAGGCGCCCAATGGAGAATATTTGTAGGTAGCCTAGGTCAGAGGTTTAGGGAGGGAGCCAGCATCATGCATGGGGTAAGAAGGAGTGAACATAGATATCTCCTCCATGGATTTATCCCATCCCAAATAGAAATGCAAAACCTTGGCCCTCCAAACTCCTTCCACTACTGTTGTTGTTTTCCTATGTCACCATTCACATTCCAAGATCATGGGATTTTCATTTACACAGCCAGGGATTAAGAATCAGATGTGACTTACCAATCAGTTCCTGAGCCACTGGGAGATCTCAGTGTGTGATAGTCCAAAGGTAAGCCCACCCTCTTGGTACTTATCCAACTAGCATAGTCTTAATGAAGGGAAGCCAGTTTGCTTCCTCCCATCACTTATTGTGAATCCGACATCCTGAAGTTCAAAAGGTTTGTGTATGCATAGTATGCTCTAGGAACTCTTCTTCACACTACCAGCCTCTTGAGTGAAGACCACACCAAGGCTGCATACCAAACACATGACCATCAGCCAGGAGCACATACCTGCCACTGCTACATCTCTACTGCCCATATCTGCCATTGTGATCCCAAGAAAGACATCCAAAGACAGGGATTTCCCTATCCATTTGAAGATATAATAGAGGCCTCATGATAACAGCGCTTCAGGCGTAGTCTGGAGAGAGGTCCCTTTACCAAAGCTCATAGGTGTTTCCAATTCCTGAGACAATCAATGGCTAAAAGATTGTGCTAGTCACTTCATTCACAACAGTCTCCCATTCCCATCGCTAATGAGGAACTCTAGCCTGCTGTCATTTTGAATCCATTTTCTCCATTTTCAAAGGAGTTTCTCCCTGGGGTTCATTCTGAATGAGTCTCTCAGAGTAATATCCTCAGCTTTCAACTGAAAATTCTGGTGAAGTCCTTGTGACTGTGGAATAGGTTTTGTAACAGGACCACCCCTTGTTTTGGTTTCAGAAGTATATGGGAGAGATGGCATCATTTATGGGCAGACAGGAAATGAAGTGAGACACCTCCTTTCCAGATTGATCCTATTCCCATTTGAAATGTAGAGCTTTGGTCTTCCTCCAAGCCATTTTCTTCCCATGGTGGTATTCCTAAATAAATTTTTTTCACACATAAGAGACATAGAACTGTTTCTCACTCAGCTGGCACCCTGAATAGGCCACACACTCCAACTCTGGTCCTGTATGCAGTGAGAGTGATCACTGTCTGCCAAACCAAAGAATGGTGGACTTTAGCCCCTGAGTGTGCCTTCTCTGGTATAGAAGGTGAAGGGGAGCCAGCTTTCTTTACTCACTGGGTTGACTGAGTTGCTTTCATCCTGAGAGGCCAACTGTTTGCACATGGGCCGTATGAAGCAGGAGGGGATTGGCACAGGAAGAGCCCTTTCCAGGAATAGGGAAGGAAGTCCTTGTTCCAGTCTCCTGAGAAATAGCCAGGGGAACCCAATGGCTAGAGTTCAAACACTGCTGCCTCTGACAATTGAAGGAAATCATGGCAATGACAAGCAAAACAAGAAATTTTTGGCTTCTGAAGAAAGAACAGTTTTACTGCTGACAAAGCCTCTTGGTGCAGCCCTGTACAGGGCTCTCTTTGCCTAAGCCCACAGGCATTTCTTATTCCTGATACAATCAGGTTGATAGGACATTGTGCTCGGTACTGCAATTTCAATATTCTCCATTTGTTAGTTGTAACAAAGAACACACACTCTGAGTCTCCACTTACACAACTTGCTCCTTTTTTGAGAAATGTTCTGCATGGAATCTGCTCAAAGCCACTGAGAGTCATATCATCTTCTTTCATGTTGGTTTCAGAGCTGTGTGGCCATCCAGAAACCTAGGGTGTGTGAAGGTCCAAGGGCGAATGCTTTGGGTAGGCTAAGGCAGAGATTAGGGGATGATACTACATCCCCTGTGGGGCAAGAGAAAGGGAAGATAGATATTTCGTTCCTAGATTTGAAACATGCCCATTTGAAATATAAAACTGACTCACCTCATAGTCATTCCTATCCCATCACTACTTTTCTAACTTGGTGTCATTTCACACTCCAAGACCATAGGGATGTCACTTACACAACCAGGGTCCAAGGATTGGTGACGACATTCTAGTCAGTTCCTGAGTCAACGGAGGACTATTGGAGTCTGCTATCCCAGAGGACTCCTGACCCTCCTGTCCCTGATTGCCCAGTGCTTAGCAGGCTACAGTTATTGTGGAATGTTTAGCCACTTAACTCCCGCCCATAACTGATAGAGATAGCCTCATTCTGAAGAATAGTCTCTGCACGTGCAGTACACTCCAAGACCTGATCAGCACACGAATTGCCTTTTGAAGAAATAGTGCACCAAGGCCTGTCCCCACCACTTGGTCATCAGATGGAAACACATACTTCGTACCCCAGAATCACCCCTGCCCCTATCTACTGACCTGACAGGCAGAAGCATGCTGAAACCAAAGGTGTCCCTCTCTTTCTGAAGGTAGAATGTGGGCCTCTTGCTCACAGGGACCCAAGAGACATCCTGTAGAGGACTCCATAGTCAAATCCCACAAAACTCTGAAGAACTCTGGCCTGCAAGTATCCATTTTCACATTGCTTTATTATCAATCTACATTTTTCTTGGGGTGCATCAAATTCAGTCTTTCAGAGTAATATCTTCTGCTTGTAAATGTCCAATCTGGTCCGCCCCTTGTGACTGTGAAATAGATTGAGCCAAAGTGCTGCTGGTATTTTGGTTTCACTACTATGTGGACATCCAGAGCCCTAAGGGATTAGAAGAAATCTAGCTGAGAACTGTTTGTGTGGAAGCTAACCCAGAGGTATTAGGAGGGAGGTACCCACTTTCTGGGCTGAGGTGAAATGAAGTTACACATCTCCTCTTCACATTGATCACATTCTCATTGGATGGACAAGGCAAAATAACTTTGGTCCCCTGTGCAGCCATTCCCCTCCCCTTCCTGCACCTATGACTGTCTTTCTTCACCCTTTGGAGCCAAGAAGCTGGCACTCACTCAGCCAGCACCAAGGGATGGGTGAATTGTTCCCAGTCTGTCCTGCCCTCAGTGATATCACCATCTAATATCCCAAAGGAGAATAGCCCTCCTATCCCTGAGCTTGGTGGTTGGTCTCTCTGGAATAGGAGTGGGGTGGGGCAGTGTGGGGGTAGCTTGCCTCATTACCCTGTCTGATTGTGGTGACTTGATCCTGAATAACAGCCAGTTCCATAGGAGCAGTAGACTCAAGAACTGGTCAGCAAAGAAAGAGTCCTTTAGAAGAATATGGCACCAATGCCCACCATCACTCACAGCGGCAACACAGTCATTGTTCACCCTATTCCCCGATGGGAAAAGCAACAAAAACAGACAAAGATTCAGGGATCTTCAGGTCCTTCTGAAAGAAGACAGGCCTATTGCTGACAGGGCACCCACGTGGATATGTAGAAGGCTTTTCCCCCTAAGCCCTCAAGTGTTTCTTCTTTTTCATGCTGCTAGGTTGTTAGGAGCTTGTGCTGGGCATTGCCTTCTCCACATAGTTCCCTTCCAATCTCTGAAGAGCACCTGTTTTCTGTATACATCCTTACACTTCTTTGCACATTTTTTAGAATAATGTTCTTCCCTGAATCCATTCAGAGAGAGTCTCAGAGTCATCCTCTGCCCTTAACCTGGGAGTTGGGTCCAGTCCTTGTGACTGTGGGAGAGGTTTTGCAACAGGGCCCACTCTTAACTAATTAATTTGGTTTCAGAATTATGTGGATATCCACATAGTGAACTTGCCCAGCAGAGGAAGTTTGTGTGCAGGGTGGGCCAGGTCTTTGGGGAAGATAGCTGGCCTCCTCTCTGGGCTGAGGAGAAATGAAGTTAGACAGCTCCCTTTCAAGTTGATCTCAATTTCCTTTGGAAATGTTGAGCGTTAGCCATTCTTGCGCCCAGTCTTTTTCACTTGCTGTATTGCTAAATAGGTTTTCCCCCCTCCCTTAAAAGCCATGGAGCTGTCATTCATTCAACTGGCACTTCAGGGTAAGCAGAGCGCTATCACTCTGCTCCTGTGATCACTTAAAGCCAGCACATTCTGCTCTACTATAGGAAAGATGGCCTTTGGTCCATGAGTAATTGGTGCTTGGGTTGCTGGGGTATGGAAGACTAAGGGGAGCCAGCATAATTAGTTCACCTGGTTGATGGAGTTGCCTTAGGTCTGAACAGCAGACAGTTTGCACATGGGAATTATGGATGAGGAGGTGGTCTACACATGAAAGAGTCCTTTCCAGGAATAGGGAAGGAAGTCCTTGTACCAGACTCCTGAACAAGAGCAGGAGAACCCAATAGCTACATCTCAATCAATGCTGCCTCCATTAACAGAGAAAGTGCGACAGACAGACAAAGCCATAATTTCTGGATTCTAAAGACAGAATGCAGGCTTCTTGCTGACAGGGCTTCCAAGTGTAGCACTGTAGAGGGTTCCCTTTGCCAAAGACCACACGCATTTCTCATTCCAGATATAACCAGGTTGATAGGAGACTGTTCTGGGTATTTCATCCTCCACATTCTCCAAATCGGATGTGTGATGAATAATTGGCAGTGCGTGTCTCCATTTCTATCCCTTAGCCCATTTTTTTGAAAAATGGTTCTGCATGGAATCTATTCAGAGACAGTGTCTTAGAGTACTAACATCTTCTTTCAGCTTGGGAGTCTGGTGGTGTCCTTATGATGGTTTTCTAGGTATTGCATTGGACGCTTCTCAATTTGGTTTCAGAATTATGTGGCCATCCCCAAACCTAGATTGTGTAAAGATGCCCAGGGAGAATACTTGTGGATGGGCTAAGCCAGAGGGTAGGAGCGGATCCCAACTCCTGTGTGGGATAAGAGGAAAAGAAGATAGCTCTGCTATTTTGAATTGACCCTTGCCCATTGGAATGCAGAACTTTGACCCACCTGTAGTCATTCCTATCCCATTGTTGCTTTTCTGACTTGGTGTCAGTTCACACTCCAAGATCATGGGTGTCAGTTCACACTCCAAGATCATTAGGCAACCAAGGTCCAGAGATTGGAGGCAAGTTTGCAGGCAGTTCCTGAGCCAATGGAGTCATCTAAGAGTCTGATATCCCAGAAGACAGCTAGCCCTCGTGTCCCTGAAACCTTGATGCTTACCAGGCTACAGTATTCATGGGGATGGTTAGCCACATGGATCCCTGACCCTAATTGATGAAGATACCGACATTCAGAAAAAACAATCTGTGCATATACAGTATGCTCCATGACCTGATCAGTGCACAAAAGGCCCTTGAATATATAATGCACCATCGCTCCATTCCCACCTTTTTACCATCACATGGAAGCACATTCTTCATATCTCAGAGTCACTGCTGCCCCTATTTACTGATGCTATGGGCAGAATCACTGCAAAAGACAAAGTTTCACTCTTTTCCTTAAGGTAGTATGTCAGTCTCTTGCTCACAGGGTTTCAGGTGGCATCTTTTGGAGTACTCTTGTAACCAAAGCCCACAAAAAGTTCTTCTGATTCTTGAGGAAGTGAGCTTGCTAACAAACTGTGCTAGTCAGTTTATTCTAAACATTCTCAATTCTCATCCTTAATGAAGAACTCTGGTCCTCCATTTATCACTTTTTGCGACATTTCATTTTTATCTATCAAGGATTCTTTTGGGATACATATAAATTCGGTATTTCAGATAATATCCTCAGGTTGCAAATATCCAATCTGCATTAACCCTTGTGAACATGGGGCAGATTGTGCCAAAGCGAACCTGGAGTCTTTGTTTCATGACTTCATGGGCATCCAGAGCCCTTGAGCATTGGAAGGGTCCAGCTGAGAACTGTTTGTGGTGGAACCTGGGCCTGAGGTGTTAGGGGGATCTGGCCCCCTCGCTGGGCACAGGAGAAATGATGCTAAACTTCTCCTTTCCACATAGATCACATTCCCATTGGATGGAAATATTGGACGAATTTGATTCTCCATTCAGCCACTCCCTTATCCTTACTGTATTTCTGACTATGTGTTTTCTTACCCTTGGGAGCCAGGGAGCTGGCACTCACTCAGAGGGCACCAAGGTATTGTCACCGGGTTCCCATTCTGCTCACACTCCAAGACAGTCATCAGCATTGGATTTCTCAAAGGAGAATGCCCTCTTATCCCTGAGCTTGGTGCTTGACTATTTGTAGAAAAGGGTGGCGGGAATGGAGGCAGCTTGCTTCATTGACCTGGCAGAATGAGATTCCGTCATTCTGAAAATCAGAGAGTTCACACTGCAGCCATACACTCCACAAGCTGGTCAGTGGAAAAGGATCCCTTTCCTGAAGATGGCACCAATGCCTGTTTCCACACTTTTGAGCAACAGCTGGTGGCAACTCACAGTCAATGCACAGTCACTGATCACTCTATTCCCTGATGGGAAAAGTAAGAAAAGCAGACAAAGCCCCAGGGCTCTCAGGGTCCTTCTGAAGGAAGGAGCCAGGCCTGTTGCTGACTGAGCTCCCAGATGGAGACTGTAGAGACCTCCTTCACTAATCCCTCAGGTGTTTCTTCTTCTTCAGACAGCCAGGTTGCCATAACTGGTGCTGACAAGTTGCTTCTCCACACAATTCCCCTTCCATTAACCAAAGTACTCTGGTCTTCCTTATACATCTTTACACATCATTGCTCCTTTGTAGAAACAAGTTCTCCCTGGAATCTGTTCAGTGTTTCAGAGTCATATCCTCTGCCTCCCACGATGGAGTCTGTTTCTAGTCCTTATGACTGTGGGAGGGATTTTGCCACAGGGCTCCATCTTGATTACTCAACTGGGTTTGTAAAGTATGTGAACATCCAGAGGCCCAGGGCATTTGAAGGTGTCCAGCAGAAAATCTTTGTAGGTAGCCTGAGCCAGGGAAGGGAGCTGACGTCTTCCAGGTCTGAGGGGGAAATGCAGTAAGATATCTCATCAAGTCGGTAATAATTCCCACTTGAAATATCAAGGTTGTCCCTCCTTGTATCAATTCCATTCCCTATGCTGAATTTTTGACTATCTTCCTTAGGAGACATGTCGCCACTACTCACAGAGCTGGCAGGCACTCCTGCATAGATCACAAACTCCCACTCTGCCTGTGCTCAGTGAGTATTATCAGTGTCTTCCCTACCAAAGGAAAGATGGCCCTTAGTCACTGAGCTTTTGTTTTTTTGCCTAGTGTGGTATGGAAGGTGAAGGGGAGCCAGCATGACTCACTCTCCAATATGATTTTGTTGTATTCATTCTGAGAAGCAGTTTTCACATGGGCCATATGGACCAGGAGGTGGTCAACACAGGACAAGCCCTTTCCAGGAATTGGGAACAAGTCCTTGTTCCAGACACCTGAACAATACCCACCAGAATCAACTAGCTACAGATCCACCAGTGCTGCCTGAACATGGAAAAGTGGGAGGGATATACAACGCCAGACATCTCTGGCCCTAAATAAAGAATACAAGCTTCTTGCTTACAGGGCTCTCAGGTGTGTCCCACAGAGGGCTCACTTTGCCTAAGGCCACAGGCATTTCTTATCTCGGATACAACTAGGTTGATAGGAGACTGTGCTGGGTACTTCATTGTCAACATTCTCCAAATTTCATGTGTGATGAAGAATTCTGGGAGTGTGTGTCTCCATTTCCACCACTTAGTCCTTTTTTTTTTTTTTTTTTGAAAATGGATCTGCCTGGAATCTTTTCAGAGCCAATGTCTTAGAGTACTATCATCTACTTTCTGTTTCTGAGACTAGTGGTGTCCTTGTGATGGTGATTTAGTTATTGCATTGGGACTTTCTCCGTTTGGTGTCAGAATTCTGTGTCCATTTCCAAACCTAGGGTGTGTGAAGGTTCCCAGGGAGGATGCTTGTGGGTGGGCAAAGCCAGAATTTTAGAAGGATCACACCTCCTGTAACTTTGTACTTATTCCTTTCTCATTGCTGTGTTTCTAACTGGGTTTCAGTTAACAGTCCAAAATCATGGGGCTGCCTGATACACAACTAAGGTCCAAGGATTGGAGGTGAGTTTCCAGGCTGTTTCTCAGCCATGGAGGATTCTCAGAGTCTAATATTCCAGAGGACACCTAGCCCTCCTGTTCCTGAGCACTCAGTGCTTATCAGGCTGCAGTAATCATTAGAATGGGTAGCCACATGACCCCCCCCACACACACACACTAATTGTAAGAGATGCCCTCATTTTGAAGAAAAGGTAGTATGTGCATGTGCAGTGTGCTCCATGCAAAAAGTCTTTTTGAATAAATGCTGCACAAAGGCCTCATTCCCACCTCTTGATCATCACATGGAAGCACATACTTCATATCTCAGAGTCACTGATGCCCCTATCTACTGATACAATGGAATCACTGGAAAAGTCAAAGTTTCCTTAAGGTAGAATGTGGGTCTCTTGCTCACAGGACTCCAAGTGGCATCCTTGGGAGTACTCCTTCAGCCAAAGCCCACAAAAGATTCTTCTGATTCCTGAGGAAGCTAGCTTGCTAATATATTGTTGTAGTCAGTTTATTCTAAACGTTATGCCATTTTCCTCCTTAATGAAGAACTCTGGCCTTTTGTGTATCAAGTTTCATCACCTTTATTTTCTATCCATCAAGGATCTTCTTGGGATACATACAAATTCAGTATTTCAGAGTATTATCCTCAGCTTGAAAGTGTCCAATCTGGACCAGCCCTTGTGACTGTGGAACAGGTTAAGTCAAAGGGGCACTGGCATTTTGCTTTCATGACTAAATGGACATTCAGAGCCCTTGGCTGGAAGTGGTCCAGCCAAGAACCGTTTATGTGGAGGGTGGACCAGAGATTTTAGGGGGGGGGGAGCTGTCCTCATTTCTGGGCCCTGGGGAGTTGAAGTTCAATATCTCATTTCCACTTTGATCACATTCTGACTGGATGGGAATATTGAATGAACTTTGGTCCTCCCTGCAGCCATTAGTTTTCCCTTATTATATTTCTGACTATGTCTTTGTTCACCCTTAGAAGTCCTGGATCACACTCACTCAGGGGGTACCAAGCTATGGGCATCAGGATCCCACTCTGTCCTGTGCTCAGTAATAGCCATCAGCATGGGATATACCAAAGAAGAATAGGCCTCCTCTCCCTGAGCTTGGGTGTTTGGCTGTTTGTAGCAAGGTGTGGGAGGAGGGGAGATACCTTGGCTCATTGCCCTGCCTGCTTATG
The DNA here is from genome assembly GCF_014898765.1 of Herpailurus yagouaroundi. Taxonomy (NCBI): domain Eukaryota; kingdom Metazoa; phylum Chordata; class Mammalia; order Carnivora; family Felidae; genus Herpailurus; species Herpailurus yagouaroundi. The sequence continues at coordinate 319,526 of NW_024412702.1, read as the reverse complement.
GTGCCTTCCTTCTGAAAAGCAGACAGTTCACACAGGAGCAATAGGCTCCCAGAAGCTGGTGAGCACTGAACAAGCCATTTACAGGAAGATAGCACCAGTTCCCACTTTCACACTTTGGAGAAACATTTGGGGGCACTTTACAGCTACCACACACTCACTGCTCACTCCATTTCTGGTTGGGAAAAGAAGGGAAGGCAGTAAAAGCTCCAGAGCTAACCAAGTCCTTCTGAAGGAAGAAGACAGGCCTTTGATGACAGGTCTCCCAGATGGAGAATGTAGAGGGCTCGTTGGCTAAGCTTTCAGGTGTTTCTTCTTCTCACAGCCAGGTTGCCAGGAGCTGGTGTTGTGCTGTTCCATTTCCACCTAATTCCCATTCTATTTACATAAGAGCTCTGGATTTCCTTATATATCTTTACACATCTTTGCTCTTTTGTAGAAAGGTCTTCCAAGAATCCATTCAAAGTCAGTGTCTGGTACTTATATTGTCTGCCTTTCACCTGGGAGCCAGGTCCAGTCCTTCTGACTGTGGAAGAGATTTTTGCCACAGGGCTATCTCTTAATTACTTAAGTGGGTTTCAGATGTATGTGGACATCCAGCAGTCCTGAACATTTGAGTTGCCCAGCAGAGGATGTTTGTGTGCAGGCTGGGCCAGAGGTTTGGGGAGGGAGCTGGCCTCCTTCTGTACCACGGGGAAATGAAGTAAGAGTTCTACTTTCCATCTTGATCCCAATTCCCATTGGAAATGTCGAACTTTCTGTGTTCATGCACCCATTCCCTTTCCCTTACTGTATTTTTGACTATGCTGGGTTTTTTCTCCCTTAGGAACATGGGGCCATCACTAACTCAGATGGCACGACTGGGTACAAACTGCCACTCTGGTCCTGTACTCAGTGAGATTATCATTGTCTGCTCCAACAAAGATAAAACTGTCCCTGAGTCCCTGAGTGCCTGGTCGTTGGCCTGGTGTAGGTTGGAAAGTGAAGGGTAGCCAGATTGATTCATTCACATATATGATTAAGCTGCCATAATTCTGAGAAGGAGAGAGTTTTAACATGGGCAGTATGGACCAGGAGGTGGCAAACATAATAGAGGCCTTTCCAGGAATAGGGAACAAAGTCCTTCTTCCAGACTCCTAAACAAGAGCCAGCAGAACCCAATAGCTACAGCTCAACCATTGCTGCCTCCATCAACTGATGGAAAAATTGGGAGGGACAGACAAAGCCAGACACCTCTGGCTCCTAAAGAAAGAGTGCAGGCTTTTTGCTGACAGGACTCCCAGGTTTGGTCCTTCAGAGGGCTCCCTTTGCCTAAGGTCAGAGGCATTTCCTTTTCCAGATACAAGCAAGATGATATAAGACTGTGCTGACTACTTCATTGTCAACATTATCCATACCTCATGTGTGATGAACTCTGGCAGTGAGTGTATCCATTTCCACCCCTTAGCCCTTATTTGAAAAATGGTCTGCATGGAATCTTTTCAGAGCCAATGTCTTAGAATACTATCCTCTCCTTTCAGCTTGGGAGTGTCCTTGTCATGGTGATTTAGTTATTGTATTGGGGCGTTTTCAATTTGGCTTCAGAATCATGTGGCCATCTCCAAACCTAGGGTGTGTGAAGGTGCCCAGGGAGAATGCTTGCAGGAAGATTAAGCAAGAGATTAATGGAGAGTCCTTCTCCCATTTGGGAGAAGAGTAAGGCAAGATAAATATCTCCTTCCTTGATTTGACCCATGCTTATTGGAATGCAGCACTTTGAGTCATTTTGTAGTCATTCCTATCTCATAGCTGATTTTTAAACAGGGTGTCATTTACATTCCAAGACCATGTGACTTTCCCATACACAACCAAGGTCCAAGGATTGGAGGTGAGTTTCCAGGCTGTTTCTGAGTCAATGCGCATCTTATATCCCTTAGGGAATGGCCCTCTTGTCCCTGAGCCCTCACTTGGTAGCAGGCTACAAAAATCATGGGAATGAGTAGCCACATGGATTCCCACCTGCCAGAGTCCAGCTCCAGTAGGTCCATGGGTTCCAGAAGGATGAATGGCATTGGCGAAAAAGTGAAAAAAATAAAAATAAAATGGATACAGACAACAGCAGTGTGTTAGACTGGCCGCTTTATTGTAGCATGCATGGCATTATATTTGTTGGCAAATTCCTTGTATCATGCATTATCTATGTTTCTTGGCCTTACCTAATTCTAAAAATATTCCTTTGTGTGATCACCCATAAAGGAACAATATAGTTATTTTCTTGTAACATTCCCTCCTACCCTTACAAGGTCATCTAGCTCACAACACTTCAAGTGGAATGTTTTACAAGGACATGACTTCTAAATTATTCCTTTGTGTGATTTATGGCACAAGAAACAAAAGTATTCACTTTGGTCTGGGGTGCTGGGAGGGAACCAGGAGGGCCCTGGGAACCCACACCCTATGTGCTCCCAGAGAGACAGTGTATACCTAGAAACTAATAAACCATTCTGTATCTTAACCCACCAGGTCCAGTTATCATCTGGAATGCCTCCTGGGGTCCAAGTGGGCTTAGGGATTGGAGTAACTTGTATCCATAGATACATTCCTTTGTTGCCAGAGTGGGGGTTTTGAACCCATTTGTCCACCTCCTTGGCTGGGAAATGTATGAGGCTATCCTTCCTTTAGGTAGAGGAGTCTTTACATGGTGTGGCAAGGGCTGGATGTAGGGCTGCATAGTTTCCCTGCGGACTCTTATTTCTTTCCCCAGTGGTTCTTTTCCCCGGGGAGTCCATTGTGTGCAATTCCCCAACTGACAATTCCCCAGGTACTTTCGTTGGTAGGGGGGCTGCCCCAAACAACGCTAAGGCCAAATTACATTAAAGCGGGAATACAAGAAGCTTCACCTTCGGTGGGCCGCCCTGCAGTCCCGATCTGTCCACCGCCCAGGCCCTGCCATGAGGCTGGTTGGATAGCTCAGCTTCCAGCACCCACCCCTCATTGATGAAGATACCCTCATTAAGAAGAACAGTCTGTATGTGTGAAGTATGCTCCATGACCAATCAGAGCACAAAAAGTCCTTTGAAGAAATAGTGCACCAAGTCTTCATTCCCACCTCTTGATCATCACATGGAAGCCCATTCATCATATCTCAGAATCTAAAGTTTCCCTGTATTTCTTAAGGTAGACTGTGGGGTTCTTGCTCATGAGGCTCCAGGAGGCATCCTTTGGAGTACTCATGTAGTCAAAGCCCTTTATGGCTCCTCTTATTGCTGACTAAGCTAGCTTGCTAATATATTGTACTAGTCAGATTTTCCTAAATATTATCCAATTACCATCTTTAATGAAGATCTCTGGTCCTCTGTGTATCAATTTTCACCACATTGTTTTATTATCCATCAAACATGGGTTCCACACAAATTCAACTTTCAGAGTAATATCTCTGGCTTGCAAATGTCCAATCTGGACAAGTTCTTGCGTCTGTGGGACAGTTTGAGCCACAGAAACCCTGGTATTTTGGTTTAATGACTACATGGCTATCCAGAGCCCTAGGGCACTGGAAGGGGTCTATCTGAGAACTCTTTATTCTGAGACTGGGCCAGAGACATTAGGGGAACTGGCCTCCTTGCTGGAATAGGGGAAATAAAGTTAGACATCTCACTTCCACACTGATCACATTCCCATTGGTTGGAAATATTGAAAGAACTTTGATTTTTGCTGCAGCCATTCCCTTTCTCTTACTGTATTTCTGACTTTGTGTTTCTTAGGACACATGGTGCTGGCACACCATCAGCATAAACCAAAGGATGGGCATGGAGTTCCCACTGTGTCCCTCACTCAGAGACAGCCATCAGCCGGGGATATCCCAAAGGATAATGGGCCCCCTATCGCTGAGCTTGGTGCTTGACTATTTGTAGGAGCAGGTGGGGGAGGGGAGAGATCTTGACTCATTTCCATGCCTGATTGAGGTCCCTTCATTCTGAAAAGCAGACAGTTCACACAGAAGCCGTCGGTTCCAGAAGGTGGTCAGCACAGAGAGCCCTTTAGAGGAAGATGGTTCAAATGATCGTGCCCACACTTTTGAGCAACAGCTGGGGGCACCTCACAGTTGCCTCATAGTCACTGCTCACTCCTTTCCCTCCCTGGAATGGCAGGAAAAACAGACAAAGCCCCAGGGCTCTCCAGATCCCTCTGAAGGAAGAAGTCCAGCATGTTACTGATAGGGTAAAGGTGAAGTCTGTAAAGGGCTCTTTTGCTAAGCTCTCAGGTGTTTCTTCCTCTTCACATAGCACATTGTTAGGAGCTGATGCTAGGCTCTTCCTTCTACAAATAATTCCCCTTCCAATCCCTGAGGAACTATGGACCTCCTTATACACCTTGACATATCTTTGTTCTTTTGTAGATACAAGGTTCTTCCCAGAATACATTCAGAGGCAGTGTCTGAGTCATATCCTCTGCCTACACCTGGAAGTCTGGTCCTATCCCTGTGACTGAGAATTTTTCCATAGGTCTCCTTCTTAACTAATTGGGTTTCAGAAGTATGTGGCCATAAAGAGGCCCAGGGCATTTGAAGTTGCCCAGGAATGATGTCTGTGTGTGTGTGATTTGGGGGAGGGATCTGGATCTAGCATCCTTCTAGGCTGAGAGGAAATGATGTAAGACATCTTGTTTCCTAGTTTATTCTAATTCCCATGAAAATGTCGAGGTTTGTTTCTTATTGTGCCCATTCCTTTACCCTGCTGTATTCCTTACTATGTTTTCTTTTCTCCTGTAGAAGCCAAGGAGTCGCCACTCACTCAGCTGGCACTCCTGGGTATACTGTAAACTCCAACTCTGTTCCTATGCACAGTGAAATCTCTCAGTGTCTGCTATACCAGTGGAAATATGGCCTTTAGTCCCTGAGTGCTTGGTTCTTGGCTTGCTGTGGTGTGGAAGGTGCAGGGGAGCCAGCTTGCTTCACTGACCTGGATTATTGAGTTGTCTTCATCTGAGAAGCACACAGTTTTGCACATGGGCAGTATGAACCAGCAGGTGATCAGCACAGGAAGAAACATTTCAAAGGATAGGGAATGAATTCCTTGGTCCAGACTCCTGTACAGGAGACAGCAGAACACAATAGCTACAGCTAAACAAACCATTACTGCCCCCATCAACTGATGGAAAAAGTGGGAGGACTAACAAAGCCAGACATCTCTGGCTTCAATGAAAAAATGAAGGCTTCCTGCTTACAGGGCTCCCAGATGTAGTTCATCAGAGGGTTCCCTTTCCCTAAGACCACAAGCATTTCTTATTACAGATACAAGCTGGTTGATAGGAGAACGTACTGGGTACTTCATTCTCTACATTCTCCAAATCTCCTGTGTCACAAAGATTCTTCGCAGTCTGAGTCTGTTTCCACCATTTGACCCTATTTTTGAAAAATGGTTCTACATGGAATTTATTCAGAGTAGTGTCTTAGAGTACTATCATCATCTTTCAGCTTGGGAATCTTGCGGTGTCCTTGTGATGGTGCCATAGGTATTGCATTACACCTTTGTCAATTTTGTTTTAGAATTCTGTGTCCATCGCCAAACCTAGGGTGTGTGAAGGTGCCCAGGGAGAATGCCCATGAATGGGATAAACCAGAGGGTAGGTGAGAATCCAGCCTCCTGTGTGGGACAAACAGAAGGGAAGATAGACTTCTTCTTCCCCCATTTCACCCATACCAATTCAAATGCAGAATTTTGATTCACATTGTGGTCAGTCCTATCCTATTGCTGCTTTTCTAACTTGATGCCTGTTCACACTCCAAGACCATAGGGCTGTCCTGTACACAACCAACTTTTCAGGATGGCAGGTGAGTTTCCAGGCAGTTTCTGAGTCAATGGACAGCTCTCAGAGTCTGATACCCCAGTGGACACCTGGCCCTCCTGTCCCTGAAATCTTGTTCCTTTAACAGGCTATTATAGCAATTTTAAATAATTGCCCTCCTTTAGAACAAAGTTTATCTGGAATCCTTTCAAAGACAGTTTCTCAGAGTCATATCCTCTCTTATTACGTGGGAATCTGGTACAATCTTAGTGCAAGAGATTTGCCCACAGGGACCCTGGCAGTTGGGTTTCAGAATCTGTGCCCATCACCAGGCCTAGGGCATCTGCAGGTGTCCAGTGGACAAGGTTGGTGTGTAGGATAACCCAGAGGTTTTAGGTAGGGATCTGGCCTCCTGTCTGAGACCAGATAAGTTAAGGATTGTATCTTTTTCCAACATGAATTTCATTCCCACTGGAGATGCAGAACTTAGGCACTGCTTGTATTCATCCCTATCCCACTGCTGGTTTTCTAGCTAGGTGTCAGTACACATTCCATGACCATGGGTCCACTACTTACCAGTTAGTTCCTGGGCAAATTGAAGGCACTCTGGGTCTGACAACCTGAAGGAAATTTGACCCTTCTGTCCCTGAGCAAGTAGTGTTGCTTAGCTGGCTAGATATGCACGAGCATGGGTAGCCAGTTGGCCTCCCTCCCCTCACTAATGGAGATCCTTTCATTCTGAAGAATATCAGATTTTCATGTGGGCAGGATGCTCCAGGATCTGGTCAGCACTGAAAGAACCTTTGGATGGAATACGGCACCAAGTTCCACTTCTGAACACTTGCCCATCAGCCAGGGGCACATACTTGCTGCCACTGTAGCACTGCTGCCCATATGTACTCATGGCAAGGCCGGGACTCATACCAAAGCCATGGCTTTCACTCTGATTCTGAAGGAAGAATCCAAACTGGCTTCTTGCTGACAGGGCTCCGGGGTGGAACTTATAGAAGGTACCATTGGTCAAAGTCCATAGGTGTTTCTCATTCCTTAGTCAGCGAGCTAGGGAAGACTGTGCTAGTCATGTCACAGTCCATATTTTCTCAACTGGCTAAGAACCAAGCCCCCAGGGACAGAGGGGCCTGCTCCCCTCTGGGATACCAGAAACTGAGAGTGTCAATTGGCTCAGGAACTGACTGGGAAATCCACAGCAATGTTTGGACCTGGGCTGTGTACCTGACACAGACCCATGGATCCTGGAATGCTTTAGTTTAAACAGAGTATACTCTCCTGAGGCTCTTGCTCAGAATGGCTCCCAGGTAGAACCTAGTTTGGAAAAAAAAATGTAAGAAAATGCAAATAGGCACCTAGAGAACAACAGATCCTGATTACAGAAGAGAATGGGCTAAAGTTGGGATTAAATGCCCAGTCCTATCTCCTGACAGGCTGGCTGTATGGTGAATAAGAAACACCTGAGGGCTGTTGTAAAAGGAAACCTCCATTGACTACCCCTGAGAGGTAAATCTGCAGGGGGTCTGTATTCTTCCTTCAGAAAGAGAGGGAAAACTGGTTTGGGTGGGCTTTCCTGTCCTGCCAAGGAAGAAATAGAGGCAGCATTGATTCAGAGGTGAGGGGTTCCTGCTCCCAGCAGGTGATCAAGTGTTTGGAACCTGGACCTGATGCAGTAGTTCTTGAAAAGGATTTTTCTGGGTGCCTGGGTGGCTCAGTCAGTTAAGCATCTGACTTTGGCTCAGGTCATGATCTCACTGTTTGTGAGTTTGAGCCCTGCATCAGGCTCTGTGCCAACAGCTCAGAGCCTGGAGCCTGTTTTGGATTCTGTGTCTCCCTCTCTCTCTGACCCTCCCCCATTCATGCTCTCTCTCTGCCTCAAAAATAAAAATAAACGTTAAAAAATTTTTTTAATAAAAAAAGAAAGGGATTTTTCAGCACTTTGCTTACCAGGTCCTGAAACATAGTGTGCATGTGGGAACCATCTGTGATACACAATGAAGGCATCTCAATAAGCCAAGGGAGGAAAGCTAGCTGTCTACCCTTCAATGCATTTCCCAGAGTTCACCAAGCACCAAGAACTCAGGGACAAGAAGGCCATCCCTCCTTTGACATAAAGTTACTGTTTGCTCTCACATATCACAGGACCAGTGTGGGAGTTTATCACCAATCTTTGGACTTGGTCCAATTCCCAAACTTAAAGGAAAGGATATATCTGTGAGACATTGGCTCTGAAGTTCAGCACCCAGGGAGAAATTACTTTGAAACAAGAAAAAAGGCATTGATTAAAATGGAAACATGGAAGGCCAAAGTGCTTTATGATAGAAGAGAATGGGACAAAGATTAGAATGAAGTGTTTAACACAATTTCCTGGCAAGGTCCTATCTAAAGAGTAAGAAACACCCGTGGCCAGAGACAAACTAAACCTCTATTGGCTACTCCTGAAGCCCAGTCTAAGAGGTCTACATATTTCCTTCTGAAAGAGAGAGAAAGCTTCTGGCCTTGGCTGTTTCTCTTGCTCTTCCCATCAGGGGATAGAGTAATCAGGGATTCAGGGGTAGTGGGTCCATGCTCCAGACTGTTGCCCAATGTTTGGAACCATTCCTGTGGCATGTTCACTTTTGGATGGCCACTTTCTGCACTGCCTAGGTCCTGGAACATACCTCATATGAGAGCATTATGTGCTCTGCAGAATGAAGTCATGTATCTCAACCAGGTGAGGAAGGAATCCTGTGTAACCATCACTGCTCTTACACCAGCTAGTCATGCACTAAGTGCTGACAGCAAGGCAATCTTTCCTTTGAATTCTCAGAAATTAATGACTCTTGTTAAACACAGAAACTGAGTGGGAAATACCACCATTCCCTGGGAGCTCACTTGTGATTGACAGTGTCACTGCCCCAGCCTGGAACTGAAGTCCAAGTTATCAAACAACAATGGGATGGGAATGGCTCTTTGGGTAGCCAAAGTTTTAATTATACATGAGAATATAATAAAGCTGAGAGTGAAACTCCATTTACCCTTGCCCCAGAAATGACCAATACCTTTGGTCCTACCAACACACAAATATTCTGTGCTGGGTTCTTTCCACTGACCTATTCTAATGTTGTTAATATAAATCTGGAAGGCAATTTCCCAGGGCTTCCATGGCCCAACCTATTCTTTTGTCACAAGAACTCATCCAGAATCCCCAAATAAAATCAGAGGGAATTGATCTGAACCATTGGCCTGATTGGCCCTTGGGAGATTCTAGGTATACAAAGAGTAAAAGGATGGGGCGCCAGGGTGGCTCAGTTGTTTGTCTGATTGTGACTCAGGTCATGATCTTGTGTTTCACAAGTCTGAGTCCTGCATCAGGTTCTCTGCTGTCAGCACAAAGCCTGCTTTGAATCCTCTGTCCCTCTCTCACTGCCTCTCCTCCAATTCCTCTCTCTTTCTCTCTCAAAAATAAAAATAAACATTAAAAAAATAGTAAAAGGATGGAAATAGATACACAGAGGGACAATGTTCCTTATGACAGATAAGAATGAGATAAATCTGAGGATGGAATGACTAGTACAATCTCCTGGCAAGCTTACTGTCTCAGGAATATGAAACACATATGGGCTCAAGGAAAGGGAAACCTCCATCATCTACAGTGCATGCCCTCATGGAAAGATGCCTGTATAGTTAATTCAAAAAGAGAGGGAAAGCTTCTGGATTTCACAATTTTCCCTTCACATCCTCTCAGTGTATAGAGGCAGCAGTGATTCTATGGTACCAGGCTTGTGTTCCAGGCTAATGCTCATGTGCTTGGCACCGGGCTGTGATGCAGTAGTTCTTGAATGGTCTTTTTCTGTGCTAAGCAGGTCCTCAAGAATACTACACATTGGTGAACCAACTGGTTTTCAGAGTGAAAGCATCTTTAACAGGAGGAAGACAAGTAGGCTAACCTCCATTTCTTATATCATCCAGCCAAATTCCAACTACTTACAGGAAGGCAATCTTTCCTTTGGGATATCAGAAACTAATTGCTCTTGGTTAGCACAGACCAGAATCACAACTCATTGGTAATGACTGGACACTCACTATGTGAGTGACAGCCTCATTGCCCTTGCCTGGGACCCAATACATACTTATCAAGAGAGCCAGAGAATCGGAATGCTATACATAAGGCCAAAGATTTTCATTTCAGCTGAAAATGGGATAGAGCTGAGGATGACATGCCTAGCTCTATGTTCCCCTTCTCCCATAAATGAGGAGAACTCCCTCCCAATATCTCTGACCCTGACTACACACAAGCATTGGTGCTGGGCACCTTGAATTGCCCTGGACTTACCTTGGTCGACATAGTACTGACAGGAGATTTTTGAGGGAACCTGTGTCTCAATGTTTCCCAGAGTGACAAGAACTTGGCCAGTGTCCCGGATTAAAAGTAGTGTAAATGGCCCTAAGACACTGTCCCTGAATGGACAATAGGGAGAACTTAGCTTAGAGATGAGCAACAGGATGGAGAAGGACAAACAGAAGCCCAAAGTTCTTTATTACAGAAGAGAATGGGATATAGCAAAAAGTGAAGTGACTAGCACAATCTCCTGGCAAGATGTTGTCTCAGGAATAATTGTCTGTGGGCTAGGACAAAGGGAAATGTCCTGCATTTTTCCTTCAGAAAGAGATGGAAAGTTTCTGGCTTTGTACCTTCAAAAAGAGATGGCCAGTTTCTGGCATTAGATTTTTCTTCCTGTCCTTTGAGGCAGTAATGATTCATAGTTAGCAGGATATGACTTGCGGCTGACCCTCAAGTATTGGGAAAGTGGCTCCGTTGTACTAGTTCTGGAATGGGCTGTTTCTGCACATTCTGCAGGTCCTGAAGAATACTGCAAATGGGCAAACTGTCTGCTCTTCAGAATAAAGGCATTTGTAGCAGCCAAATGTTTGGAGGTGTGTTGTCTAACTATTACCATGCCAAGCCCAACCTTTCAAGCACCAAGTCTTCGGTGACAGGAGGTCAATCGATTCTTTTGTATATCAGACACCAATTGCTTTCAGTTAGCATGGGAACAGATTGGGAGAATTCCACCAATCCCTGGTTTTCCCCTGAGTTAGGATAGGCCAACAGTGCCTGGTTGGAACCAAGATAAATTAGAAAAACAGCAAGATATGGGGTGCCTTGGAGGCTTAGTTGGTTAAGTGGCTGACTCTTGATTTCAGCTCAAGTCATGATTTCACAGTCATGAGTTCAAGTCCCACGTTGGGCTTTGCACTTACAGTGCAGAGCCTGTTTCAGATCCTGTCTCCCTTTTTCTGCCCATACCGTCATCTCTCTCTCTCTCTTGCCCTTGCTCTCACTCTCTCTCTCTCAAAAATAAATAAAAAATAAATAAAATTTTAAAAATAAGAACTGCAAGGGAAGGGGATTGGACACATGGAGGGCCATAGTTCTTCAATCCTAGAAGAGTCAGGTCAAGGTGAGAATAAAGTGACTATATAATCTATTTGAAGCTGGCTGTCTTCAGAATAAGAAGCACCTCTGCATTGGGGAAATGGCAAAACAGCACTAGTTCTAGCTGGGAGGCTAGGCCAGAGGAAACCTTCATCTGAAATTCAATTGAGAATGGAATAAAACTGAAAATGTAACATATGGCTCAGTGTTAGCTTGTTCCAGGAGCAGGACTGGATTTCTCCCAACTCCTATGGGCTGCCTACATGCAAACATTGTGGGATGGTACCTTCAAATGCCCTAGGTTTCTTGATGTACAAACAATTCTAAAACACAAGTGATGAGAGATCCCATAGCCCAATGTATTTCAGAGTCTGGAGAACTTCTGCCAACTCCTCCATTAAAAGGAGGGTGGATTGGTCTTAAAATCTGGTCTGAATAAACCTGGTTTGAAAAAAATACTGAAAAGATGTAAATGGATACACAGAATCCCCAAGTTCTTTCTTACAAGTGAGAATAGAATAAAATAAAGAAGAAAGTGACTAGTGTAATCTCATGAATGAGAAACACAAATGGTTTAGTAAAGGGAAGCATCCATTGACTACACCTGATGCCCCTACTACAAAAAGTGTTCATCCAGAACTTTGGTAAGACAGTACTTCTTCTGGCCATTGCTGTTTTTCCCCTTCCCTTTCCATCAATTCCAGATGCAACATTCGTTCAGTGGTTCAGGATCAGGTTCCCTGCTGACCTTCAAGTGTTTGGAACCAGACTCTAGTGCAGGAGTCATTGAATGGGCTCTTTCTGCACTTACCCATCTCTGGAAGCAAACTGCCCAACAGAGAGTCTTCAGCTTTTCAGAAGGAAAGCAGATTAATTAGGAAATTGAGGGACACAATCAGTGTAAACATCACCATGCCACCTGCGGCTGGCCAAGCACCACATTTTCAGTAAAACGAAAGCAATTTTCCCTTTGGGATATCAGCAACTGATTGCTCTTGGTTAGCACAGGCAGAGAGGGGGAGCTCTCCATTAACCCCTGAGTCCTTTTTTTGTGAGTGACAACCCCATTTCTCCTGAGAGTGACCCACAACCTTGTTAGAAAATCTGCAGAGGGATGGGAATATTTGGAGGGGCAGAGTTGTTTATTTTAGGAGAGAATGGGTTATAACTTGAATACGGTGCCTAGCTTCATTTCCCCTTGCTGCAGAACTGAGTTAGTCTCCATCTCACTCCTCCGTCCCTGACTATATACAAACATTCTGTGCTGAGCTCCTTCAAATTCCCTAGGTCTTTTGTGGCCCACGTAAGGCTGAAAGGGAAGCCCTGTGGGCCCATTTTACCCAACTTTCCTCAAAGTTGGGAGACCGTGGCCTGACTCCCCACTTGACATGAGAGGAAATTGCTCTTACATTCTGGCTCTGAATCCCCACAGTGAATGCCTGGGTTGAAAACATGCAAAGGGATGGGAATGGATATATCGATGGCCAAGATCTTCACTGCAGATGAGGACAGCATAAAGCTGAGAATGAAATGAGTAGCTAAGGTATTTCTTACCCCAAAAGTGAGGCCAGCTCCCTCCCAGCTTCTCTGGACTTGGCCTATATGCAGAAATTCTGTTCTGGGCATCTTCCATTGTCAACATAGTTATGAAAGGCAAGTCTCAATAAGCCCCATTGTTCAACCTATCCCTGAGTAAGATGAACTCAATGAGATGGTCCAGTTAAAAGCTGAAGAAATCTCTCTTGGATGCTGGCCGTGAATGTTTCACAGGGAAGACCTCAATTGAAAAAGAGAAAATTAATGTTGGAAATGTGTACATGGAGTGCCAAAGTTTTCCATATCAAATGAGAATGGGATAAATCCGAGGATGAAGGGACTAGAACACTCATTTGGCCAACTGGCTGTCTTGGGAATAAGAAACACCTCTTGGCTGAGGCAAAGGAAACATCCATTGGTTACCCTGGCAACTGATTTTGCAAGAATTCTTCATTGGGACTTAAGAAAGGGAGGAGAAGCTTCTGGCACTGAGTAAATTTCTTACCCTGACCTACAGTGGACACAGTGAGTGACCAGTGGTTTTGGTGTAATGGGTTTTGACACATGTGTTTGGAATCAGGCTCTGTGGAAGTATTCCTTGAATGGGCAATGCACTGACAAGTTCTGGAAGCTAAATGCCCATCTGGAAACCATTTACTTTTCAGTAGGAAGTTGTTTCAAGCATCCAGGGGAGGGAGGCAAACTTGGTAACCATAACTGTGCCTACCTGAAACTGCCAAGCCCCACAAGCTCAGTAACAGGTAGTTCATCTTTACATGGGGATATCAGAAATTTATTGCTCTAGGTTAGCATAGGAACAGAGTGTGAGCTGGCCACTAATTCCTGTGCATTCGCTGTGTGAGTAAAAGCCCTATCACATTTCAATGTGGCTCATGACCTCATTAGAAAAACAGCTAGGAGATCAAGATGGATACATGATGGGTTAAAATTCTTCATTTCACAGAGAATGGGATAAAACTGAGAATAAAGTGACTAGCTCTGTTTCTCTTCTCCCCACAAGTGAGGATTCTTCCTCCCAATTCCTCTGGTTTTGCCTATACACCAACATTTTGTCTGGCAACCTTCAAATACCCTATGTCTTTTATTGTCAAAATATTTGTAAAAGGCAAGCCCCTGGGGGACTTTTTGCTGAACTGATGCCAGAGTCAGGATAACTTGGCCAGGCTCCCCAGTTAAACGAGGGGACATTGATCTTATGTTTGGCCTTTAATTCCCTACAGTGGGGGCTTATTTAAAAAGAGACCAAGGAGATGGGAATGGTTACACAAAAAGCCAAAGATTTTCATTTCAGGTGAGAAGTAGATAATTATGGGAATGCAGCCAAATCTCCTGGCAAGTTCACTGTTTTCTGAATGAACAAACACACATGGGCTGGGTAAATGGGAATCATCCATCTGCTAAACATGAGAGTCTGCAAGATCTGTGTATCCTTACCTGAGATAGGGCAAGGAGTCTTTTGGCCCTCACCTTTTTTCCAGCCATTTCCTTCAATTGATAGAGGCAGTGGTAATTAGGTGATAATGGTGTTAGCACTCAGCTACCACTTAAGTGTGTGAAACTGGATGCTGGCCTTGTAATCTGCCCCTGACTCATTACCACTGATATATTTACTTTGCCCTAGAAGTGAGGCAGGCTGCTTTGAACACTGCCCTCTTGTCCACAGGCAAACCTCTTTGTGCTCAACACTTTCCAATGACCCAGGGCTCCTTCTTCCTGTTGCCAATATAAGTTTGGCAGGGAAGCCCATGAGGCACCCATTGTCCAAACTACCCCACATTCAGGGAAATTGCTATAAAAGACTTGAAAATTAAAATCGGAGGAGAGTATTCCAGACTCCTGCCCACAGGTTCCCACAGGGAAGAACTGGTTAATAATAATAATAATAAATTGGATGAAACACACTGAGGGCAAAAGTTCTTCACCTCAGACAACAGTGAAATGAAGCTGGAACTGCAGACATGAGCTTACCATTTCCCAGGGACGCTTGGTGTCGTGACAGTAAGAAGGAAACACCCATGGGGTTGGGATGCAGGGAAGCACTAGCCACAAGAACACTGCATCCTGACCTTGATAGGGAAGGAAGACTTCTGGCTCTTGCCTTACTCTTCCATTGAGTGGGTAGAGGCATTTGTGATCTATGTGAATTTTGGCTTCTTTGTGCTGGCTGGCAGCCATGTCGCCATGTCTGTGAAACTGGGTACTGGCCTCAGAGTCCTGGAATGGACTCTCTGCGATGACAATCTTGGGGAGAACATTGTTAATGGGCAAACTTTGATCTTCACAGAATTCAGGAACCTCACAGGGGGAAGCAGGATCAGTAAGCAATATGCCTCAGGCCAACAGAAGCCTACCAAACACAGAGGCCTAGGTAAAGGAAGGCAATATTGCTGTTAGCTGGTTGTGAATGCTGGGCACTCTCTAAGTCAAAGCCACATGGTTCCTGACTCTTACCTCTGATCTCCATCTCCCCTTGCACATAAGTAAGGATGGCCACCTCCCAATAACACTTGCCCCTGCCCACAGGAAAATTTCTTGTGGGGAATGATTTCCAATGCTTCTTGCCTTCTGTTTCCAAGATAGGTCTCACAGATGAGCCCATGGAGAATACATTGTCCAAGTTATCCTGAATTTAGGGGAACTTAGCCAGACTCCACAATTAAAATTGGAGAGAAATACTTCCAGGCTCAGACTCTCAATCCCTCACAGGAAAAGCTGGTTAGAAAAAGATCAATTGGAAGGGATGCACTTTGGTCCAAATTCTTTGTCTCAGATGATAATGGAATAAAGCTGTGGCTGAAGTTATTGGCACAATTCCCTGGGGAAGCTTGGCATCCTATGAGTATGAAAAACCTGTGGGTTATAGAGAAATGGAATATATTTTAGATACACCTGGGAGCCCTAATGTACCCCAAGATCCTACATTTGACCTCAAAGAGTGTACGAGGGCTTGGGGCTCTTGCCAGCTTTGCAGACTTTTCTTTCAGTAGGGAAAAGCAGTCGTGACTTGCAGGGCAGAGTCTCACTATGGGCTAATGTCGAAGTTTGAGAGACTGGGCCCTGAGGTTTTTTTTTTTTTTTTTTTTTTTTTTAAGTTTTTGAGTAGTTTCTTTTTACCTTCATCTGTTGGGGAAACTGGGCATGTGGGAACCCTTAGAGTCTCAGAAAGCAGGATGTTCAGTCAGTCTATGGTGGGGACAGAGAGCACAGTTATAGTCACTGTACAAATTTAAGACTTCAATGCCCCAAGTTTTTAGGAGGGCAACATTTTCCCCTTGATATCAGAAATTAGTTGTTCCGGGGGTAGAAAACAACCTTAATGTATGCATACTGGGAGTTAATCAACGCTTATCTGTGTGACGGGTTTTTTTTTTTTGTTTTTGTTTTTACTTCTGACTGTGCCCCTAAAGGCCCAATCTCCATCAGAAGTGAGGCCAACTGTCTCCCAATATCACCTGTCCCTATGCACAAGCAATCCTCTTGTGCTTAACCTATTCAAGTCCCCAATACCTTCTGTTCCCAAGTTATATGTGGCAGATACCCCATGGGCACCTGTTCCTAAAGCTATTCCAGATTAATGGGATGTTGGCATGACTCCACAATTAAATTTAGAGAAAAACTCTGCCATACTCTGGCACTGAATGTCCCACAGTGAACACACGGTTAGGATAAGTGTAAGGGAATTGAAAAGCATATGCAGAGTGCTAAAGTTCTTCATCACAGATGAAAACAGAATGAAGCTGTAGATAATGTTTTTCGCACAATTCCCCAGCCAAGTTTGGTGTACAAGGAGTAAGAAAGACTTGTGGTCTGAAGAGAAGTGGAACATCCACTGGCTATACCAGGGAGTCCTGTGGGAAAAATTCATACACACCAAGCTCAATAAGGTCAGGAATGTGTCAAGCTGTCACCACCTTTCAAGCCTTTCCTATCTGTGGACAGAGGCAGTTGTGACTCAGAAGGTAGGATCTTGCTCCTGGCAAGTCTGCACAATCGGACTCTGGTATTTCTGTCTTTGAGTATTTTTGTGTCCTAACCTGCTCGGTGAATGGACTTTACAGGCATAAACCCTGAGTGTCTCAGGAGGTAGGTAGCTCTGGCTTTCCTGAAAGGGGTGGATGGAGAACAGGTCATTGGTCCCATGCCAGCAGAAACCTGCCAAACACAGAGTTATTACTGGCAGGAGGGCAAACTTTATTTTTCGCCATCAGAAATTAATT
The DNA here is from genome assembly GCF_014898765.1 of Herpailurus yagouaroundi. Lineage (NCBI taxonomy): Eukaryota > Metazoa > Chordata > Mammalia > Carnivora > Felidae > Herpailurus > Herpailurus yagouaroundi. The sequence goes on along the minus strand of NW_024412702.1, from coordinate 302,564 downwards.
GCTACATGATGTCACATGGTGTGAGTGCAGGCTTCCCGAGAATGACTGGGCACTTTCTGAGTGACAGCCCTATAGCTCCTGAATTTGACCATAGGCCTTCACTCCAGAAATGAGATCGGATCCTTCCCAACATCATGGGTTCCTGTGCACATGCAAAATTCTTCTGCTGAACAGTTTCAAATGCCCTGTGCCTCTGTTTGCCAAGGTAGGTCTTGAAGAAGAGTTCCACGGACTCCTGATGCCAAGGCTATCCCAGATTACTGGGAACTAGTCACATCTCCATGATTAAAATCAGAAAATGCTCCTAGATTATACCTGTGAGTGCCCCCTAATGAAATCTTCATTAATGAAATAGCAAGGGAATCTGAAGGGATGCACTTAGGGCCAAGTTTCTTCATCTGAGAGAGGTAAATGGTATTAAGCTTCAAATTAAGTCACTAGCACTTTTTCGTGGACAAAGTTGGTGTCATCACCAACATCAATGGTCCAGGTCTAAGAAGAACACTGACTAGCTACACTTAGGAGCCCTGCATGCAAGGCGGTGATCACTGTTTTCCATTCCTTTCCTTCAGTGATACAGCAGTGGTAATTTGGGGGCTCTTGTCTGGCTCCTGACTGACACCTAAGTCTGTGGAAATGGGATCTGGTTTTAGAGTTATTCGGGTTTTTTTCTCTCCTTACCTCCGCAAGTTTTTAATCTCAGATGAGAACAGAATGAAGCTATAGGTAATATTACTATCACAATTCCCTGGGATAGTTTGGTGTCTGCGGAGTAAGAAAGACCTGTGGCCTGAAGAGAAGTGGAACATCCAGTGCCTATACCAGGGATTCCTGTGGGAAAAGTCCTGTACCCCCACCCCCAAAGTATGGACTTTGCATGGACAAAACATTAGTATCTCAGAATGTAGGAAACTCAGGAATTCCAGGGAGTTGGTAGAGAGCAAGGAGCAACCATCTGGGCCAATGAAACCCTGCCAAGCACTGAGTTCCCAGTAACAGAAGGACAACCTTTCTTCCCCAACATCAAAAACTAATTGCTGTGTGGTAGCACACCACCAGAGTGGGAGCTCGCCTAGAATTTCTTGTCACTGTCTGAGGCAGACCAGTTGCTCCTGACTCTGACCTGTGATCTCAGTCTTCTTACCCCTGCAGTGAGGTGGGCTCTTTCCAGCACCACCCAAATTGAAGTGCATTTGGTTTTTATATTCTCTACCCTAATTAAAATCTAACCTGATTTCTTTGTAAGATGTTACATTTCTGTGGATTATATTAAACACTTAAGGACACACGACATGGTAGCAGCCTATCCACTGGGATTGCATAGCACTCCACAGAAGGCTGAGATGAGGGCTAGTATTTGCATGAGGATCAGTCTTCTGGATCGTGTCCAGGGCTAGGTTGATAGAGTTGGTTAAGGTTAAGTTTTTGCCCACAATTCTATGCTCGAGCTCTATTCTGGTCATTACAAATGACACAACTTCCTATTCCATTCCAGGTTGAGTAATCTTTCATCTGTTCACGTGTCCCAAATCCCTTCTTTAATCAGGTAGGGACAGTCATGACTAGGGTTCACACCCAGGTAGGGACAGTCATGACTAGGGTTAGGGATAGGATCTCACAGATGTTAAGGCTCTAACTGTTGTCAGTGCAGAACCCTCCAGGGAGGGCTGAGTTGAGTGTGAAAGTCAGGATATGCATCAGGTTTTGTTTTCTGGTGCAAGGGCTAGGCTTATTGTGTGTTCGAGAGTTTGGATTTTGCTCAGAATTCTACTCTTTAGCTGCATCCCAGTCCTTTGAAATGGCATTGTATCCCTCTTTGTTCCTTGCCGAGTCATCTTGCGTCAGTCATATGTCACAAATTGGTTGTGTTTTCAGAACTAGCACACAGGCTCAAATAGGGCCAGAGTTATGGCTAGGATTAGAGTTAGTGCATGGAAAATGGAAAAGCCTATCCACTGGCAGCAAAAAGACCTACATGGAGGGCTCAGTTGAGGCCAAGTGTCAGCATGTCCATCAGTTTGGTTTGGGGTAAAGGGCTACGCTGGTTGTATGGTCTAGGGTAAGATTTTCACCGAGAGTAATACTGCATTTTGGTGCTTGCCAATGGAACCACTTCCTCTTACGGACTTGGGTGAGCAACCTTGACTCAGTCATGTGTTCCACATCCACTGTTTCCTCAGACCTAGCATTCAGACCCATGTAAGGCCAGGGCCCTGGCTAGGGTTATGGTTAGGATGAGGAAAATGGTAAAGGTTTATCCACTGGTGGTGCAAAGACGTACACAGAGGGCTTCAGTTGACAGTGAGTGTCAGTGTGAAGGTCAGCCTTAGGGTCTGCTTCAGTAGAAGTCTGATGGTGTAGGTTAGGTTTAGGTTTTCACTCAGTATCATACTCTCTGGTTCCATCCTGATCTTTGCAATTGACTCCATTTCTTCTCATGGGTCTGACTGAGCCATCATTAGTAAGTCATTTGTCCCAAATCCGTTGTTTCCTTTGTCCTGTGATTCTGGCTATGGCTAGGGTTAGGGTGGGGATAGAGCTATGGCTAGGGTTAGGGTGGGGGCACGGGAGATAGTAGGGGCCTATATGTCAGCAGTGCCAAGCTCTCCCCAGAGAGCTAAGTTGAGGGCAACACCAAAGGTAAGTGTGAGGCTTAGTTTTTGGACTCAGGAGCTAGGTGGACTGTGTGGCTTAGGAATAGGTTTTCACACAAAATCATATTTCTAGCTCCATCCTCATGGCAAATGACAGTTTCTCACTGTGTTCTTGGCTGCATCAACTTCAATCAGTCTTGTTTCCCAAATCCATTGTTTCCTGAGACTTGCAATGTGGGCCTGGGAGGACCACATCCATGGGAAGGGTTAGAATTAACGCCCAGGAGATAGTAGGGCCCTATCCACCAGCAGGGCAAGATGACCCCTCTGGAGAGGTCATTTGAGGGCAACGGTTAGAGTGAGGGCCAGTCATAGTGTTAGGGTGCAGGAGCTGGGCTGATGGTGTGCAGTCCAGGTAGATTTTCAATCCAAATCATACTCTTTTGTTCCTTTCCAGTCATGGCAAGGAGCATGGATTCCTTCTGTGTTCCTGGCTGAATAATCTTACGATGGTCATGAATCCCAAATCATTTTTTCCTTCAGACATAGGATTGGGGCCAGTGACAATGCTAGAAACAGGGTTAGGGCCCAGGAAATGGTAGGGGCTTATCCACTGGCGGGGAGAAGCCCTACCTGGAGGACTGAGTTGAGGACGATGGTCAGGGTGAAAGCCAGGCTTAAGGTTTATATTCAGGGGCTATGCTGTTGGTGTGGATTACAGTTAGGGTTTCATTCTGAATCCTACTCTCTCACTTGGTCTGGTCATTGGAAATGGCATCGTTTCCTAATACATACCTGGTCAAGTAATCTTGGATCAGTTCTGTGTCCCAAAATTGTGGTTTCCTCAGATCTGGAATCTGGAACCATGTAGGACCAGAGACATGTCTAGGATCAGGATTAAGGCCTGTTAGGTGATAGTGGACTATCCGGAAGCAGTGCAGAGCCCTCCCTGGACAGCTGAGTTGAGGGTGAGTTTTAGGGGGAGGCTCATGCTTAGGATTCAGTTCAGGGGCGATGCTGATGGCGGGTTGTAGGGTAAGATTCTCTCTCAAAAGCAAACTCTCTGGCTCCACCCTGATTGTTGCAAATGGCATGATTTTTTTTTTTTTTTTTCTGTTTGGGGCTGAGTAACCTCGCATCAGTCATGTGTCCCATTTCTGTTGTTACCTCCAACCTAAGATTTGGGCTTGGGTAGGGCCAGAGTTATGGCTAGGTTTAGCTTTAGGGACTGGGATATGGTAGTGGCCTGTCAGCAGTAGTGTGGAGCACTCCCCAGAGGGTTGAGCTGAGGGCAAGTGTTAGGGTGAGGCTCAGGCATGTTCAGTGCTAGGATGATGGTGTGGGTTGGTCTTAGGTGTTTTTCCACAATTGTACACTCGAACTCCATCCCTGTCATTGCAAACAGCAGAATTTCCTTTTACACTCCTGGCTGAGTAATCTTGCAGCAGTCATGTTTCCAAAATTCCTGGTTTGGTTGCGCCTGGGTAGGAACAGAGTCATTATTAGAGTTAGGCTTAGGTCCAGGCAGATGGTAGTGGTTTATCTGCCTGCAGTGTGGAACCCCCCACAGAAGACTGGGTTGAGGACAAAAGTCAGGATTTGTGACAGATTTTGGTTCGAGGTGCAAGGGCTAGGCTGATTATGTGTTCTAGGGTTAAGATTTTGCTCAGAATCCTACTCTTTGGCTGCATCTTTGTTATTGCAAATGGCACCATTTTGTTTGTTGTTATTGTTGTTGTTCCTGGCTGAGTCATCTTGCATCAGTCCTGTGTCCCAAATCCACTGTTTCCTCAGAACTAGCATTTAAGCCCTTTTAGGGCCATGGTTTGGGTTAGTGCACAGAAAATGGTAAAGGCCTACTTGGAGGGCTCAGTTGAGAGAGTTTGTTAGTGTGAGGGTCAGTCTTAGGGTCTGGTTCTGCAGTCAAGAATACTCTATTCAGCATGGGTATCATTCAGAATATGAGGAGAGTTTCCCAGATTACCATAAACTAACAGTTCATGATCATTAAACCAGATGTTCAAGAAATAAAGGGAGCCTTTCAGTGTAACAGAGAGGCAAAAAGTGTCAGTATAGAGGTAGAAAACACAGTGGGGTTAAATGAATTTTCCTATACACAAACCAGTCAAAGAACTCACAGAAAAGGATATAAAACATAGTAACATATAACTCAAACGTGTTATGGAAACAAAAAAAGTGGTTCAGTTAAATGTAGACAGCTATATGTAGTAGAGGCTATATACAAACCTAAAGATTACCATATATCAAGAGCCATTAATAAATTTGCAAATAATTAAGATAAAGGAATCCAAACGTATCAATCACTATAGGAAAATATGAGAGAATGTCAGGAAAAAGATCAGCAAAGATCCTCAAATAAATGACAAAACAGGTAATAAAATGGCAATACATATGTATCTGTCAATAATTACTTTTTTCTCTTTTTTAATATAATTTATTGTCAAATTGGCTTCCATACAACACCCAGTGCTCATCCCAACAAGTGCCCTCCTCAATGCCATCACCCATTTTCCCTTTCCCCCACACCCTGTCCACCCTCAGTTTGTTCTCTGTATTTAAAAGTCTCTTGTGGTTTGCCTCACTCCCTCTATGTTTGTAACTATTTTCCCCTTTCCCTTCCCCCATGGTCTTCTGTTAGGTTTCTCAAGATCCACATATGAGTGAAAACATATGATACCTGTCATTCTCTGACTGACTTATTTCACTCAGCATTTTACTTTCCAGCTCCATCCACGTAGTTGCAAATGGCATGATTTAATTCTTTCTCATTGCCAAGCAGTATTCCATTGTATATATAAACCACATCTTCTTTATCCATTCATCATTTGATGGACATTTAGGCTCTTTCCATGATTTGGCTATTGTTGAAAGTGCTGCTATAAACATTGCAGTACATGTGCAATAGCACTACTAGGCATTTACCCAAGGGATACAGGAGTGTTAATAATTAATTTGAATGTAAATGGGCTAAATAGTCAAACTGAAAACATAGGAAGAATTGATTAAAACACAAGACCCATGAACGTGCTGCCTCCAAGAGACCGAATTTAGACCTAAAGACGCCTGCAGATTAAAAGTGAGAGGATGGAGTAGGGTTTGTCATGCAAATGGTTGCCAAAAGAAAGCTGAAGCAGCAATTCTTAGACAAAATAGACTTTAAAACAAAGACTCTAACAAGAGACAAAAAGGACACTATATCATAATAAAGGGGACAATCCAACAAGAAGATACAACAATTGTAAGTATTTATGCACCCAACTTAGGACACCCAAATAAATTAAACAGTTAATAACCAACAAAGAAACTAATGGATAATAATACAATACTAATAGGAGACTTTAACACCCCAGTTACAACAATGGACAGATCATCTAAACTGAAAACAAACAAGGAAACATGGCTTAGAATGACACACTGGTCCAGGTGGACTTAACAGGTATATTCAGATTGTTCCATCCTAAACACATTCTCTATAAGTGCACATGGGACATTCTCAGAACACGTCACATGTTAGGTCACAAAATAGATCCCAAAAGACTGAAGTCATTCCATGCACCTTTTCTGCCAACAGCTCTATGAAACTAGAAGTCAGCCAGAAGAAAAAAATCTGGAAAGACCACAAATATATGGAATAACATGTTACTAAACAACGAATATGTCAGTCAGGAGAAAAAAAGGAAAAAGAAAATTTAAAAGTGTATTGAAAAATCCAAAATCCATAAAGAACTTATCAAACTCAACACCCCAAAACCAAATAATATAGTGAAATGGGCAAAATACATGAATAGACACCTCTCCAGAGAAGACATCCAGATGGCCAACCGACACATGAAAAAATGCTCAACATCACTCATCATCAGGAAAATACAAATCAAAACCAAAGGAGATACCATTTCACACCTGTCAGAATGTCTAACATTAACAACTCGGCCAACAACAGATGTTGGCATGGATGTGGAGAAAGAGGAACTCTCTTGCACTGTTGGTGGGAAGGCAAACTGGTGCAGCCATTCTGGAGAACAGTATGGAGGTTCCTCATAAAATAAAAAATAGAACTACCCTACTACCCAGCAATTGCACTACTAGGTATTTATCCAAAGGATATAGGAGTGGTGACTCGAAGGGGCACATGCACCCCAATGTTTATAGCAGCACTATCAACAATAGCCAAAGTATAGAAAAAGCCTGAATGTCCATTGACTGGTGAATGGGTAAAGAAGATGTAGTGTATACATACACAATGGAATACTACTGGGTGATCAAGAATAATGAAATCGTGCCACTTGCAACACCATGGATGGAATTAGAGTATACTGTGTTAAGCGAAATAAGTCAGTCAGAGAAAGAAAATATTATAGGCTATCACTCATATGTGGAATTTGAGAAGCACAACAGGTGAACATAGGGGAATGGAAGGAAAAAATAAGACAAAAACACAGAGGGAGGCAAACCATAAGAGACTCTTAAGTACAGAGAATAAACTGAGGACTGCTGCAGGGGTGTTGGGTGGGGGGATGGGCTAAATGGGTGATGGTCATTAAGGAAGGCACTTGTAAGGATGAGCACTGGGTGTTACATATAAGTGATGAATCACTGGGTTCTACTCCTGAAACCAATGCTACACTGTACGTTAACTTCAATTTAATTGAATAAATTTAAAAAATAAAACAGAATAGAAAGCACAGAGATCCACACATACAAATTTAATTAATCTTCAACTAAGCAGGAAAGAATATCCAATGGGAAAAGACAGTCTCTTCAAAGAACTGTGTTGGGAAAACTGGACAGCATCATGCAAAAGAATGAATGTAAACCACTTCTTTACACCATACACTTAAATAAACAAAACATAGATTAAGGACCTAAATGTGAGACCCAAAGCCATAAAAATCCTAGAACGCAACACAGTAACTTCTTTGACATCAGCCATGAAAACTTCTTTCAATATATGTCCCCTGAGGCCAGAGAAACTAAAGCAAAAATAAATCTTGGGACTATATCAGATAAAAAGCTTCTGCACAGTGAAGTAAACAGTGAACAACAGTAAAAAGCAACTTATGGAATAGGAGAAGATATTTGCAAATGACATATCTAATAAAGAGCTAATATCCAAAATACACAGAGAATTGATATAACATAAGGCCCAAACAACAAATAGTCAAATTAAAAACTGGAAAGAAAACATGAACAGACATTTCTCCAAAGAAGACATACAGATGGTAACAGACACAGGAAAAATGCTTATCATCACTTACTATCAAGGAAATGCAAATCAAAACTACAATGAGAAACTACCTCACACCTGTCAGAATGGCAAAAATCAAAAATACAAGAAGCAATAAGTGTTGGCAAGGATGTGGAGAAAAGGAAACTGTTCTTGGAAATGCAAAGTGGTGAGGCCACTGTGTAAAACAATGTGGAAGTTCCTCTAAAAGTTAAAAATACAATTACCTTATGATCCAGTATAGCACAACTGGGTATTTATCCAAGGAATAAAAGAACACAAATTCAAGAGGATGCATGCACCTTGGGGCTCCTGGACACCTCAGTCAGTTAAGCATCCAACTTCCCCTCATGTCATGATCTCACGGTTTGTGAATTCAAGCCCTGCATCAGGCTCTGTTCTGACGGCTCAGAGCCTGGAGCCTGCTTCAGATTCTGTGTCTCCCTCTCTCTCTGCCCCTCCCCTGCTCTCTCTCTCTATCTCTCTCTTTCAAAAATAAATAAACTTTAAATTTTTTAATGCATACATGAACCAGTGTGTTTATAGCAGCATTGTTTACAATAACCAAGACATGGAAGCAGCCCAAGTATCCATAAATGGATGAATGGATAAAGAGGATGTGATATACATACGATGGAATACTATTCAGCCAAAAGAAGGAATGCAATCTTTCCTTTTGTAAGGACATGGATGGAGCTAGAGAGTATGATTCTAAGTGAAATAAGTCAGTCAAAAAAATACAAATACCATATAATTTTACTCATACATGGGTTTAAGAAACAAACAAGCAAAGGGAAAAAATAGAGAGAGAGAGTATAGACAATCAGGAAACAGACTCTTAAGAAGAGAGAACAATCAGATAGTATCAGAGGGGAGGTGGATGGGAGCATGGTTGGTTAAATAGGTGATGAGAATTAAGAGATGTACGTGTCATAAAGAGCACAGGGTGAAACATGGAATTGTATACCTGAAAGTAATATAACTCTGCATACAAAAAATAAGATACAGTGTAAAAAAAGGAAAAATTAAGTGAGTACCTATCCAATTGTTTACTAGGTGAATTACATACAACTGTCTTATGGCACTCTTGCCATGCCTGCAGTGGGTTAATAGCTACCTTGAAGGAAGTTACAATGTCCTCCAAGGCACAGAGCATAGAGACTCCTCATGTAGCCTCCTCCTGCTACCTTGCATTCAGAAATACTTAGCAGTAGTTTTTCAGGCATTGAAGAAAAATCAGGATGAAAATATTTTAAAGATAAAGGAGGCTTAACAATGGAATATCAGTGGGAAATACTCTGTGCATGCCATCCTGTGCCTGTACTTGTGACATTCTTGATCCACCTCAAATACAGGTTCATTTTGTATGAATTCCTTGAACCATCACCCATCCTTGCTCTGTGCCCAGCACTATATCTTTATTAGTGACCATGGCAAAACATGATCTATGCCCACGTGGAGATCACTTCTAATGAGGAATACAGAAGTGAAAATGGGGGCCCATGTGGTTAGCAGGGATGGTGGGTAACAGCAATGGATCATTTAAGAGACCTGAAACTCAAAGTAAACTTCTTCCAAAAGGAAAATTTGGCACATAGGTTTTGTAAAAGTAATTCATTAGAGCTTTTGGAAGTGTATTTTTATATTGAACAAAAGGTGTGTTATAATTTCCCCTGTGTATTTATTCATAGAACAAAGAAATAAACTGGAGTGGACCAGGTATATGTCTGGCAATTTGTCTCACCAATTTATAGCACTTTGGCAGAAATCTTCTAGGCCTCTTTATTTTTTTAAGGGCTTCTGTAATCCTGTGGAAATCAAATCATTCTCTTTGGAAACCTGCATTGTGTCATCTTCTTTATCAAATTTCCTTTCTTTGATTAGGAAGCAGCTTAACCAAACCAGGTTACATTTGCCATCAGCTTTCTGTGTTATTTGGAAAGACAAAATTAGGGTAGTGAAGGAAATAAAAATCCTGGTATTCAGAGACAATCGCAGCCTGTACTATTTTTCTACATATGACCATTATTTTCACAGAGTGGAATCACAATGTGAATTTGGATATTTGGTTTGGTTAGTTGTTTGTTTGTTTGTTTGTTTCATTTTAACAGGGAAACCCTGGTCCATATCCTTAAATATCCATTTATACTGTTTTTCAATTTGTTTACTCATCATAGGGAATAAACTTCACCTGATGACAGTGCCGTAAATAGTACACAGAAATGAGAAAAAGTAAGCATAGAAGGAGTGCTCTCTAACATTTTCCTTAAAAAAAATCATAACATAGTGACTGCACTAGTTTGCATTTCAGCCAGAAGTGCAAGAGTGTTCCCCTTTCTCCATAACCTCACCAACAACTGGTGTTTCATGTGTTGCTAATTTTACCCATTCTAACAGGTGTGAGGTGGTATGGCATTATGGTTTTGCTTTGCATTCCCTAATGATGAGTGATGTTGACCATCTTTCCATGTGTCTGTTGGCTGTGTAGAAGTCTTCTTTGGAAAAGTGTCTATTCATGTCTTTTCCCAGTTCATAAGTGGGCTGCTTGGTTTTTTGGGTGTTGAGTTTGATATGTTGTTTCTAGATTTTGGATATCATTTTGGATCATATCATCATGGATCATATCATTTTGGATACCTTTATCATATATGTCGTTTTCAAATATCTTCTCCCATTCCATAGGCAGGTTTAGTTCTGTTGATTGTTTCCTTCACTGTGCAAAAGCTTTTTATCTTGATAAGAATATCACTCAGACATCAAAATGCATGGAGTCTAGCCATTTGTAGCTATTTAGCTGTAACTAGAATGTATTATGCTAAGCAAAACGAGTCCATCTGAGAAAGACAAGTATACATTTTCATGCATATGTGAAATTTAACTTTCAGACTTTCAGCTTGGAAGTCTGGTGGTTTCCTTGTGATGGTGAGATATGTATTGCATTGGGCCCTTTTCAATTTGCTTTCACAATTATGTGGCAACCTCCAAACCTAGGGTGTGTCAAGGTGCCCACAGAGAATGCTCTTGGGTAGGCTAAGCCAAAGTTTATAGGAGGATCCCACTTCCTGATGGGACAAGAGGACAGTAGGATAGATATAGCCATCCTCGATTTGACACGTGCCCATATGAATGCAGAACCTTGACTCACTTTGTTGTCATCCCTTACCGATGGATGTTTTTCTTACTTGGACTCAGTTCACACCTCTGCCTTCCAGCTGGGAGTCTGGTCTAGTCCTTGTGACTGAGGGAGAGAATTTTCCACAGGGCTCCTTACTGCTTACTTGAGTTTCAGAAGTATGTGGCCATCTTGGGGCCCAAGGCATTCGAAGGTGCTCAGGAGGCTTGTTTATGTGTAAGCTGAAGTAGACATTTGGGAGGGAACTGGTCTCCTTCTGGTCCAAGGGCAAATGAATTTAAGTTATCTCCTTTCCAGATTGATCCCAATTCCCATTGGAACATCGAGTTTTGGTCTTCCTTGCACACATTCCCTTCCCCTTGCTGTTTTCTGACAAAGATTCCCCCCCCACCACCTTGGAGCCATGGAGTCATAACCCACTAGGTGGCCACAAATTCCCACTCTTGTCCTGTAATGAGTGAGAGCAACCAATATCTGCCATACCAAAGGATAGCTATCCTTTCATCCTTGAGGGCTTGTTGGTTAGTGTGCTGTTCTATGGAACATGAAGGAGAGCCAGCTTGCCTCACCGACCTGGATGAATGAGTGCCCTTCATTCTGAAAAGCAATTTGCACATGGGCATTATTGTCCAGAAGGCGGTCAACACAAGAAGGCCCCTTTCCAGGAATACAGAACAAAGTCCTTATTCTGGACTCCTGAGCAAGATCTGGCAGAACCCAATAGCTGCAGCTCAAACACTGTTGCCTCCATAAACTGATGGAAAACTGGGAGGGATAAAAAGAGAAATCTCTGGCTTCTAAAGGAATAATGCAGGATTCCTTCTGCCTGGGCTCCCAGGTATATTCCTTCAGAGGGCTCTCATTGCCTAAGCCCATAGACATTTCATATTCTGGAAACAACCAGGTTGACAGGAGACTGTGCTGAGTTTTCCATTCTCAACATTCTCCAAATCTCATGTGTGTTGAAGAACTCATGCAATCTGTGTCTCCATTTCCACAACTTAGCCCTTTTTTGGAAAAAATGGATTTGCATGGAATGTAGTCAGAGCCAGTGTCAGAGTACTATCTTCTTTCAGCACATGAGTCTGGTGGTGTCCTTGAGGTGTTGAGATAGGTATTGCATTGGTCCCTTCTCAATTTGTTTTCAGAATTGTATGCCAATTTTCAAAACTTGGCTGTGTGGAAGTGCCCAGGGAGAATGTTGTGATTAGGCTAAGCCTGGCGGTAGGGGAGTATACTGCCTCCTTTGTGGGACAAGAGGATGGAAGACAGCTATCAGCTTTATCAATTTGACTCGTGGCCATTTGAATGCAGATCTTGGTACCAACTTGTCATTCCTAATCCATTGCTGCTTTTCTAACTTGGATGCAATTCACACTTCTAGACAATGGGGCTATCCACCCAGAAAACAGAGCTCAGCTTGGCGGGGAACAAAAGCACTGGCCAGCGCCATCTCCTTCGCCCATCCCCCAGCCGAAATCCCAAAGGGAACCAGTTGCCCTCATGGAACTTGCTTGCCCCAGGCAAACACCCAATGCTGTGCTCCTATGGATTCATCCCTCAGATGGGTCTGCCTGCCTCCCTGCTGGTGCTGCAGGGCCCCTCCTGCAGGGGACCACTGACAGCAAAGCGAGCTAAGCCTGCCTCTCCCGCCCCTGTGAACCTTGTGGATCCACCCCGGCTAATACACCAGATCCCATAGAAACAGCATCACAAGCCTGGCAGTGTGCAAGTAGCCGAGACAGGGGCCACATCACTCCACAGTGAGTCCCGCCCCTGGGAGAGGGGAAGAAAGGTACACACCAGTCTGACTATGGCCTCAATGGTGGGCTGGGGGCAGATATCAGGTCTGACTGTGGCCCCGACCACCAACACAAGATACTCCAGACAGCACAGTGCTGCAGTTCCGCACCACTCCAGGGACTATCCAAAATGACGAAACGGAAGAATTATCCTCAAAAGAAACTCCAGGAGGTAGCGACAGCTAACGAATTGACCCAAACAGATTTAAGCAATATAACAGAACATGAATTTAAAATAATAGTCATAAAATTAATTGCTGGGCTTGAAAAAAGTATACAGGGCAGCAGATAATCTATTGTTACAGAGATCAAGGGACTAAGAAATAGTCAGGAGGAGCTAAAAAATGCCATAAATGAGGTGCAAAATAAAATGGAGGTGACCACAGCTTGGATTGAAGAAGCAGAGGAGAGAATAGGTGAATTAGAAGATAAAATTATGGAAAAAGAGGAAGCTGAGAAAAAGAGAGATAAAAAAAATCCAGGAGTATGAGTGGAGAAGTAGAGAACTAAGTGATGCTATGAAATGCAACAATATCCGTATAATAGGGATTCCAGAGGAGGAAGAGAGAGAGAAAGGGGCTGAAGATGTACTTGAACAAATCATAACTGAGAACTTCCCTGATCTGGGGAAGGAAAAAGGCATTGAAATCCAACAGGCACAGAGAACTCCCTTCAGACATAACTTGAATCAATCTTCTGCATCACAAGTCATAGTGAAACTGGAGAAATACAAGGATAAAGAGAAAATTCTGAAAGCAGCTAGGGATAAACACGCTCTAACATATAAAGGGAGACCGATAAGTCTAGTGACAGATCTATCTACTGAAACTTGGCACGCCAGAAAGGAATGGCAGGAAATCTTCAATGTGATGAACAGGAAAAATATGCATCCAAGAATCCTTTATGCAGCAAGCCATCATTCAGAATAGAAGGAGAGATAAAGGTCTTCCCAAACTAACAAAAACTGAAGGAATTCATCACCACTAAACCAGTCCTACAAGAGATCCTAAGGGGGATTCTGTGAGTGAAATGTTGCAAGGACCACAAAGTACCAGAGATATCACTACAAGCATGAAACCTACAGACATCACAATGACTCTAAACCCATATCTTTCTATAATAACACTGAATGTAAACAGACTAAATGCTCCAGCCAAAAGACATAGAGTATCAAAATGGATAAAAAAAACCCAAGACCCATCTATTTGCTGTCTACAAGAGACTTGTTTTAGACCTGAGAACACCCTCAGATTGAAAGTGAGGGTATGGAGAACTATCTATCATGCTACTGGAAATCAAAAGAAAGCTGGAGTAGCCATACTTATATCACACAAACTAGACTTTAAATTAAAGGCTGTAACAAGAGATGAAGAAGGGCATTATATAATAACTACAGGGTCTATCCATCAGGAAGAGCTAAAAATTATAAATGTCTATGCACCAAATATGGGAGCCCCCAAATATATAAAACAATTGATCACAAACATAAGCAACCTTATTGATAAGAATGTAGTAATTGCAGAAACTTTAATACTCCACTTACAACAATGGATAGATCATCTAGACACAGGGTCAATACGGAAACAAGGGCCCTGAATGATACATTGGATCAAATGGACTTGACAGATATATTTAGAACACTGCATCCAAAAGCAACGGAATATACTTTCTACTCGAGTGCACATGGAACATTCTCCAAGAGAGATCACATACTGGGTCACAAAACAGCCCTTCATAAGTATAAAAGAATTGAGATCACACCATGCACACTTTCAGACCACAATGCTATGAAACTTGAAATCAACCACAGGAGTCTGGAAAACCTCCAAAAGCATGGAGGTTAAAGAACACGCTACTAACGAATGAATGTGTCAACCAAGCAATTAGAGAAGAAATTTAAAAATATATGGAAACAAATGAAAATGAAAATACAACAATCCAAATGCTTTGGGATGCAGCGAAGGCAGTCCTGAGAGGAAAATACATTGCAATCCAGGCCTATCTCAAGAAACAAGAAAAATCCCAAATACAAAATCTAACAGCACACCTAAAGGAAATAGAAGCAGCAGCAAAGACACCCCAAACCCAGCAGAAGAAGAGAAATAATAAAGATCAGAGCAGAAATAAACAATATAGAATCTAAAAAAACCTGTAGAGCAGATCAATGAAACCAAGAGTTGGTTTTTTGAAAAAATAAACAAAATTGATAAATCTCTAGCCAGACTTCTCAAAAAGAAAAGGGAGATGACCCAAATATATAAAATCATGAATGAAAATGGAATTATTAAAATCAATCCCTCAGAGATACAAGCAGTTATCAGGGAATACTATGAAAAATTGTATGCCAACAAACTGGACAACCTGGAAGAAATGGACAAATTCCTAAGCACCCACACCCTTCCAAAACTCAAATAAGAAAAAATAGAAAACTTGAACAGACCCATAACCTGTGAAGAAATGGAATAAGTTATCAAACATCTCCCAACAAATAAGAGGCCAGAACCAGATGGCTTCCCAGGGGAATTTTACCAGGTATTTAAAGCAGATATACTACCTACCCTTCTCAACCTGTTCCAAAAAATAGAAAGGGAAGGAAAATTTCCAGACTCATTCTATGAAGCCAGCATTACTTTGATTCCCAAACCATACAGAGACCCAGCAAAAAAAAAAAAAAAAAAAAGAAAGAAAAAAAGAAAACTGCAGGCCAATATCCCTGATGAATATGGATGCAGAAATTCTCAATAAGATACTAGCAAATAGAATTCAACAGCATATAAAAAGAATTATACACCATGATCAAGTGGGATTCATTCCTGGACTGCAGGGCTGGTTCAACATTTGCAAATCAATGTGATACATCACATTAATAAAAGAAAAGAAAAGAACCATATGATCCGGTCAATAGATGCAGAAAAAGCATTTGACAATTTCTTACTTGACACATCCCAAAGGCAAGGGAATTAAAAACAAAAATAAACTATTGGGACCTCATGAGGATAAAAGCTTCTGCACTGCAAAGGAAACAATCAACAAAACTAAAAGGCAACCAACGGAATGGGAAAAGATATTTGCAAATGACATATCGGAGAAAGGGGTAGTATCCAAATCTATAAAGAGCTCAACAAACCCACACCCGAAAAACATATAATCCAGTGAAGAAATGGGCAGGAAATATGAATAGGCACTTCTCTAAAAAAGACATCCGGATGGCCAACAGGCACATGAAAAGATGCTCAATGTCGCTCCTTACCAGGGAAATACAAATCAAAATCACACTCAGATAGCACCTCATGCCAGTCAGAGTGGCTAAAATGAACAAATCAGGAGACTATAAATGCTGGCGAGGGGATGGACAAACGGGAACCCTCTTGCACTGTCGGTGGGAATGCAAATTGGTGCAGCCGCTTTGGAAAACAGTGTGGAGGTTCCTCAAAAAATTAAAAATAGATCTACCCTATGCACTGCTAGGAATTTACCCAAGGGATACAAGAGTGCTGAAGCATAGGGGCACTTGTACCCCAATGTTTATAGCAGCACTTTCAAGAATAGCCAAATGATGGAAAGAGCCTAAATGTCCATCAACTGATGAATGGATAAAGACATTGTGGTTTATATACACAATGGAATACTACGTGGCAATGAGAAAGAATGAAATATGGTCTTTTGTAGCAATGTGGATGGAACTATAGAGTGTTATGCTAAATGAAATAAGTCATACAGAAAAAGACAGATACCGTATGTTTTCATTCTTATGTGGATCCTGAGAAACTTAACAGAAGTCCATGGGAGAGGGGAAGAAAACAATAAGAGGTTGGGGGGGGGGGGAGGAGCCAAAACATAAGAGACTCTTAAAAACTGAGAACAAACTGAGGGTTGTTGGGGGGTGGGTGGGAGAGTAAAGTGGGTGATGGGCACTGAGGAGGGCATCTGTTGGGATGAGCACTGGGTGTTGTATGGAAACTAATCTGACAGTAAATTTCGTATTAATTTTTTTAATTTTAAAAATAAAAAATTTTTAAAAAGAGCAAGGGGATGGAATGGATACACAGAAAACCAAAGATCTCTGTTTCAGATGAGAATGGGATAATTCTGGAAATGAAGCAAATAGCACAATCTCCTAGAAAGCTCACTGTTTTCTGAGTGAACAAACATACGTGGGTTGAGTAGATGGGAATCACCCATCTGCTAAGCCTGAGAGCCCTATCTGCAACATCTGTGTATTATTATCTCAGATACAGCAAGTAATCTTTTGGACCTCACCTTTTTTCCTGCCCTTTCATTCAATGGATAGAGGCAGTGATAATTTGGTGATGGTGGTGGTGGCTCTCAGTTAACACCTAATTTGTGGAACAGGGGTCTGGTCTTGTAAACTTTGATTGATCTTTTTCTTTGTTAACAAGAGTAGGGATTGCAATGTGCCTAGGCCAAACTTCAGCTGCTGAAATTCAGACAGCAGGGGAGAAGGTCTTACAGGGTGACCATTGTCATGCCAACAACATCCTGCTTTGGCTAGGGGTAGGGTTAGGACCTGGGAGGTTTCAGGGTCTAAATCAACACCAGTCCAGTGATCTCCCTGGAGGGTTGAGTTGAGGGCGCCTGTTAGGATGCAGGGCAGGCATACAGTTTGGGTGTCGTGGATGACTGAATGTGTGTCACAGGCTTCAGTTTTGGCCACAGATCCCATTCTGAACCTCCATTCAGGCCCTGGAAATATCATGGTCAATTCCTGGGTTCTTCACTAAATATGTTGCTGCCCTGCATAGGCTCCTCATCTGTTCTTTTCTCAGACCTGGAAGGTGGTCCTCCTTAGAACCAGAGCCATGACTAGGGTTAGGTCAGGCCACCAGGAAGTGCCAGGGGCGGAACCACCAATAGTCTCCCTGGTGGACTGAGTTGAGGGCAGATGGTCAGGTGCATGTCAGCCTTAAGGATTGGATTCAGGATCCAGAGATTGTGTGGACCAAGATTGGGGAACGTCTCAGAATCCCCTCCTGCAGCTCCATCCTGGCCCTGGAAATATCCTGATGAAATTCTGGCTTCCATGCTAAATATTACACATTGGTCATTGGACCCAAATCTGTTCTTCTCTCAGACCTTAAGGTGGGCCCCCTTAGGGCCAGGGCCCTGTCAAGTGTTAGGATTAGTTCCTGGGAAGTGCCAGGGGCTGAACCTCCAGCAGCACAGTGATATACCTGGAAGACTAAGTTGAGGGCCTCTGTCAGGTTGCGGGTCAGGCTTAGTCTTTGGGTTCAAGGGGCAGCCTATGGTGTGGGGCAAGCTTAGGTTTGGCCTCTGGATCCCCCTTGTGCAGCTCCTTTAGTGCATTGGAAATAGCATGGCAATTTTCCAAGTTCCATGCTTAATAATCCCTCACCAGTTATGGGCTCCAAATAAGTTCTGTTCTTACACCTAGGAAATAAGCCCCATAGGGAAAGATCCTTGGCTAGGGTTAGGGTCAGGTCCTAGGAGGTTTCAAAGGCTGAACTGACACCAATGCAGTGATCTCCCTGGAGGGCTGGGTTGAGGTCACCTCTTTGGATACGGGACAGCCTGAGGGCATGGTATGCTTGATTGTGTTTCCCAGGCTTAGGTTTTGGCCTGGGATCCCCTTGTGCAGCTCTATTGTGACCCTGAAGATGCCATGGCTGACTCCTGGGCTCTTTGATGAATAATTCTACACTGTTCATGGGCCCCAAAGTTTTTCTTTCCTCTGTCTCAGGAGGTTGGCCCCCTGAAAGAGCCTGAGCTAGGATTAGGGTTAGGTTTCCAAAGTGTCAGGGACAGAGTAACTGGCAGTGCAGTGATTTACCTGTGGGCTGAGTAGAGGGAGACTAAGGCAAAAGAGCATGATTTAAGAATTAGAGACAGATTTTCGAGGGAAGATGG
>NW_024412702.1:267550-278904 GCF_014898765.1 Herpailurus yagouaroundi | reverse complement strand
GGGATAGAAGGAACATACTTAAAGATCATAAAAGCCATTTATGAAAAGCCCACAGCTAACATCATCCTCAACGGGGAAAAACTGAGAGCTTTTTCCTTGAGATCAGGAACACGACAGGGATGCCCACTCTCACCGCTGTTGTTTAACATAGTGCTGGAAGTTCTAGCATCAGCAATCAGACAACAAAAGGAAATCAAAGGCATCCAAATTGGCAAAGATGAAGTCAAGCTTTCGCTTTTTGCAGATGACATGATATTATACATGGAAAATCCGATAGACTCCACCAAAAGTCTGCTAGAACTGAACCATGAATTCAGCAAAGTTGCAGGATACAAAATCAATGTACAGAAATCAGTTGCATTCTTATACACTAACAATGAAGCAACAGAAAGACAAATAAGGAAACTGATCCCATTCACAATTGCACCAAGAAGCATAAAATACCTAGGAATAAATCTAACCAAAGATGTAAAGGATCTGTATGCTGAAAACTATAGAAAGCTTATGAAGGTAATTGAAGAAGATTTAAAGAAATGGAAAGACATTCCCTGCTCATGGATTGGAAGAATAAATATTGTCAAAATGTCAATACTACCCAAAGCTATCTACACATTCAATGCAATCCCAATCAAAATTGCACCAGCATTCTTCTCGAAACTAGAACAAGCAATCCTAAAATTCATATGGAACCACAAAAGGCCCCGAATAGCCAAAGTCATTTTGAAGAAGAAGACCAAAGCAGGAGGCATCACAATCCCAGACTTTAGCCTCTACTACAAAGCTGTCATCATCAAGACAGCATGGTATTGGCACAAAAACAGACACATAGACCAATGGAATAGAATAGAAACCCCAGAACTAGACCCACAAACATATGGCCAACTCATCTTTGACAAAGCAGGAAAGAACATCCAATGGAAAAAAGACAGTCTCTTTAACAAATGGTGCTGGGAGAACTGGACAGCAACATGCAGAAGGTTGAAACTAGACCACTTTCTCACACCATTCACAAAAATAAACTCAAAATGGATAAAGGACCTGAATGTGAGACAGGAAACCATCAAAACCTTAGAGGAGAAAGCAGGAAAAGACCTCTCTGACCTCAGCCGTAGCAATCTCTTACTCGACACATCCCCAAAGGCAAGGGAATTAAAAGCAAAAGTGAATTACTGGGACCTTATGAAGATAAAAAGCTTCTGCACAGGAAAGGAAACAACCAACAAAACGAAAAGGCAACCAACGGAATGGGAAAAGATATTTGCAAATGACATATCGGACAAAGGGCTAGTATCCAAAATCTATAAAGAGCTCACCAAACTCCACACCCGAAAAGCAAATAACCCAGTGAAGAAATGGGCAGAAAACATGAATAGACACTTCTCTAAAGAAGACATCCGGATGGCCAACAGGCACATGAAAAGATGTTCAGCGTCGCTCCTTATCAGGGAAATACAAATCAAAACCACACTCAGGTATCACCTCGCGCCAGTCAGAGTGGCCAAAATGAACAAATCAGGAGACTATAGATGCTGGAGAGGATGTGGAGAAACGGGAACCCTCTTGCACTGTTGGTGGGAATGCAAACTGGTGCAGCCGCTCTGGAAAGCAGTGTGGAGGTTCCTCAGAAAATTAAAAATAGACCTACCCTATGACCCAGCAATAACACTGCTAGGAATTTATCCAAGGGACACAGGAGTACTGATGCATAGGGGCACTTGTACCCCAATGTTCATAGCAGCACTCTCAACAATAGCCAAATTATGGAAAGAGCCTAAATGTCCATCAACTGATGAATGGATAAAGAAATTGTGGTTTATATACACTATGGAATACTACGTGGCAATGAGAAAAAATGAAATATGGCCTTTTGTAGCAACGTGGATGGAACTGGAGAGTGTGATGCTAAGTGAAATAAGCCATACAGAGAAAGACAGATACCATATGGTTTCACTCTTATGTGGATCCTGAGAAACTTAACAGGAACCCATGGGGGAGGGGAAGGAAACAAAAAAAAGAGGTTAGAGTGGGAGAGAGCCAAAGCATAAGAGACTGTTGAGAACTGAGAGCAAACTGAGGGTTGATGGGGGGTGGGAGGGAGGAGAGGGTGGGTGATGGGTATTGAGGAGGGCACCTTTTGGGATGAGCACTGGGTGTTGTATGGAAACCAATTTGACAATAAATTTCATATATAAATAAAAAATAAATAAATAAATAAATAAAAATGAATGCACCCTAGGAATAACTTCATTTGAAAATTGAGCAGTGGTGAAAATGGATATATGAAAGACCAACATCTTTTTTTTATTGGTAGTATTTATTGAAATGTTAATTTTTGAAGGAATTTTAAATATATCCCCCAATAACTATGATATTATTATTTTTTATTCTGATGATAAAATGATTGAGCACCAAAATATTAAGTAAATTCTGTCGGAGCTACTATTTAGATATGAGCTCCCCATGCTTACTCACATCAAAGGAATTTATAGTGCACTTCAGGACCCCTGAAATTCCATGTTCTCTGTGGAATAATTTTCTAGATGTATAAAATCACATAATTACTTGAAAATACAAGTGAAACAATATTAAAGGAAATAAATATGCTAATTTTTTCCGTAACAGTGTTAAATTCTGTTTTTTTCTTTTTTCAAGACCAAATGACTTACGGAAAATGAAACAGATTTTACTTGAAAACATCAAAGTGCTTTCAAGAAAATGAATATAGCAGTTCTTATAGTGTCTTCTGTGAATAATGGTCCCTGTCTACTTTCAATAAAGCCATGCTGCAATACAGGACAGTGCGCCACTGACTGTAAAGTCAAAACCATCTTTTCCCTAAGGAAAGTTCATGACTTGCAATACCTTTTGGGTTTGTCTGTAAGTAGAAATACACATAAAATTACACTGGCAATATTTGAGATAAAAATGAAAATAGAAATAGTTTTGAAATTAAATTTAAAAATAGTTTATGTTGTGAATACTTTATGGAAAGCAGTTCCACCAATCAGCTCCTAGGTGTGCAGAGACCTGATAGCTGGATACTGTCAGAGGCATGTGTGACATTAGAAAAATCAGCTCTGAAGAATTCAGAGGATAGTTTTAAACATGAACATAGATTAAGTCACACAAAAATGAAAGGACTGAAGTATGCAGTTCTTTAAAATTTTGCAATGAGATCGTAAACTGAATTCTCAGTTTCTCAGTCTGTGTCATTGCTTGGATATATGCATATGTGAAGACTTACAGCCAGATGTTGATCTTTTATTATCATTCTATGGATTCTGTCATTTTTTTAATTTATTACTAGTTCCTTCAAAGTAAATGTTCACAGGGCTTTAGATGAGAGAAGAAAACCAGGCACATAATAATGTTCCTGACCCTGGGTGTCAGAGGACTTGGATAATGACTGGTTCCTATTTGAATCTTGTCAGTAACTCCCATTGGCATTTTCTAAAATTAATTAATTAATTAATTTTTAAATTTACCTCCAAGTTAGTTAGAATAGGGTGTAATAATGATTTCAGGAGTAGATTCCTTTGATTGATCCCTATGTATAACACCCAGTGCTCATCCTAACAAGTGTCTTCCATAATGCCCCTTACCCATTTAGTCCATCCCCCAACCCATACCCCTCCAGCAGCCATCATTTTGTTCTCTGTATTTAAGAGTCTCTTATGGTTTGTCACCCTCCCTGTTTTTATACTATTTTTGCTTCCCTTCCCTTAAGTTCATCTGTTTTGTATCTTAAATTCCACATAGGAGTAAAGTCATATGGTAATTATGTTTCCCTGGCTAATTTTGCTTAGCATAATATCCTCTAGTTCTATCCACATTATTACAAGTGGCAAGATTTCATTCTTTTTGATTGCCAAGTAATGCTCCATTGTATATGTATATGAACTCTTCTTTATCCATTCTTCAGTCGATGGACATTTTGGCTCTTTCCATACTTTGGCTATTGTTGATAGCACTGCTGTAAACATTGGGGTGCATGTACCCCTTGGGAACAGCACAACTGTATCCCTTGGATAAGTACCTACTAGTTAGTGCAATTGCTGGCTAGTTCTATTTTTAACATTTTGAGTTTTCTGTACTGTTTTCCAGAGTGGCAGCACCAGTTTCCATCCCCACCAGCAGTGCAAAAGAGATCCTCTTTCTCCGCATCCTCACCAACATCTGTAGTTGCCTGAGTTGTTAATTTTAGTCACTCATGTGAGGGGGTATCTCATTGTGGTTTTACTTTGTATTTCCGTGATTATGAGTGATGTGGAGCATTTTTTCATGTGTCTGTTAGGCATCTGGATGTCTTCCTTGGAAAAGTGTCCATTCATGTCTTTTGCCCTTTTCTTCAATGGATTATTTGTTTTTTAGGGTGTTGAGTTTGATAAGTTCTCTTTAGATTTTGAATACTAACCCTTTATCTGATATGTCATTTCCAAATATCTTCTCCCATTCCATCAGTTGCCTTTTACTTTTGCTGATTGTTTCCTTCGTGGTGCAGAAGCTTTCTATCTAGTTCATTTTTGCTTTTGTTTTTCTTGTCCCTCGAGACATGTTGAGTAAGTATAGATGCTGGAGAGGATGTGGAGAAACGGGAACCCTCTTGCACTGTTGGTGGGAATGCAAATTGGTGCAGCCACTCTGGAAAAACAGTGTGGAGGTTCCTCAAAAAATTAAAAATATACCTACCCTATGACCCAGCAATAGCACTGCTAGGAATTTACCCAAGGGATAAGGGAGTACTGATGCATAGGGGCACTTGTACCCCAAGGTTGATAGCAGCACTCTCAACAATAGCCAAATTATGGAAAGAGCCTAAATGTCCATCCACTGATGAATGGATAAAGAAATTGTGGTTTATATACACAATGGAGTACTATGTGGCAATGAGAAAGGATGAAATATAGCCCTTTGTAGCAACATGGATGGGACTGGAGAGTGTGATGCTAAGTAAAATAAGCCGTACAGAGAAAGACAGATACCATATGGTTTCACTCTTATGTGGATCCTGAGAAACTTAACAGAAACCCATGGGGGAGGGGAAGGAAAAAAAAAGAGGTTAGAGTGGAAGAGAGCCAAAGCATGAGAGACTCTTAAAAACTGAGAACAAACTGAGGGTTGATGGGGGGTGGGAGGGAGGGGAGGGTGGGTGATGGGTATTGAGGAGGGCACCTTTTGGGATGAGCACTGGGTGTTGTATGGAAACCAATTTGACAATAAACTTCATATATTGAAGAAAAAAAAAAAGAAGAAGTTGCTGTGGCCAAGGTCAAAGAGGTTTTTGCCTACTTTCTCCTCTAGGATTTTGATGGCTTCCTGTCTTATGTTTAGGTATTTCATCTATTTTGAGTTAATTTTGTGCATGGTGTAAGAAAGTGGTCCAGGTTCATTTTTCACATGTCGCTCCCCAGTTTTCCCAACACCATTTGCTGAAAAGACTGTCTTTATTCCATTGGATATTCTTTCCCACTTAGTCAAAGATGAGTTGGCCAAACATTTGTGGGTCCATTTCTGGGTTCTCTATTCTGTTCCATTGACTGAAGTTTCTGTTTTTGTGTCTCAGTACCATACTGTTTTGATGATTACAGCTTTCTAATACATCTTGGAGTCCAGGATTGTGATGACGCCACCTTTGGTTTTCAAGATTTCTTTAGATATTCACGTTCTTTTCTGGTTCCATACAAATTTTAGGATTGCTTGTTCTAGCTCTGTGAAGAATGCTTTTGTTATTTTGATAGGGGTTGCATTGAATAAGTAGATTGCTTTTGGTAGTATCAACATTTAAACAATATTTGTTCTTCCAATCCAGGAGCATAGAATAGTTTTCCATTTTTTTGTGTGTGTCTTCTTCAATTTCTTTCATAAGTTTTCTATAGTTTTCAGTATAGGTTTTTCACCTCTTTGGTTAGGTTTATACCTAGGTATTTTACGGGTTTTTGTGCAATTGTAAATGGGGTCGATTCCTTGATTTCACTTTCTGTTGCTTCATTATTGGTGTATGGAAATGCAACTGATTTTTGTGCATTGATTTTGTATTTTGTGAGTGCTGAATTCATGGATCAGTTCTATAAGTTTTTTGGTGGAATATTCTGGGTTTTCCGTATAGATTATCATGTCATCTGTTAAGGGTGAAAGTTAGACTTCCTCCTTACTGATTTGGATACCTCTTATTCCTTTGTTTTGTCTGATTGCTGAGGCTAGGACTTACAATACTATGTTGAGTAACAGTGGCGAGAGTGGACATCCCTGTTGTGTTCCTGACTTTAGGGGGAAAGTGCTCAGTCATTTCCCGTTGAGAATAATATTAGCGGTGGGTCTTTCATATACGGTTTTTATGATCTTGAGGTATGACCCTTCTATACCAACTTTCTTAAGGGTTTTTATCAAGAAAGAATGCTGTATTTTGTCAAATGCTTTCTCTGCATCTATTATGAGGATCATGTGATTCTTGTCCTTTCCTTTATTGATGTGATGTATCACATTGATTGTTTTGTGGATATTGAACCAGCCCTGCATCCTAAGTATAAACCCCACTTGATCGTGGTGAATAATTCTTTTAATATATTGTTGGATCCGGTTGGCTAGTATCTTGTTGAGGATTCTTGCATCCATGTTTATTAGGGTAATTGGTCTGTAGTTCTTTTTAGTGGGGTCTTTGTCTGGTTTTGGAGTCAAGGTAATGCTGGATTCATATAATGAGTTTGGTAGTTTTACTTCCATTTCTATTTTTTGGAACAGCTTCAAAAGAATAGATGTTAATTGTAGGAACACCAGTGTTCTTTATGAGAGATGAGAGTTGGAGAATTTTGAGAATGAAGGGACCCTCCTAGCAAGCTGGCTGTCTCAGGCATTGTGTAAAAGATGCTTACTGTGCAGTGTACATTCAGTCAGTTAAGGACAAAGCTCTTTCCTAAGGTTTATACAGAGGGGCTAAGAATACTTTTACTACATTCATCTAAAATTCTCATTGACAGTCGCTTTAAGCCTACTATATTTCAAGGCAATTAAGATAAGGCATTTCTCGGGTGCCTCAGTGGAGCAGTCTGCTAAGTGTCTGACTCTTGATCTTGGCTCAGGTCATGATCTCAGTTCGTGCATTTGATGCCCGCATGCCATGCTCTGTGCTGACGGCATGTTGCCTGCTTGGTATTCTGTCTCTCTTTCCCTTTGCCCATGCCCCGCTTGTGCTCTCTCTCTCTTTCTGTCTCTCTCAAGTTTAATAAACTTAAAAAAAGAAAAAGAATTTCTGTAGCGTTTATGGAGTACATTTCAGGAGCACTTTTTATTCAATGATGAGAAGTCCATGTTTCTTGTGAGACAAATGTGAAGGTAAGAAAGAATGTTTGAAGTACAGTGTAGTTTCAGGCACTTAAACAGAAGGCCCTTCTGATTGCTGATCTAATGAAATTCAAGAATATTTGTCTTTAAAAAAAGAACATTTGTCTTAAGAGGCCTTTAGAAACCTTATGGAGAACACAGTTATTTCATGTAGTTAAATAAACACACGTGCATTCCCTAGTGCTTACCAGGATTTAACCACTTTTCTTACTGGATAAATCCAAGAAGCTAATTCAAAAGTGCTTTAAGCATAGTCTTTTGTCTTCAATTAAACACAAGAGCATTTCCTAAGGCTAAATAGACCAGGTTTAAACAAAAGTTTTTACTAGATGTCCATTATAAGCGACATGAAAGATGCATTAACCACAGTGTTGTTTTAGATACTTAACTAACTGAATACTCAGCTAAGTGAATTTTGGCACACTGCAGATTCAGAGAGTTAAGGTCATGCCCCTTTTCTAGTGCTTTACTATAAGCACTTCTTTTCTGTGTAAGAGGCCTAAGCAAACCACTTGAAACACAGCCTTTACTTTTAGGACGATAAACACAAGGTCATTATTCTCTCACAAATATGGAGTATTTAATCAAATGGTCCTAGTACATGTATATGAAATCCTACATTAAAGCCCTTTGAAGAATGCTGTAGTCTTAAGCAGTTAAGCACTGGGCCATTTCCTATTCTTTCTATAGAGTATTTTAATGAGTTTATTTTCATGTATTAAAAGTCATTAACTATCTTGAAACAGGGCAGTTTTATGATGTTAAATATAAGTATTTTTAAAATATAATTTATTGTCAAATTGGCTTCCCTACAATACCCAGTGCTCATACCAACAAGTGCCCTTCTCAATGCCCATCACTCTCTTTCCCCTCTCCCCCACCCCCCATCAACCCTCAGTTTGTTCTCAGTCCTTAGGAGTCTCTTATGGTTTGCATCCATCCCTCTCTGTAACTTTTTTTCCCCTTCCCCTCCCCATGGTCTTCTATTAAGTTTCTCAAGATCCACATATGAGTGAAATCATATGGTATCTGTCTTTCTCTTCCTGGCTTATTTCACTTAGCATAATACCCTCCAGTTCCATCCACATTGCTACAAATGGCCAGATTTCATTATTTCTCATTGCCAAGTAATATTCCATTGTATATAAAACACGTCTTCTTCATCCATTTGTCAATTGATGGACATTTAGTCTTTCTCCATAATTTGGCTATTGTTGAAAATGCTGCTATAAACATCGGGGTACATGTGCTCCTATGCATCAGCTCTCCTGTATCTTTGGGTAGATTCCTAGCAATGCTATTTCTGGGTCACAGGGTAGTTGTATTTTTAATTTTTTGAATAACCTCCACACTGTTTTCCAGAGGGACTGCACCAATTTGCATTCCCACCAGCAGTGCAAGAGGGTTCCCATTTCTCCACATCCTCACCAGCACGTATAGTCTCCTGATTTGTTCATTTTTAGCCACTCAGACAGGCGTGAGGTGATATCTCATTGTAGTTTTGATTTCTATTTCCCTGATGATGAGTGATGTTGAGCATTTTTTCATGTGTCTGTTGGCCATCTGGATGTCTTCTTTGGAAATGTGTCTATTCATGTCTTCCGCCCATTTCTTCACTGGATTATTTATTTTTCAGGTGTGGAGTTTGGTGAGTTCTTATAGGTTTTGGATACTAGCCATTTATCCAATGTCATTTACAAATGTATTTTTCCATTCCGTTGGTTTCCTTTTTAAAAAATTTATGTTTACTTATTTCTGAGACAGAGAGAGACAGAGTATGAGGGAGGAACAGGCAGAGAGAGAGGGAAACACAGAATCTGAAGCAGGCTCCAGGCTCTGAGTGTCAGCACAGAGCCCAACACGGGGCTGGAACCCACAAATCTTGAGATCATGACCTAAGCTGAAGTCGGTCGCTCAACCGACTGAGCCACCCAGGCGCCCCAGTTGGTTTCCTTTTAGTTTTGTTGATTGTTTCCTTTGCAGTGCAGAAGCTTTTCATCTTGATGAGGTCCCAATAGTTCATTTTTACTTTTAATTCTCTTGCCTTTGGAGATGTGTTGAGTAAGAAATTGCTGTGGCTGAGGTCAAAGAGGTTTTTTCCTGCTTTCTCCTCTAGGGTTTTGATCGTTTCCTGTCTCACATTCAGGTCCATCATCCATTTTGAGTTTATTTTTGTGTATGGTATAAGAAAGTGGTCCAGTTTCATTCTTCTGCATGTTGCTGTCCAGGTCTCCCAGCACCATTTGTTAAAGAGACTGTCTTTTTTTCCATTGGATACTCTTTCCTGCTTTGTCAAAGATTAGTTGGCCATACATTTGTGGGTTCAATTATGGGGTCTCTATTCTATTCCATTGATCTATATGTCTGTTTTTGTGCCAATACCATACTGTCTTGATGATTACAGCTTTGTAGTAGAGGCTAAAGTCTAGGATTGTGATGCCTCCCGCTTTGGTTTTCTTCTTCAATATTACTTTGGCTATTCGGGGTCTTTTGTGGTTCCATACAAATTTTAGGATTGTTTTTTCTAGCTTGAAAAGAATGCTGGTGCAATTTTGATTGGGATTTCATTGAATGTATAGATTTCTTTGGGTAATATTGGCATTTTAACAATATCTATTCTTCCAATCCATGAGCACGGAATGTTTTTCCATTTCTTTGTATCTTCTTCAATTTCCTTCTTAAGCTTTCTATGGCTTTCAGCATACAGATCTTTTACATCTTTGGTTAAGTTTATTCCTAAGTATTTTATGGTTTTTGGTGCAATTGTGAATGGGATCAGTTTTTTTATTTCTCTTTCTGTTGCCTCATTATTGGTGTATAAAAACGCAACCTATCTCTGTACATTAATTTTGTATCCTGTGACTTTGCTGAATTTATGTATCAGTTCTAGCAGACTTCTGGTGGAGTCTGTCGGGTTTTCCATGTAGAGTATCATGTCGTCTGCGAAAAGTGAAAGTTTAACTTCATCTTTGCCAATTTTGATGCCTTTTATTTCATTGTTGTCTGATTGATGATGCCAGGACTTCCAATACTATGTTAAACAACAGTGGTGAGAGTACATCCCTGTCATGTTCCTGATCTCAGGGGGGAAGCTCTCAGTTTTTCCCCATTGAGGATGATATTAGCTGTGGGATTTTCATAAATGGCTTCTATGATGTTTATGTATGTTCCTTCTATTCAACTTTCTTGAAGGTTTTCATCAAGAAACGATGCTGTATTTTTGTCAAATGCTTTTTCTGCATCTATTGACAGGATCATATGGTTCTTATCTTTTCTTTCATTAATGTGATGTGTCACATTGATTGATTTGTGAATATTGAACCAGCCCTGCAGCCCAGGAATGAATCCCACTATATTATGGTGAATAATACTTTTTATATGCTGTTAAATTCGATTCGCTAGTAACTTATTGAGAAATTTTGCATCCGTATTCATCAGGGATATTGGCCTGTAGGTCTCTTTTTTTTTTTTTTTTTTGCTGGGTCTCTGTCTGGTTTGGGAATCAAAGTAATGCTGGCTTCATATAATGAGTCAGGAAGTTTTCCTTCCATTTCTGTGTAAATGTCTTGTAGAATTTACCCAGGGAAGCCATCTGGTCCAGGACTCTTATTTGTTGGGAGATGTTTTTTAACTTTTATTTATTATTGAGAGACAGAGAGACACAGAGAGTGAGCAGGCGAGGGGTAGAGAGATGGGGAGACACAGAATCCGAAGTAGGTTCCAGGCTCTGAGCTGTCAGCACAGAGCCCAATGTGGGGCTCGAACTCACAAACTGTGAGATCATGACCTGAACTGAAGTCAGACACTTAACCGACTGAGCCACCCAGGTGCCCCAGTTGGGAGATTTTTGATGACTGATTCTATTTCTTAAACAGCTATGGGTCTGTTCAAATTTTCTGTCTCTTCATGTTTGAGTTTTGTTGATGTGTGGGTGTTTAGGAATTTGTCCATTTCTTCCAGGTTGTCCAGTTTGTTGGCATATAATTTTTCATAGTATTCCCTGATAATTGTTTGTA
>NW_024412702.1:252151-267150 GCF_014898765.1 Herpailurus yagouaroundi | reverse complement strand
TGTTTAGGAATTTGTCCATTTCTTCCAGGTTGTCCAGTTTGTTGGCAAATAATTTTTCATAGTATTCCCTGATAATTGCTTGTATTTCTTAGGGATTGGTTGTAATGAGTCCATTTTTACTTATTTTATC
The DNA here is from genome assembly GCF_014898765.1 of Herpailurus yagouaroundi. Lineage (NCBI taxonomy): Eukaryota > Metazoa > Chordata > Mammalia > Carnivora > Felidae > Herpailurus > Herpailurus yagouaroundi. The sequence goes on along the minus strand of NW_024412702.1, from coordinate 267,020 downwards.
TATTTGGGCCCCCTCTCATTTTCTTTTTGAGAATCCTGGCTAGAGGTTTATCAATTTTGTTTATTTTTTCAAAAAATAAACTCTTGGGTTCATTGATCTGTTCTACTCATTTTGGGGGGTTCTATATTGTTTATTTCTGCTCTGATCTTTATTTCTCTTCCTCTGCTGGGTTTGGAGTGTCTTTGATGTTTTGTTTGTAGTTCCTTTAGGTGTGCTCTTAGGTTTTGTATTTGGGATTTTTCTTGTTTCTTGAGATAGTCCTGGACTGCAATGTATTTTCCTCTTAGGACTGCCTTTGCTGCATCCCAAAGGGTTTGGATTGTTGTACTTTCATTTTCATTTGTTTCCATATAATCTTTTAATTTCTTCTCTAATTGCCTGGTGACCCATTCACTCTTTAGTAGTATGTTCTTTAATTCCATTTTGGAAGTTTTCCAGACTTTTTTCTGTAGTTGATTTCAAGTTTCATAGCATTGTGATCTGAAAGTGTGCATGGTATGATCTCAATTCTCTTATATTTATTGAGGGCTGTTTTGTGACCCAGTATGTGATCTATCTTGGAGAATGTTCCATGTGCACTCAAGAAGAAAGTGTATTCCGCTGCTTTGGGATGTAGAGTTCTAAGTATATCTGTCAAGTCCATCTGATCCAAGGTATCATTCAGGGCCATTGTTTATTTACTGATTCTCTGTCTAGATGATCTGTCCATTGCTGTAAGTGGGGGTATTAAAGTCTCCTGCAATTACCACATTCTTATCAATAAGATTTCTTATGTTTGTGATTAATTGTTTTAAATATTTGGGTGCTTCCGAATTCAGTGCATAGACATTTATAATTGTTAGCTCTTCCTGATGGATAGACCCTCTAATTATGATGTAATGCCCTTCTTCATCTCTTGCCTTTAATTTAAAATCTAGTTTGTCTGAAATAAATATAGCTACTCCAGCTTTCTTTTGACTTCCAGTAGCATGATAGATAGTTCTCCATCCCCTCACTTTCTATCTGAAGTGTCCTCAGGTCTGAAATGAGTCTCTTGTAGAAGAAAAATAGAGGGATCATTTTTTTATCCATTCTGATACCCTATGTGTTTTTATTAGAAAATTGAGTCCATTTATATTCAGTGTTATTACTGAAAGGTATGGGTTTAGAGTCATTGTGTTATCTGTAGGCTTCATGCTTTTAGTGATGTCTCTGGTACTTTGTGGTCCTTGCAACATTTCACTCACAGATTCCCCTTAGGATCTCTTGTAGGGTTGGTTTAGTGGTAATGAATTCCTTCAGTTTTTGTTTGTTTGGTAAAACCTTTATCTCTCCTTCTATTCTGAATGATGGCTTGCTGCATAAAGGGTTCTTGGATGCATATTTTTCCTGTTCATCACATTGAAGATCTCCTGCCATTCCTTTCTGGCCTATCACGTTTCAGTAGATAGGTCTGCTACTACACTTATGCTTCTACCTTTGTAGGTTAAGGTCTGTTTATCCCTAGCTGCTTTCAGAATTTTCTCTTTATACTTGTATTTTGCCAGTTTCACTATGATATGTCATACAGAAGATCAATTCAAGTTACGTCTGAAGGGAGGTCTCTGTGCCTTTCAATGTCTGTTTCCTTCCTCTGGGGGTGTTCTCATCTATGATTTGTTCAAGTACATCTTCAGCCCCTTTCTCTCTCTCTTATTCTTCTGAAATTCCTATGATATGGATGGTGTTCTGTTTGCTTGAGTCACTTAGTTCTCTAATTCTGCCCTCTTTTTTTTTTTTTAAGTAGAATTTTTTTTAAATTTTTTTTTCAACGTTTATTTATTTTTGGGACAGAGAGAGACAGAGCATGAACGGGGGAGGGGCAGAGAGAGAGGGAGACACAGAATCGGAAACAGGCTCCAGGCTCTGAGCCATCAGCCCAGAGCCCAACGCGGGGCTCGAACCCACGGACCGCGAGATCGTGACCTGGCTGAAGTCGGATGCTCAACCGACTGCGCCACCCAGGCGCCCCAATTCTACCCTCTTGATCAGGGATTTTTTTTAATCTCTTTTCTCAGCTTCCTCTTTTTCCATAATTTTACCTTCTATTTCACCTATTCTCTCCTCTGCGTCTTCAATCCACGCTGTGGCCACCTCCATTTTATTTTGCACATTTATAGAATTTTTTAATTCATCATGACTATTTTTTAGTTCCTTGATCTCTGCATTAATAGATTCTCTGCTGTCTTCTATGCCTTTTTCAAGTCCAGCAATTAATTTTATGACTATTATTCTAAATTCTTGTTCAGTTATATTGCTTATAGCTGTTTTGATCAATTCTTTGTCACTTCTTCCTGGAATTTCTTTTGAGGGTAATTCTGTTTCATCATTTTGACTAGTTTTCTGTCCCTTATGAGTTTTAAATTCCTGTTATTTGCTCTGAACATGCGAGCACTGCTATATTAAAGGGGGGGGGTCATACACTGTCCAGGGCCTGGCCAGTCAGGAAGTGTTTTTTGGAGAGTGTTACCTGTTCTCTGTTTCTGTGACTTTAGTTACTTTATTTCTCTATTCATAGTGATGTTTTGGACCCTCCATGAAGTGGGCTTTGATTTGTTTCTTGAAGTAGCCCTGGAAAGGAAAACAACAGACAGACAGGAAACAGAGACACGCAAAGAGAAACAAATAAAACAAACAGACAAAAAAAAACCCCACACATACAAGCAAAAAAAACAGTTCAAAAGCAAAACAAAAACAAAAACAAAAACCCAGAAACACCAGCCTCAAATAAAGAACAGGGTGGAGGTGGTGCTGATGGAAGAGCACAAAGAAAGAAACGATAAGGGCAGAGACAAAGAGAAACTAAATGTTGACCAGGCAGAAATACTAAATGGCTTAATCCAGAGACAGAGAAAGAAAAATAATGAAGGAGGCGGGGGGGAAAAATGAAGATAATGTTACCCAGACAGAGAAACCATATGGCTTGATTATTCCAGAGAGAGAGAAAGGAAAGTACCAAAGGAGATGTAGAACATGTATCAAAGCAATAGATTAAATATGTCTGCTTAAACAAACCAACAACCAGAGTAATCAGCCTAGAAAAGGGAAGAGATAGGAAGGGAGAACATATCTAAATTTCAAGAATTTTCCCGGAATTAATTCAGGCTATGCATTATCACTGGTCTGGATGATGGAGCCATCTGGTTGCACAGCATCTATCTGGTTTCAGCAGAAATGCAGTTACCCGGCATGGAGGGACGTGGTTTGGTGTAGGCTGGTCCCACCTCCACTGTGGGCCCTGGGACTGATCCCTGAGGCCCCGCCTTGGTTGGGGGTGCAAGGGAATGGTGATCCCCTAGTCTTTTCTCCATGACCCAGTAGGCTCCTTTTGAGTCATCCTCACTGTGCCTCAGGCACAGATGAGTGGTCCTTCTCATTCCACCATCTACTCCCCTGGCCAGGCGCTTGGATAGGATACAAAGACCTGCTCCACGTGCTCTGGCACTGGGGAAGCTCCTCTCTGTGTGGCTTGATATGTGGTCCCAGCTGTCTTTGTCTGTGCCACTGCACCTCAGGGAGGACCACCTTTTCCTGCTGCAGTTGTGCCACTGACCTCGCCACCAGGCCAGGGGGTGGTGGACGCAGACAGGCTTTGCTCTACCCCACTGCACTCCAGGGAGGGGGCCACTTTCTCCTACTTTGGACTGTGCCTCTGATCTACCACCAAACCCAGGGCTGGCTCCCCTCCTTCCCAGGAAGCTGGCTCCAGTCCAAAGAAAACCCTGAAGATAGAGATAGGATCCCTCTCAGTCCCAGTCTGATGTTTTATCCAGATAAAGTCCAACACTTCTCCAGCCACTCTTTCTCTTCCCTTTGTCTCTCTGCAGAAGGGGATCCCTCTTCTCCATACCTACACAACCCATTTTATCTCCCCCAGTTCGCAATCACCCACCTATCATTTCTCAAGTTGTCTCATTTTCCTTCTGGTAGATTTAGTCTCTTTTCCTCCCAGACTCTTGGGGTTCAAAGTCCTTTGGCTTCAGCAATTCTTTGAGAGATGTGGGAAGTACTCATCCCCCTATTTCTCCACCATGTTGGTCCCCAATGTCCCAAGTATAAGTATTTATAAAAAAATTTAAGAACACTTGTTACTTCATGTATTTTAAAAATATTTGGAGATGTTACTGAACGCATAGCTGTTTCAGGTAGTTAAGCACCTGTGTGTTCCCCATGATTATTTAGAAAGATGTAAGCACACTTCTTATTGAGTGAATCTAAGACGCTAACTCAAAGATTCCTTAGATACAATGGCGTTTATGGCAAATAAGTGCATGGCCATTCTCTTTTGGTAATAAAGAAATTTTAAACAAAATACCCAATTAGATTCATGTGAAAAGCCAAATGAAAGATATTTTAAGCATGGTGTAGTGTGGCAGTGAAATATAAGTCCATTCCCTAGGGTGTATACAAACAAGTTTAGAAACACTTGTAGTTATAGGTATTTAAAAGGATTTTGAAAACTTCCTTTAGGATACAGCTATTTCAGGCAGTTCAGCACATGGGCATTATGCAGATGGATGTAAGCACACTTCTTACTGGATGTTTTTGAGATGCTAATTGACGAATGATTTCAGAAAAACATTTTTCTGGAAATTAAGAACATAGACAATCCCTGAGGCGAATATAGAGGGTTTAAACAAAAGTTACTACTAGATATACACTTAAAGCTACCTTAATAATGCATTATCACTATGTACTTTTAGTCCCCTAAAGCTAGGCAATTTCCTAGTTCTTCTACACAAGGGTTTAAGAATATTTCTGACTACCCATCCCCAAGAAGCTTTTATTTATTTATTTATTTATTTTTAATTTTTTTTTCAACATTTATTTATTTTTGGGACAGAGAGAGACAGAGCATGAACAGGGGAGGGGCAGAGAGAGGGAGACACAGAATCGGAAACAGGCTCCAGGCTCTGAGCCATCAGCCCAGAGCCCGACGCGGGGCTCGAACTCACGGACCGCGAGATCGTGACCTGGCTGAAGTCGGACGCTTAACCGACTGCGCCACCCAGGCGCCCCGCCAAGAAGCTTTTAAAACGTTCTTGGAGCAAAGGGTACTTTTCAGAAGTAAAGCACTAGTGTTTACACAGGTTGTATGTCTATGAGGGACAAGAGTGTCACTTGAAGCACTCCTAAAGTGATGTTTTATGCACTTCTGCATGGGGCCTTTCCCTATGGCTAATATAGGATATTTTTTAAAGATCTTATTTAAATTCCAGCTAGTTAATATACAGTATAATATTAGTTTCAGGTGTAGAATTCAGTAATTCCATCCTTCCTTACAATGCTCAGTGCACATCACAAAGATAACTCTTTAATCCCCATCCACTTAAAAACCCATTCTGCACCCATCTCCCCTCAGGTCCATGATTTTATTCTCTATAGGTAAGGGTATGCTTCTTGTTTGCCACTCTCTTTTTCCCCCTGTGATCATGTTTTGTTTGTTTTGCTTCTTGCACTCCAAATACGAGTGAAGTCACATGGCCCCATGCCATGTGACCTGGGTGGTGAAAGGAATGTCTGCAATGGTATGTATTGGTCCCCTGCCTGGTGATAAGTGTGGTGGATTGCAGCTATGCCAGGCAACTTCACCTCTGCCTCATGGAGTTGCCCCTCAAGAAGAAACATAATGGTGGAAACCTATAGGGGCCCTTCCTTCTTCACCTTCATCCCCAGAGGCAGGGAGAACAGAGAGTCTACTGATGCACCCATGGATCAGGGGAATAGAGGTATCTGGGATAACAGGGAGAATGAAATCACAGACAAGAGAGCTCAGGGGACGAGGCCATGACTCAAAGATTCCTCAGATTTGGGTGGTGATGTAGAGAGTCCATGAAGTGGGTATAAAGACTGGGTGATGAAGATGAACAACTTGGCCCAGGGGAAGAAGACACACAGGAACAAGGGGAGGATCACAGGAGAGTCAGGCAGGGAAAGGCCAGAAGAACCCATGAACATTGATTTGGGTTTGTCAGGTCGATTTGCTTGTTTGCGGGTTCAGTGTGATATATAGAGGATCCAGGAAAGGAAGATAGGATGGAGCCATAATTCAGAGTGGGAGCACACGGACAGAGGGATAATGGATTTGCTTTTATGAAGAGTGGGACGGGAAGTGTAAGACAGGGCAATATAATATCCAGATGGCCTCCTGAGGATGTTTCAATTCAATGAAATCAGAGAAATGATTTTGTCACCGGCAAGATCAATTGAAAGCTCCTACTCTTCTTCCCCTTTAAAACATGAACCAGTTCATCTTCAACACAGGCAAAATCCTTCTTTGGTCCTATCTTGGTAGAATATAAGGACCATATTTTTAAGACTTAAAAAATTCTTTAACATTTTACTGGTATCCTCAGTAATACAGGAGCTGAAGGAATTTTGAAACGCATGTTCATGCACTACTTGTGTAAAGGTCATATGTGTTAGTTTTAAAAATTACAATCTGACAGTTTTAGATGTTATTTACTGAAATGCCCGGAGGTTTTTCAACTGAAAGTAGCCACTCTGCTGTGACAGTGTCTGAAATCTTAAAGCCCAAAACTCCTGTTCTTAGGTCCTGGAGTGTTTCCTAGGAAATAAAATCTTCTTTGCTGACCCTGTGTTTTTCTTGAAATCCACCCCCCTCCTTCACACATTGTTTTGGCAACAAACAGGAAATGGTTGCTTAGGGTCATGAAGCCATTGGTCGTAAGGGGAGGAGAAAATAAGAGAGAGATAAATTTGGGCAACAAATGGCTTAAGTCTGAAGACATAACATGACATTCATGGGGAGAGAAAGGATGTTCTAAAAGGACACAGACATGGAGGACCAAGGTCCAGGAAAACAAGAGAGTTCTGTCAACTTTTAATGGTTGGCTTTGTGTCCCTGAGGGTCTGAGTTAAGGTGGAATCAGAGGCAGGCAGACAGTGATCTCCTTCAGGTCATGGTCATATGGTTCATGGGATGGAGCCCCAACTCAGGCTCTGAGATTACAGTGTGGAGCCTGCTTAGGATTCTCTCTCTCTCTCTCTCTCTCTCTCACTCACTCTCTGCCCCCTCTAATTTCTCTCTCTCTCACCCAAAATAAATAAATAGATATTAAGGAAAATGAATGAATGAATGAATGAATAAATAATAGTGTCCCCTCAAAATCTTTTATGTGGAAACTTTAACCCACATTGTGATTATTTGAAGATAAGTCATTGATGGATGTAATTATAGGTAAATGAGGTCATAAGGGTGGTGGTGCCCAAAAAATAGGGCTGGTGTCTTTAAAAGAACTGATAGAGACCCTGGAAGAATCAAACAGAAAATACCATGTGATGACCCAGAAAGACCACCACCATTTGCAAGTCACGGTGAGAGACTTTAGGAGAAATCAAACCATGCACCACCTTGAACTTGGACTCTCAGCCTGCAAAACTGTGAGAAAATAAACAGTTTTTGGTGTAGCCACCCAGTGTGTGGTATTATGTTATAGCAGCCCTAGAAGAGAAGCACAATCCTCAGGGATTCTGTCCCCAGGCAACCTGTCCCAGCATCCAGGAATTTCTGCTCAGCTTGACTAAAATACAACATGGTTCCTACAAGGATAGGCTTTAGGGACAGATTGACAGGACAAGGACACATACTCTGGAACAAGTTCACTAGATAGGGTGTCAGACATGTTTTAGGCCAAACAAAAAAGAAAGCAGCCTTCTTGGTAGAAGATTGGGGCTGCATAAGGAAACACCATCACTTTGGTGAAAGCAGGTTTTGTCTCACTTCCCCACAGGCCAGGAGCACCTTGGGACCACTGAGACTGCTTTCCCATGCTGAGCAGAGATAATCAGCCTCATCCTCAGCCTGTAGCCCAGTGATGCTCAGCGTGCCTGAACTGCCAGACTTATAGCTAGAGGGTCATTCAGAGACTGCAGAGGGTCTGCTATCATCATAATAGATGATGGGTTTAGGGGGCATACCTGGGAGGTGTTGATACTGTTCACAGAATGACCATCCCTGATGTTGGAACTATTTCCAGTTCAGGAGATGGTGACCCTCTGGCCAAGGGCCTTAGACACTGAAGGCGGCTGAATCAGCACAGACTAGGCACAGGACCCTGGAATGGGGAGAGAGAGAGGGTGATGCTGGGTTCTGGACACAACAGGAGGAAACATGTTCCAAATGTCCTCCCAGGATACTATTCCTATCCCTGAATCCAGTCCCTGATGCAGTGAGCAAGAAGGGTAAGGAGGAGAGCAGACAGACTATGGTGGACACTGTCACCGAACACGCCTTCTGTGTCCCCTAATCTCTCCTCCTCTTCAACGTCTGAGAGGGAGGGCTTGTCCATGCAAATGAGACCTCAACCCTCTGACCCCTCACAGGCCCTGGGTCAGTTCCTTCTGCCAGAATATTTAAGGGGGGGCTAGGCAGAGGGGAGGTAGTGTCCGGCCAGGGAGTGGGCACATCATAACAGTGAGCCCTGAAAAGAGGGCACAGACAGTGCCAGTGGCAGGTTCTTGCTCTGAGCAACCCTTAACCCTTCAGCACTGGGCTTTGACAACCCCCTGGTGTCCAGAATCAGACGCACTATTGTGTGATATGGTGACAGAGCAGCAGTTCAGAAAAACCTCCTGACTCCCCACTGCTCTGTCCATGGTCTCTGCCTTAGAGCCAGGCAGGTATCTCCTATATCACCTCCAATCCCCTAGGGAAGACTGCATGCTTTTCAGGGTGGACTGTCCATGGTAAAAAGAAATCTCTGGAATAGATCTCTTTCTGTTATAAACAGACAGTTGAGGGGAGGTGTAGAGCTCTTCTTGAATTTGCTGGGTTTTTATCTCTTTTTACTTCAAAATGATGTTCAGGCGAAGGTGGCCTAATTGGGGGTGTTCTGTCCTTGGCACCTTCAAGAGGAGAACCACAGGCCAGGGCTACAGTGTCCTCAGAGTTGTTATGAAATCCCCGTGTGGGAATAGAGCTCCCCTACAAATATGTGATCCTCCTTCAATGCCCTCGTACAAGAAGCTCCTTCATTAGAGAGTCTCTAAGCCCGAGTGTCCATTGCCTCACCAAAATCATGGCATGAGATTCAGATCTCCTAAAAATGGAAAGAGACACTGCTCCTACAGTACCTGTGGACTGTACAGGTGGGAGAGGGATCCAGATGCTGGGTGCCCCAGTGCACACAGAGAGGTCACCCACAGACACATCTCACTTTGTAGAAGGCTCTATTTGTTCAGTATTCTTGCTGTCATGGAGACCTGCTTCCTCTGAGCCTCAGGAGGGAAAGAACAGTTCTCAGAAACACACTGGAATCAGCGGATGCAGAGGGGAAGTGACCTACTTTTGAAAGTAACCTTAGGAGGTGGGTGTGGGCCATGCTGGAACCAGAGACCAACTATGAGCGATCAGTCCACCCACATCTCTGAATCAGGCCTAGACCCTGGGCTGGCATGGGTGGGGCCACCAACTTCTGTCCTGCTCATACATCTCCTGCTCAAAGAATGCCTGAAGTGATACTTTGCCCTAAGTCTTTACTGATGACTATGTAGTTACATTCTGTAGAAGATATTAATAATGGAGCAAGTAACACTGTGTAAGGACACAGAAGATATTTACATATCTAAAGGTACTAGAAAAGTGGAGCTAAGAGGTGACCAAAGTTGTCACCCTAAGCTTGTCTTGGTCCCAGGAAGGACTGGAGTGACTGCCTCAAGGAAATCACAGGGAGGTTTTAGTCTCACTTCCCTGTGACCCAGGAGCATTTTGTGAATGTGTGTGTGCCATGTTCTATACCAAGTAAGAGTGAGCATTATCCTCATGTTGGAGCCCAGAGATGGGCAGAAGCTCTGCATTGGCTAGGGCATCTTTGGATACAGAGAAGTGGCTGGGTCCCCAGAGCCTTGGTGCTTATATGAGTCTGTGTGGTAGCACAGAAGGTACCAGGCTGGTAATAATCCTTTTGTTAGTTACCGTGTTTGTATCTGGTTTCTGCCAGTACCAGCCTATGACATAACCACCAACACCAAGACCACCACTCAGGTTGCATCCATAAACCCTTATGTCCTCACTTTACCAGGGAAGCATCTCAGCTTTCATGGGGAAATGGTCTCCATGCTTTTAGACTCACAGGCCTTTTAGCAAATTCCTGTACCCAGGACCACCTGCTTCCCTCATAATCCCCATCCTTAGTGCACCCAAAGGGATCTTCTTCTTTTATCTCAGGCAGGTGCCCCTCTTCAGTGACTCCTCACTGCTGTTGGCACAAAAGCCACAAACTCCCTCCCTTAAGGGATCTTCCTTCCTGGTCTGGCCCTGCTTTCCATGTAGCCCTGCCTCTTGCTCTTTGACCTCCACATTCCCTGATATCATGTTACTTCAAAAGCCTGAATACACATCCCTTCTATAGTATTGTCTGCAATGTGTTAGCAAGGAGATGGGCTTCAATTTGAGTTCACAGAGAAAACACACATTTCCCCAGATATTGAGTGAGTCTTAATGGGATAACATATACACATCATCTCAGATAAGGATAGAGAATTTTTTAAGTATATATTGTGGACCTTAGTGACATTACAAATACTATGGGGGATAGTGCAAAGAACTGCCTGCACCCATCACCCAACAACAACCTTCACCTTTAGGACTCATCTTGTTGACTCTCCCACCCCTCTTTGTCCCTCCCATCTTTCTCCCACACTGAATATGAAAAAAAATCCAACCACTTTGTCATCAGTGTATAGAGGTCACTGATGTATGACCTTCATTGAAACAAACTTGGTCATGTTACCTACACATTTAATATTCCAAAATTATTTGTATTTATCTTGTACATCAAAGCATTGAACTCCAACTACACTCGCATAAATGTGTTTGTGTTGTAATCTCCAAAATGGTGAGCTAATCAAATTATTAACTGATTGTACTGATTGAAAAAGTAAAGGAAGAGCAAGGAATTTTCTGTTTGGTAGCTGTGAGGTTCATGGAATAACATATCTGTGTAGAATGAAGGGAGACCAGCACAGACATCTTCAGACAGATACTGATTTCCTGCATCCAGTCTCCTGGTAGAATCCTGTCTTCTTGGGACACAAATATTTTAAACCCATCATTATTCATTCATGATATTTCCCTCAAGGTTTCCTGGGATTTGAGATTAAGGGGTTGTATATGACATTTCATGGATGATACACTAGTCTTTGAGCTATGTTTACCCTTGGGTGACAATCGATATGCTTACAGGCCTTCAGATAAGTGAAATATAAGCAGACACTCAAACAAGTAACTTGAACTCTGGAGGTTAGTTGCTCATGGAGGATGTCTTCTGTCCTCAGAGCCTTCACCACCACCACCTACTGCTCTTGTCTGAAGTCTCTGACCCACACTAAATGCAACTTCAAAGTGCTCAAAACTTTGTCATGTTTTTATTCATCTTCATATCCCATGCATGAAACACATTTCCAAATAGATTAAAGAAGAAGTATCTGGTCTATTTTACTGTAAAAATTGTGTAAAAATGTGATTATAAATTATACACCTCACCTGCCAAAAAAATATGCTCCACGTGCTTGTGAGAAGAGATTCCATATGATTGAGTCATGGGTCTTCTGACCTCAGCTGACTTCTGCGTCTAACAAGAGGGAAAGCAGAAGCACAGGGAGATGGTATATCTAGTATTTCTTCCAGCTGAATGGCATAAAAAAAGACTTAATACAAAGACTGAGTAATAGCTGAGAATATGTTATCTCAAACAGTGGATCTCAAACTGGTGTTATTTTGTCCCCCACCCAAGTTATTTGGGAATTCTTGGCAGCATTTTGTGTATGAGTGGGATATAGGGGTGCTTCCGGCATGTTATGTATGGACCACAAAGGATGCTTCTCACCCTCTTACATATACAAAACAGCCCCCAAAGCAAGGAATGAGCCAGTTGTTTTGTCAGAAGTGCTGAGGATCAGAAACTCTGTTGTGAACAAAATCACCTACATTGACTGCAAAGGGATTAAGAGCTCATCCGTGAACACCACGGTTGGGATTTGTATAGATTGACAGACTAAGAAACGTACAATCTAAGGCAAACTTTTCAGGAGGAGATGGGAAGAAGCAACCATCCCTGGTGGGGAAAGACTGAGGACAGACCTAGGACTGGAGAGTACGGGGAATTTTGGTCTTACTTCCCCATGACTCTGAATCATTGTGCTCACAGCTGTCATAAGGAGACTGACAGTAATAATCGGCCACATCCTCAGCCTGCAGGCCCAGATGTGGTCAAGTAGGCGGTACTGGAGGAGCTGTTGATGCAGCCAAATAACTGATTGGGAATCCCAGAGGGTCTTTGGTGTCATAGTAGATCATATTGGTGGGGACCCTGCTGCTGCTGCTGCTGCTGCTGGTAGCACTACACATTTTGTCTCCAATGTTGCCACCAAGAGATAGTGGCCATCTGTCCCAGAGATCCCAACAAAAAGTGAGGTTGTGTCAGCACAACCTGGGCCCGAGATTCTACAAGGAGGGGGTGACCTGGAGATCAGTAGGGAAAGGCAGATTCTATTCCCAGGGGTGAGAGATAAGTCATCCTCCCAGGTGACAAAAGGTGCCCGCCTACAATTCCCTGGTGGAGACACCCCTGACTAGGCTTCCTGAGCACCACAGCCAGGTCTTAGCTCATCAACCCTTATTATGTGTACACATGATCCTTAGGGTAAGGTAAGGCAAATCTTCCCCTTTATGGAGGCTGTACAGGCCCCTCTTTCACTATAATCCTGGGTTTCAGCTGAGCAAAGAGAGGGCTGGAGTGGGAAGACCTTCATCCCAAGGATGGCCCAGGAGAACCTGCAAGAGGCAGGGAAATAGGAGCTCCCAGCTAAGGAATCGGGGAACACTAGGGCCCTCTCGTGGATTCAGTAGACATGTCGACCCAGGATTGGAGCTGGTGCCCAGGACTCTTGCCTCTTTTCCCCACTGCTCACAGTTCCAGCCTCTTCATGATGGCTCTTTTCATTTAGAAATGTGCATAGAAAATTTCTCTGTCTCATTTTGTGAACTGTTAAAAACCTGTCTATTCATCACTTAATCATAGCCATGTATGAATATAGCAACATTTTTTTTTTTTACCAATTCACCTATTGGAGGACATGTGTTGCTTTAAAAAATTTAGGCAATCATGAATACATCTTTAATAAACATTTTTTTTATTTTCTTGTATAGACAAAAGTAACTCATTTAGGGCAATACCTGGGAGTGTGAATCCTGTACTGTATTTTATGCATTTATCTTTATAAGAAACTTCCAAGTTATATTCCAAAGTGGCCGGTCATTTCTCATTCCCAGAGGCAATGGATGAGACTTCCTCCTGCCTCCCATCCCAGGCAGTATCTAATGGTGTCACTTAATTGAATTTTAGCCATGCTAACAGAACTCCACAAGTATCCCATTGCTCAATTTATAATACTCCAATGCCATATTATGTTGGACATCTTTCCACATGTGTAATAGTCATTTGTGTAACTTCCTTGGTAAGTGGTATATTCAGATATGCTCACTGGGGAGGCACTGCCTGGCATCTGGGAGATGAGGAGATCAGCAAAGTTCTAATCTCAGTAGAAAAAGAGAAATTCAGTATCTCTAAGATTTCAGAACTCAAGAGTTCTTAATAAATCCCCAGATAGCACAAGGGACATGAGGGGCATGGACAGAGGGCCACCTGGTTCTCCCAGGTAACACATCCTACACTAGGACCCTTTCAGTCATTGCCACCACCAGCAACTATGGGGACATTTTGCTTCTGGAAATAAAGAAATTATTTTTGTATTGGACTACCAATGTATTCCAAAGGATATATTTTCATTGACCTTATAAACAAACCCAGAGTTCAGAACTTGAAACCCTCTGGTTATGGTAGGACAAGTAATGGCAAAAGCCATGACCTTTTGTCTGTTGTTGGTCACAGGCAAGGACAGAAGAGTGAGGAATAAGACAGGCGAGGAAGTAGAGGGTAAATTTTGCCACAGTTCACCATGGAACAAGAGATCCTTGTGGAATTTGCAGGTGTTTAGTTCTATAATGATAGTCATCAGTCTCTTTCACAGGCTGCAGACCAGAGGCCACTAAATAGGTTGTTGTAACACACCTGGATCCAGGAATTCAGGCTGACACTCCAGGTAGGTCTTCACTACTCTCCTTGGTTACAAACCTGAGGGCTCTTCCTGGGAGCACTGGCACCATTGGTAACCCCAATGTTCCTGTTCCTGTGCAGGAGAATGTGACCTGGGATCCTGTGTTAACAAAAGCTTCCCTGGAAGAGTCACATGTACACATATGGAGGAGTGCCTACTCTTAATTGTTCCCAGCCTGACCGCATTCCCTGGATTGTTGAAAAGCTCCAATGAGGGGACAAGAGGACAATGAACAGCAGGACAAATTCACACCAGTGAACTTCAGGAAAACTCTCACAGGAATTCCCAGGAGACCTGATGTCAGCTGTAGCAGAGTTTCCTCCATACATCTACTTCAGCCACTTCTCTGGGTTAGAATCAGCAACCTTGGGGAATCCTCCACCTTCTTTGGGCCAGTAGTGAGGACTACTGGCCTCAGGCATCAAATTTCCCTTTTGACTATTCCTCTCTCTCTCTTTCAATTAACAACTGGAGAGTGAGGTGACCAACAAGGGTTCAAAGCCAGATTTGTACTTTGTTCTCTCCCCAGTCTGCACAACGAATTTGTTCCCATCGGTTGATGCATTTTGTCCATATGAGGTGGTTGTCTATTCCATATATCTCTCTTTTTCTCAGCTTCCTCTTTTTCCATAACTTTATCTTCTAGTTCACCTATTCTCTCCTCTGCCTCTTCAATCCGAGCCGTGGTGGTTTCCATTTTGTTATGCATTTC